>NC_082381.1:77483790-77790279 GCF_027477595.1 Haemorhous mexicanus | reverse complement strand
AAAAAAAAAGAAAAAAAGCATGCAGTATCTATGACCTATCTGCAGGAGGAGTTTTTGTAAATGTAGATTTTGATGTATTAGGTCACCCTGAAATAATACAAGAAAAGGGATCCCCAGCCAATCTGGTGGAACGAATACTGCAATAAATTTTTTTACTTCTCTTTGTTACTTGTCTGTTTCCATTTGAATTTCTTATTGTAAAGATCTGTTTAAATCCATTTATATTATTTTGCAGTCTTTTATGTAAAATTTACTATATCAGTGGTTTTCAAAACAAGACATAAAATATTGTTTATACAGTTTGTATAGGCTGACTTCTGAATAATTGGTATCTTTTTATTTTTATCCCTAGAGGGGTGTAAACACAAGTTAACTCCAGGGTTTTATTGTATCTGCAATATTTAGTATTAACTATATGATTTAGCACTGTGCCAAACACATTTTTCAAGAGTACATTTTGATATAAAAAGAAACTATAGTTTATTCCTTGTATGCTTCAATTTCTTTCTAATGCTGTCCAAGTGGTAATTTATGATAGTTCAGATTTGGGGAAGGCTGAATGACTCTTTTGCTTGGGAGAACTGGCCATGTATGCATTTCTCTGGGTTAATATAGAGAGGCTTGTGTCAAGAGGAGCTTGCTACCAGTGTCAGAGGAGTGAATGGGTATGAGTCTGGGCAATTACACTACATTCCTTCACAGGTGAATTTTTTAAGAAAATGTTTGTATATTAGACTAATTTTTTACTAATTGAAAGATGTTTTCACATTTTGTAAATTGAAAAAATGCTATTGAAATCTTCCAGAAGTATTTGCTTCAACTGCCTTGCCACAACCTTTCATAAGCAGTCTTTCTTTTTCTCTTTTCTTCCTAGAGAGCAAGAAAAGCAGCATATTTGCAAACAGGAAAAAAAAAATCTAAAAACAGCTAAACTTTCTAGGAGTCTATTAAACCCTGGTGTCTTTTCCAATGTATTTATTGAAAACAGGTGTTCCTCAACATAGTTATTTTTCTATTACATTTTGTTTCTTTTAAAAATTTAATAGGGCTGCTCTTGTGAAACTAACTTGCAGAATTCTAATGCATAATTCAATTTGTGAGGAATAGTAACAGTATTTCAAAATATTGATATGTTAAAAAACCCAAACAACCCATTAAACAAATTGTTAATAACTCCTCAGAATCCAGTTAGTAAATTGTTGGGGAATGCCTTTTTGTTGTTTCACCACTGGAATTTTTCTGAACAGATAGGATTTAGCACCTCTTTGTTTGATAGTGTTGATAGTGGTCTCTTCAAAAAGCCACGTCTTGGGCTAAGATTGGTGTTGTTAAAGGAGGGAGAAGTAGAAGAAGCAGGAGTCAGTCCTCTGCCGCTCTGGAAACAGGACAATTTTTTCGCAAACAATGAAAGACTATGTTTCTCAGGGCCAAGGGCAGCCTTTTTATACTGGCAAACTCATGCTTGGAGACTAGAGGGGTTGTATGACATGTCAGATATTACTGATAAGCAGAGTTGAAAATATTTCACCAAGAAACTCCCTGGTAATAAACCCAAGGATTTCATGCAGTTGCAGCTTAAAATTAAGTTGGCTGTTAGTAATTCCTGATGCAATTATATTAAAGCATCTTATTTTTAATAGGTAATACAAATATTTCCTTGTTCATTTCATGTGGCTTTTCCAATAGCAAAGATGGGGGGTTATTTCAATTTGCTTGGTATTTATTGGAATAAAATTATCAGAAAGAAGTTATAATTGAACAATATAAGTTTAAAGTTGAAGTCTAAAGTTGTCTTAGTTGAGAGGATTTAAACCATTATTATACTGTATGTTATGCCAGTGGCATACACGCTCCTTGATGGGATGTGATGGTTGTTACATAATTTACAGTTATAAAGTTGATTATAGATGATTAAATAAATTGAATATGATTCTTACTAGTTAAAGAGTTGAATTTTACCCTCCTGAAGTACACAGAGTAATACCTAGTCTGGTCTTGCCCATCACAAGGGCTCTGGTTACTGGCTGTGAAAAGAAAAGGTGGCAGTGCCCCGTTTTGGGAAACAAACTCCTGTTTGCTGTGTGAGACTCGGGCTGATGGCTCTCTGCAGCATGGAGTCAGTGCCCAGTGTCAACAGTGGCATCAGTGCAGGGCTCAGCCTCTGAGCAGCAGCTGCAGTGGTACCAGCACAAACCGCGTCAGTAGCAGCAGCACACACCGAGATAAGAATTTCTCTACATGACAAAATGTTTGATTTTGTTTTGGTTATTCTTTAAGTGCTGCAGTGCAGTAATTGATCCAGTGACACAATTTTACTCCTTTGTATTGACCTAGCTTTGTAGTATTTTTTCACTGTATGGCTATAGATTTTTACATGTATAACTATAAGATTATTGAATTTTTTATTCTTCCTGCTTTCTCCCTTTGAGTAGAGGATCCATACGTGGAACTTGTTGCAGTAGCTTACCTAACAAAGGGGTATTATCAAGGTTTTAGAATTAACACTAGCCATATTGTACTCCTAAGAAAACACAGACACTTCCACAATCTAAATAAGAATGAAATCATTATTTTTAATCTTCCACTTCATACTGTAAAATTGCAGAATAATTCTTGAATATTTTCAAGATCACAATAGTTTTTGACAGAACTGTAATTATAAGTATTTTTTTAAATTATTCAGTAACACCCTTTTGTATTTTTGAGGTTCTTACTTATATTAACTACTCTAATGTGTACAAAAGTAGGCATGGGAAATATTCAGCATAAGTATTTTAGTGAGAAGATATTTAAATTTTTAAAATTTGAATCAAACTTTAGCCTTTGTTTTGCTATTGTGTTGTCACTAGTAGGAATATTGTTACTGCGGAATAATTAGGTTGTGCTAAACAGTAGCTCTAACATGAAATACCTTGCAGCCCTAAAATAGTTCTTAAATGTGTTTGTGGCTCATGTCAAAAAAAAAGTTTTTAATCAGGTCTGGCTCATCTGGTGCTGATTAACTGTAGGACAATTCTGCCAAATGCATGTGTTAATGATATTCCAGGGAAACGCACTGATGAGTTCAGCTGATCCTTTCCTTTGACTGCGAGCCCCAGGCCGATCTCAGTGATGCTGAATTCAGACAAACACCTTTTCTGTGCTTCCTATGTCCCAACACTCCTGAGCTCTCATGCCCTACACATAGCAGGAGTGCAAGCCACAATTCCTGTATCCCAGTGTTCCTCCACTCACCAAAGAGCCACACCATGGTCACATGAGCGTTTCCATATCCTTTAGAGAATTTGTCATCTTATCATTGAAGTTCTGAGTTGTAATGGGTGAGTTCTTAATGTAAGTAGCAAATTTTTAGATCTCATGGTTCCTTGACAAAATATTAAAGTGTTATTGTTATATACAAATAAGTTCATAGTATTTTAATATTTCGTTAATTTAAAATAAATGTTTTAAGAGTTCACTCTGGACCCTTCCAAAATGAAACTTGAAAGGTTTTAATCCTAGAATGTGCACACACTTTGTTGATCCTTCTTCACCATGCTCACAGTGCTCAAATCATGCCTGGGCACCCGTAAGTCATCCAGGGAATGCATTTTTGGATTATTTTGGGAGACTTCTTGCCAATCTGTGTTCCCCCCATCACAAGTAACTACATCATTTCCAATTTCTGCGTTATTCAGGGGCAGTGCAGCTGCATGCGCCGCTCACGGCTACCCGGACTGTGAGGTCAGATATCCTCCAGACACTCCTTGCCCTGCGGGCCGGTTCGGGGCACGGGCGGGGCAGGGGAGGGTTTATCCTGAGCGGACCTGAGCTGGCTCGGGCCACCAACACCAGCAGGGTGGCGACCCAAGTGTGCGCTGTGCCCGTGGCAACCATGCCGGGGGAAGGTCTCCCTGCACCGCAGTTACTGCAGGACGTCGCCAGTGGCTGCCAGAGTGTGGCACTGAGTGACCCGTGTCACTCGTTACTTCAGCCGCTTCTTCTTTAAAGCAATCTGGTTGGGCTTCAAAGGAGCTTTTCTCCATCACTGTTCTTTGTGCGGCTGTGTTGAAAGGCTCATATTTCTGTTTTGAAATAAGATCCTGCTTCCTAAAATCTGGAAAGGTGATTTATCTGATTTCATCCCCACTTTCCTGGGGACTGGCCATGAGCAGGGTGCTGCAGCTGTGCCTGCAGTGCAACCTCTGCCTCTCAGCAGCTGCAGTCACCAGCGCCGAGCTGTGTTGGGTGGGTCCCTGCTGGTGCTGGCTGCACCTCACTCCCCACACTGTCCATCACCTCACTTTCAATGCACTTCCTCCTTTCTCAGCTCTCAAGAGGGCTTCTGAATTTGTTTCACCTATCCCTTATTTGTATTTTTCTTCCCAACTATAAAAGGCTACAAAATTTGCTGGAAGCAGCCCCATTTTGTCACTACATGTAATTTATTTTGGAGAAACCATGTAAGACATCTGCTTTTCATTTTGACTTCACAAGCACAGACTGAAGACTTACGTTTTCTTTGAGCAAGTCTTCTTTCAGTCTCTTATTTTGCATGGTTTATTTCTCTTGTTAGCATTCATGATTGTACAGAAATACTCCTTCACTGCACTCAGATTCCTGAAAGCCAGAAATACCTGTGTGGAGGGAGACATTTAGTGGGTTTCCTGCTTAGATTAAATATATTCTGTGAGCACAGGCAAAGTATGATGAATCCTTGAGAAAATCTATTTTGTTTCTTATTTGTGAGAACTTTTTTATTTTGAAGAGTCTCATGTGGAGCTGGATGTTCAGATTCAAGGTCAGCCTTGAACATCACCTGTGCGATGAGTCCCTGCAGTTCCGTCCCCTCTGACAAACTGCAGGACAGTTTCACATAATACCAAGTTCTGGGTGATTTGGATCACTCCTCATCCTTTTTATTTGCTGTCCTAAAGTACTGCTGTTGCTCCACTCTAGAGAGAGAGGATCCCTTTCCTTCCCTTCGTGTTGAAATCCACATGAAATATTTGGTGCAAAAGTTGTTATTAAGTCCGTGTTTAGCCTTCAAGCCATCCAGACCAAACTTTCCAGACCAGCCTTGTACAGGCTTCTATACGCTGAGTTTTTCCTTTGGATAACTGATCCCAGTTACAGGATCCTCCATGGTTAGTCTAAATTTTTCATACCTTTGATGGGTATGAGTCTTGGCTGGGAAACACACTCTGGCCACTTCTTTAATGTCATGCTAGATATTGGTGGTAGGAGGGTGCACATAATTACAAGGCATGTATTATTCTCAGCAGGCCCTTTTCAAATTTAAGGGCTTTTTGAACTTTCATTCCATCTATTAGTTGTGTCTTTCTATATCAGAAAAAGAAAAAAGTCCTTCCTTTATTTTATTGAATTTGAAAAATTCTGAGGTGAGGCTCAGGGTTGTCTTCTGGTGCTTTGCCTCCTGTGTGTTATCTCAAACTGACAAAATTATTCCAAAAGCAAGTTTTAGGGCTGTATTTATTGTTAGGATAGTAGTGAAGTTTTGTTCCTTTTTCCTACAAATTTTACGAATTGTAGTCCAAATTTATCTTGTGTACACATTCTAATGCTACACATAATTTCTTGAAGCCTATGTAGGATCCTTGAGATTCCACAGCTGAAGACCCTTGCTTCCATTTTCAGAAGGTGTAAGTGTGGCATTGAGGAGACAGGGAGCCCGAAAGGAAACTTCCCTTGTCTTCCCTTGCACGTTCCTCTCGACATCTAACTATTTCTGTTTCTTCACATGCCAGGGGTTTTGAAGAGAAAACACAAATGCCAGCCCTGTGTATCTTAATTGGTCTTTTCACAGAATTTGACATCTTGTTAGTAGTCTCTCTAAGTTTAAATATCTCAGCCAGAGTTCTGGCTTCAGCTGGAGGTGCTCTTGTGTCAGGTACTTACATGGTAAGTACCATTGACTTTATTACTGCCTGAGTCCCTTAACAATCAAGATTTCATATTAAAGAACCGAAATAGTTGAAGCAGTACATTCTTGCTTTTGTAGCTTTGTCTTTTTCATCTTATTTTAATTCTTGTACTTTTTGGGTTTTTTAAGTTGGTGTTGGGTGTTGTCTCCAATATCTCTTTTCAGGGTTTCATTGGGGGAGGTATTTTAGTTTTGTTTTTCATTTTACTTCTACTTTTGCTTTGTTGTTGTTTTTTAAAACTTCCTGCAAGGAAGTTTTTTCCTGAAATAAGTTGCTTTTGACTTTTTAAAGCTTTCTGACAGAAAACACCACAAAAAACAAAGATCAAAACATATCAAAACGTAAAATGCATGACGTACAGAACACAGCCTCTATATATGATTTAATCCAAAGAAAATGATCATGTGCTTAATCTGTGAAGCTTCCCTGTCTGTCCTTCAGATGGAAATGCCATGCTATTAGAGCGCTAAAGGACGTTCAGGTCTCTTTGGATGAGATTCCCAAAAAGCTGTGGCAGGGGCTGGTTGCCACAGTGCCCAGTCCCAGCAACATCTCAGTGCAAGTGTCCATGGCAACAGCCTCGGGCCATGGCTTTGGCAGTGGTTGCCATGGCACCGTCCTGGCTGTGTCAGGTGCAGAGCAGGACTTGCCGTGGTCCTGCTGCCCCACCAGCCCTGAGGAGCACCTGACAAGGCATCCTGCAGGGAGTGACAACAAAAGGCATCCTGCTGCCACCCTGACTGAGCAGTACTCCTGCATCAGCTACAGAGCTGACAGAGAGCCACCAACTCTAACACAGCTGAGAAACCCCTGGGTCATCCTGTATCTAGTGGGTAAATATGCACATGCAGATGTGCAGATGTGCAGGTTTGAAACTCAAAGGAGAATTTGTACTTTTACATGTTTTTGTGCAAGGAAGAAAAGAGGATTTTCATGTTTAAAATGAAGTTTCTTACGTAGTGACTGTGGTAAAAGATGCCAAGGAGCTGTGGGGTTAATGACTCCCAGTCTAAAGTTCATCACTTTTCCCAGCATCTCGCCATTAATTGGCAGGTGCTGCACTGTTCTCTCATTGCTTGGTTAGCAAAATTAACCTGGCATTTCAATATCACAGTAAAGAAACGAAATGAAATAAATTAAATTAAATGAAAAGAATAAGAATAAGAATAAGAATAAGAATAAGAATAAGAATAAGAATAAGAATAAGAATAAGAATAAGAATAAGAATAAGAACAGAACAGTTGGAAGGGACCTACAACAATCACCAAATCCAACTGCCACTTCCAAAGACCTTTTTGCTAATCCAAATAACATTTTAGGCCTGAGCAAAGGTTAAAGCCTATTGCTAATGGCACTGTCCAAATGCTTTCTGAACACTGACAGACTTGGGGCATCAACCGTCTCTCCAGGATGCCTGCTCTTCTATGTGACCACTCACAACCCTTGTGTTAAGGAAATGCTTCTTAGTATCCATTCTGAACCTCTCCTGCTCCAGCTCTGAACCATTCCCATGCATCCTGCCCCTGGACGCAGGGAGAAGAGCTCAGCACCTCCCTGTGCCCTTCCCCTCCTCAGGAAGCTGTGGAGAGCACTGAGGTCACACCTCAGCCTCCTTTTCTATAAAGCAGACAAGCCCAAAGACTTCAGCTGCTCCTCACAGGAGGTTCCAGCTCTGTTTCCCTCCTCAGGATGCACAGAAGGACCTTCCCATCCTTCTCCACCTGCAGGGCCCAGCAGGCCCCAGGTGAGGCCGCACCGAGGCTGAGCCCAGCGGGACCGTCCCGTCCCTGGGCCGGCTGCGCCGTGCTCGGCGCTCTGGGATGGGCTTTGTCCTTGGGGCTGCCCGGGCTCTGCTGACCCTCCCTGAGCCACCCCTCTCCCACTTTATCCCTGTGCCTGGTGTTTCTCCTTCCCAGGTGCAGAATGCAGCATTTGGACTTGACACATTTCACCCCATTTACGATCGCTCAGTGCTCCAATCTATCTAGATCCTTCTGTGAAAGCCTCCTGTCCCTCTAAAGAATCCACAGCACCTCTCAGTCTGGATCATCAGCTAACCTGCTACTGGTGCACTCCCTCCAGCAACCAGACCACTGACAAACACATTGAGCAGGACACTGTAACTAAAGAATGAGGATTTTGTTTGTGTCTGGGGATGTTATTCTTCACATTTCTTATTTTCCTAAAGAGGCTACTTTGAAGATTTCCCATGCCAGCCATTAACTGAAAATTAAAATAAATTGTTTCTAAACATTTATTCTATGCAAAGTGTAAACAGATATATGCTTGGGAATGTCGAGTATTTTAGGTATCCTGGAAACTCATGGAAGAGCAAGCCAAATGTGTCCTGGGTTGCATCCAGAGCCCCGTGGGCAGCAGGGCAGGGAGGGGATTCTGCCCCTCTGCTCTGCTCTGCTGAGACCCACCTGGAGCACTGCATCCAGCTCTGGGCTCCCAGCACGGGAGGGAGAGGGACCTGCTGGAGTCAGCCCAGAGGAGGCCATAAAGAGAACTAGAGGAATGCAGAACCTCTGCTCCAAGGACAGTCTGAGAGAGTTGGGATTGTCCAGCCTGGAAAAAAGAAAGCTCTGGAGGGACCTTAGAGCTCCTTCCAGTACCTGCAGGGGCCTCAGAGGAAAGCTGGAGGGTAGGCAGTGGTAGGACAAGGGGCAATGAGTTTAAACAGAAAGAAGATCAACTCAGGCTAGATATAGAGAAGAATTTTTTTCTGTTGAAGGTGGTGAGTCACTGAAACAGGTGAGAGGCTGTGATCAAAAAAACCCACCAAAAACCAAAAAAGAACCCCAAAGGGATGGCAAAAATGAGGCAGGCTGGATAAAGAAAAAAATTTACCAACTTCTTCCTTTTCTAAAGTTTCAAGTTCTGCAATTTGGTGCTTGAGGAAAATATTAAGCCTTCAAATTTGAACATAAGCATTAACTTATCTTTCAGCTTCTCAAGAGAAACTTCAGCCCTGAAAAACGAAGCAAGTAATGAGGCAATTAAACTGTAAACCAGTTTAGATTAATAAATACATTTACAGTTGTATTTAGACTACCTTTACTAGGATATTAGAGAAAATTTGTTTATAAAAGGTTGCAATGACTTAACAGATTTTTGTTTTATCCTCATAACTTCTATGAAAGCAGACCTCATCAAGGGTTTTTAAAGTCTATTTCAAGATTTCTTTAATTTCAAATTATCTGCTTCTCTCAGAAAAAGACCTTCCAAACAGTTTCTTCCTTTTTAGCCTTAAAAGGGGCATCATAAAAGAGAAATTGCAAAAAAAAAAATTTTGAGTCCATGGAAGCAGCTTGGTCAGGAGATCACTCTTGAAGATCTTCTCACATGTCCCAAGTGCTTTTTCTCACTGCTGTGGCTCTGCAGGGGCAGCTCTGCCTGCCCAGGTTCTGCTGCTGTCACAGCTCAAAGTGTGAGTTCAGTGCTGACATCCCAACTGAGAGGTCTTTGAACTGCCTCCCTGCCCTTGTGTTAATGATCTGTGATGCTGTGGATCAGGAGCCACATCGAGAAAGTATTTCCTTTACCACTGTAAAAATGAAATGGACTGATTGCTTTCTCTTCTTTCTCACAGATGGCTGTGGGCATAACGAGATTTCCACACTTGGCTAAACCAGTGTTTTTCACAGTATTTTTCCACCAGGAACAGAAAGTGCTTCCTGATGATTTGTTTGCTGCCACTCTGAAGAAACACAGGATAACACTTTGGGTAAAGTCACAGTTTCATACTCTGATTGGCTCTAGGAAGGCACTGGCCCCTTTCACTTGAAGATGATCAAACCCAGTCCTGAGTTTTGCACTCTGATCAACCCTGTGAGAAAAGCTGATCCAGATTCTGAGGATTGCTAAAAAAAAAGCCTGTAGGCCAGGCACCTCTGAGCCTACAGGAACTGTCAGTTCTAGCCCAGCATTTGTGTAGTCCTGTAACAGTCTCCCTCTGAACTTTATTTTCTGATGTTTGCCAAGATGCAACTTCACTTGGAAACACAAAATTTTTAGGGTTTTTAACTGTTACAGTTTGGAGTGACAGTAATTAACTGGAAATTAATACACCTTTCACTTCCATTAGAAATTTGTAGTTCCTCACTACAAAATAAAAACTACAGCTGTTGGGAAAAAGTCACCACAGCTGCATCTGTGGTGATGCAAAAGACATCACAACTGCTTGATGGTCACCATGCACAGGGGAAATTTTTCTACAAACCTCTGGGGGTTGCTGGTGGAGCTCTAAACAGCAGCATCCTGCAGAGGAACAGTGATATTGTTTTCATCCCAGTAAGTACTTGCCCTTTGTGTCTCCCACTGCTGCCTCACTTTTCTAACAAAAGTCTATTTTTCACTTTCATTTCTGATATTTGTTCCTCTTTCTATCAATTACTCAAACTCTTCTAAGATTTCTCAAAACTACTGCACAAGTAGGCTGGGTTTAAAATATGACAGTAGTGCACATACAATCCTAGTGGTACACAGCAATAATTAATAGTGCTACATGTGCAAATCATTTATAGCAGAAACAAATAAAATCACTTTTATTCAATCAGTTTATCACAACCCTTATGTTATAAAAATAACTTCATAGTATGTTAAATATTAAATACAAAAGTAAAACAGCTGTACACTGCTCTTAAAATAAAAGAACTTTTTTTTGTGTGTTTTATATATGTTTCTATAAAAAGCAGATGGCCCAGATCTGTTTAAGACTGTGGGTCTGCCTTTACCAACTATATTTAGTTCTTCTTGACCTGAAGACATATGGAAGGAAAACTACATTTTAAGGAATTCAGCTTAATCTAGGAAGGCTGGAAACAGTGAGTTTCCATGCTGCCTAAGAAGGAAACCAACGCAGGCCTCAATCCATTTTAAGTAGAACAATTACTAATTTTAAAAAACAAAACCCAAACACCAGCAACTATTTGGAAGAGCACAGTGGCTAAGAACTATTCACTTGTCTTCTACATCTGCTATCATATCCTCAACTGCATTCCAGTCCAGCTTGCTGAGGATGCTCCCTGTGCTTTCGGAAGCACTGTCGGTGTTGATACTGCCGAGAGGAGAGAAACTCATGCTGTGCACAGCAGAGGCCTGTGGGGGGAAGAGAGGATGAACTGAACATTGTGCTTCATTCATGGACAGCAGAAATGATCCCACTCTTTTAAAACATGTCCAAATCCAGTTATTGAGTCTGATTACTCTGCAACAAATGCAATCTATTTTCCTGTTAATGCTCTCCCACTGGTGTCTGTTGCTTGAGCAGGCAATTGTGCCTCTGCAGTTGTTAAAAAGAACATTCAATTTCAAGGCACACAAGAATGACTGTAATTGTAAAAAAACAAACAAACAAACATGGTTCTGCTGAAGCCCCACCATTTATGCCCCTCTGTATCAATCTCACCCACATATTTTGACTAGAGAACCCCATTTTAAACAAAGCAGAAGTAAACAAAGTGTTAAATGGTAAGTATAAAATAATTTATAGAATAAGTAGGTACTCTACCTGGAAAACGGAGTCATGAGTATCTCGAAGTATTCTTTGGATATCATCAGGCACAGTCCAAGGACTCACCACATCTCGATCACTGTCAGGATCAACATCTTCTGTCTGAACTGCCATGGCAACTTGAGGAGGCTTTTGTGTTGAGCTTCTGCTGACTCTGCACTCAGCAGCTGAGGAGAAAACAGGACAACCATAGCCCTGTAACACTTCTTGCATTTTTCATCTCAATCTCTTGAAAATCCTTCAAGAATAGAAGCTTCACATTCTAGGAAATGAAGCTGTGTGTAAATCCATTTGAAAACAGCAAGCCCTGTTACCTAGAACTGATGTGGGTTTATGGTGAGAAAAGGCTACTGATTCCTTCCAGCCTCCTGCTCTGAACTGCCTTCCCAGGGCAGAACACAAACAGGACTATCCATGGTGCCGACAGCATCCAGGCTCTGTGGTTCCGTCTCCCACAAAAAGCACATTGCTTCCTTATTTGGCAGAGGACTAAACTAAATAAATTCTGAATTTGTGCCTCTTCAGAAGACATGGAACTTTGATGACACCATTAGCAGTGATGTGATATAGTGGAAAAACAGATACAAGAAGGTGCCAGGAAATCAGAGGAAGATCAACCTGAATAGAGAGTTTAAAAAGTGAATATATGGAATGGAGAAAAATTACTTTTCCACATGAGTAGAGGTGATGTGCCTCTAGGAAATGTGCCTTTCTGCTTATTATTACTTCCCTCGATTTCCTGTACTGCCAAGTCAAATACATTGACCTTTGACTGTCCATTAAATTAAGCCAATAGTACAATTCTGGTGTAAGGCAGAATAGAATCAGGCCACTGTATTTCCTAATCTCAGACTGATTTCACTTCACTTCACTTTGATCAGAAATTCTACTGCTGTTAACAAGTAATGTATCTGTTTAAGAATTTGATTAAGAACAATCTTTTGTGGATGCAGACCTACAAAGACAGGCATGGGAAAAAGTACCACTAAAATTCAAAGGGGATTTTTTGTTAAGCTTAGTCAAATTTGATATATTAGATGGATACTGTATAAAGGGATAACAAAGACAATTCCTATTTTAAAGAGCTTGGAGAGTCAGCAGCGTAGAAAGGTAAGGGGGAGTGTTTCAGGAGTTCACCAAAATCTAGCACACTTATTTCAGTAATCTTGAAACAGTCACCTGGCTAAAACTATTCAGAAGGTAAACAGAGGTGATTAAAATATTTCACAAGTTTCTAATTAAAAGGATTTTCGAGTGGGGAAAAAACAATGACTTTTATTCTTCTTACCAAGCGCTGTATCTGCATCTTATTCTCCCCCCCCCCCGTATTATGTAGCACTGTCATTGTTCTGTGTAACTTACAGTATCTAGACTTAACAGGACCATTTGTAGCATTTCTCAATCTTCTTCTGGAGGTACTTTTCTGAAGGAGCATACAGGCACTTCCTGTAAAGACAAAGTAAGCATTTCTTTTTTAAATGCAGATCAAATATACTCAAAGATGCTTAGAAATTTTTATTGACAAGTTTGCTGCCTGGATTACACAGGACTCTTGCTATGGCAATTTAAACTACTTTGGATTTAAAGAGAAGTGATAAGAAAAGGTAATTTAGCAAAGCAATAGCGGCAGAACTGTAAAAGCCTTAAGACAGGAAACATCCAGGATTATAAATCTGATTTTTTACACAGGTATCCCTCCCAAAAATCCAGCAGTCACCCGAAGATCCTCTTCAGTATGTGCCTTCATTAAAAAAGTGCTGTCCTTACCCCTGGACTGTGTTAAACCAAGAGCTGGGGTGAAACGTTGTACTTTTTGACCAAAGCCAGGTTTGGCAGCAGTTCTGCTCCTTTCTACCAGAACAGGACTCTTCAGATCCCCTCTGCAACAAGACAAAAAGACTGACACAACAAATCTTAAATTCCTGCTACTGTGTATCATATATCATTCCTCCACACAACTCAGACCTCACAGGGCATATTCAGAAGAGACATAAAAGCCAGAGAAATCAAATTCAGCCCAGTTAGCAGAGGACCAACATCACACACTGCTTGTGGGGCCAGTAAGCCTCATCAGAACCAGAACTGCTGCAATCATGGTGAAGACACATCAAACTGGCTTTACAGAGAGAAACTTTAGGTCCAACAAAACTTTTTAGTTGGTAGCTTTTGCCACTCCTAAGTGGATTCCTGCATGATGTTCCTTAGCATGTCTGATTCTGCCTGGGCTGATGCACCTAAACTTCCCTTGGGTACCACCAGCAGACTCTGCACAGCACTGGCCACATTCAGTTTAATGTTGCATGCTGGAACTGTAACTAAATAAGGTACTGTACTGAAAAGCAGCAGAAATATTAAATTACAGGATTACCCTGTAAGTACAAAGTTCTCCCTATTATTCTGAAAAGCATAAAATTATGTATATTAAGAAGAAAAACTACAATGCAATATACACCTGTATTACACATATACACACAATTTAATACCATCAAATTGAGTAAATGTATCAGTTCATAACACTCAGATACCCTCATCTCCCTCAAAGGCAATAAGCAAAGTGCAAAAGTAAGAACAAGTAAAATCCTAAGTAATGAAAAATTAAGAAAGAGAACAAGTCTAGAGTTTGTACAGTAGATTTTTTATTTGCTTCTTGCTTGCTGTTAGATGCTCTCCAGGTCTATATTGCTGGTTATAGTTCAGTGGCACTCATGGAATCATTAAGGCTGCAGAGGACCTCCAAGATCAAGTACAACCTTTGATGGGATTACAAGCCTGTCAGCCAGACCCTGGCCCCGAGTGCCTTGTCCAGTCACACCTCCAAGGGATGGTGACTCCACCACCTTCCTGGGCAGCCTGTTCCAGGGTTTAAACACCCTTACTGTAAAGGAACTGATGTGAGTAGAATGGTTAGGACACTGCTTACAGCCCAGCTCCTGAATTGGCTTATTCAGTGCTCCAAAAGGCATTTTTAAGGCTCCCCACAAGATATGCAGTACTGGTTTTAACAAGCTTGGAACAGAGACTTGAGAGTCCTCTGATCCAGACAAATTATATCTTTGATTCCACCAACATATGACCTTTCTCTCATGCTATTCCTGTCTAAACTTGCTACAAAATTTGGAGGGTTGTAAAGACACCAGTAGAATAGAGCAGGTTTAATGCTCAGAGTGTTACCCTGTACTAGATGCCACTTTCCTCCTTCTGTAAGCTTGAGCTGATCTTGTGCTGGACAACGTCCTGTGATCACTTGCTGGTGATGCTACTGTTTCAGATAACATTTCATTCATCAGAGAAAGTGCCTCTGATACTCTGATTCTGTGATGCTCAGACAGCAGGGCTCTGTGGAGAAATAATATTACACATTACCTCATGCTGTCACTCATTTCACTACAGCTGGCTTGTGAGTCCTGTAAGGCTACATGAAGAACATTTTTTACAAGATTTCACAGAAAATATACTAAGCTTTTTAAGAGATCATTAGTGAAAAGTTAGAACATTTCTTACCAAAGGGTTTGAGAGAATGAATGAGTAAATGTTGGGGAAAGAAAACAAACAATCATATTTGGAAAGCAACAAATACTGTCGAAGGATAAAAATGTTCAGAGTTTTCCTAAATGGTAAAGCAAATGTGAATTATTCATGCTTTTGGTTGAAATTTCATTCATATCTGAAGTTTCATAAGCAATATAGTTAAAGTGATTTCTACATCTTTCCAGGGCTGGAAATCTAATATAAAAATAAGGATTTAAAAGCAACTTACTTGTCTTTTTCTTCTTTCTTCTTCTGGAAGACTCTAATATCCTTTGAAGTAGGATTATGATGCTGTTTAAAAAGTATAAAAATCTTTAACTAATTATGTACTGTGGTCTCATTCCAATCTCTCACTCTCAAAATGTACTTACTTGACTTGAAAGCTACTGCTTAAGAAACACTTCAGAAAAAAAACCAATATGAAAGCATATGGCCCTATAAGGAAATTCAAGTAAGATTGTTTCTATAACTTTCCAGTCTCAAAAAACATACTGAAATCCTGCAGCCACATTTTCCATACCTCATATACTTAAAATATCAACATTGCTAAGGAGATGTCCTCACAGTCAAGCTCAAAGTTTCAAATAGCCTCACCTCCAGTCTCCTAAAAATCAGTGACATTCCTAATAACTGATATATAAAAAAGGACAAGGTTGCACTTTGACCTGTGTTTGCTTGAGTACTATTTGAAGTCTTTAATTCTTCTTTAAGAAAAATCCAGTCCAACCAAACCAAACCTAAACCACCCACTGAAAGCTGAGAATCCCTCCACTAATGATTTCAGGAGAAAGGCCCATAGCAAAAGCACTAAGTGTATATTAATGGGCTGACAACACAGGAAAGGGAGAGAAGCAGGATCCATTTTTCTTAAATCACTTCTCTCCACGCATGTGCAGAAGAGCGCCCTTTCACATAGATCTGTTACTCTTTCTGAAAGTAAATACAATTGAACTATTTAGTCACAGGGAACTTGTGTATGTTACATATTTGCAGCTTGGGAGTTAAAACAAGTAGAGCTTCAGCCTGCAAGTATTTACAGCATATCCTGAATTCAACAAGTAGAAAGTATAAGAATATATTTGGTGTTCTTAGGTCTCATCTCCTGTAACTCCAGAGCTTCCTGTGACTCAGCGGGGTCTTTTCAGGTCCTGAAGGCATCCAGATGGCAAATGTATATTTTAAGAGTAAATACCAATTGGAAAATGTCTTCTGAACTGCTTTCGTGTTGTTTTTTTAAATTTTTCTATTATTTCCAGCACAGAAAAATTTCCAGATCAGGCCACAAATGTGTTTTTACTAATAAAATTAAAACGTAAAAAATTCTGAGAGTGGACTGTTCATTGAAATCAGCCTTCAACAAAATATTTCATAAGATACCTGACATATATGGCATATTCTAGCATCTCTGCTGATCTCTTATGATTTTTGCATGCACCTCTGTGTGGGTGAATGACAGTGACAGCTGCCCTCAGTATCCTGCCATGTTTGTAAAGGATGCTGGCATCTGAATGCTGCTTTTAAATTCTCTGGGAGGCATGTGGGAAGATGAAACAAGGTGTAAACACATCTTAAGAACTGCTGTAGCTATCACTCCCTGGAAAACACATCTCTCATCAGTGAATGTTGCAGCTGCATCCATCACAGTTGAGGGCCACCTGCATTACTTTGTAATAGCCACCTGCAGCCGGTGGTCACCCACTGCAACCTGTGGAGAACACTGGTGTATTTACTTACCTGATACAACTATGGCAAACTCCAGTAAAATAAAATCATACATGCAGAAACCCTACCTTACAACAGGAAAAAAGCCCCACCACTCCAGCCTTTACATTATCTAACCTGAACAATCAACACTTGTATAATAAGTAACAGGTACTCTTCAATAAACCTGTTATTCTTACCACATTCTTTCTCTGGTTGAATGGATGATGTTCTTTCTGTCTTTGTTCATCTAGTTTCTTCAAATATTCTTTCATTCTTTCCTTTTGCTTTCTTTTCATCCATGTTTGGATCTCTTTCCTTTCCTTTTCTGTTCTTTGAGATTGCCCAGAAGCAGAATCAAGAACCCTGAGGGCAGATGTAAACAAGAAATAATCTAGCACATCCTGTAAATTGCAAACAATGGCAACTACAAGATATAACAAAAACATTGAAAACCCTTTAAAATCCTGACACAGCTGGAAGCATAAATAAGAACAAGAGGAGAAATTTTATTTTGCAAACTTTTACTAAATAAAATCCTGGCAAACAAATAATTTCCAAGACATTTCCCAAAACTTTTCTTTTACTTGTCAGCTACATTTAGATAATAGAACTAGAGCTTAAACTGGTGGGAACTGTGTCACTAATGCAGCAGACTGGTGACCTGAACAGCTGCATTTTTTTGCCTTGTCAGCAACTGATACCACAAACTGCAGTAGGAAACAACTGTCACTTTGACCTCTCTCAGGAAAGAACACAACTGATTTTATAACAGACAGTCAGGACGGTGTAGAAATCTCCAATAGGGAGAGGAGCATGACAAGCTGGAATCTGGGGCTCAAAGTTTCTGAAGCTGCTGTGTCACTGGCAGGAAATTTCTGTTCTGTCTTTCAGAACTGCTTTAGAAGACCTGAAGGTCTGAACTGAATCTCCTGTATAAAAGCAGTTGTATAAAAACAGTGCTCCAGTCTATACCTAGCAGAAGAAGGAACAAGCAGATAGGAAGAAAAGAATTTCAAAACCAGAATACTAGAAAACAATTAGTAAATTTGACAATAATGACCAGTAGATTTGTGGCAATTACAAGTTCTAATATCAGTCCCATTAACACCAGAGCACATACTTGCTCCCATTGTTTACAGGGTGTGGACCACAAGAATAACCAGGGTTAAAATGATTTAAGCAACACACAACAAAAACCAGCCATGGTATTACCTAAAGGTTTTCTTAGGCTGTGTTCGTGCAAAGCCCAGCTCCAGCAGAGACATGTCCCTTTCGATCACATGATCATTCACCACATCAGTAACATCACTCAGACCAGTGATCTGCAGGGGATCTTCTAAAGAGCTTGATGTTAGGTAGGGAAAAAAAACCTGTTACTAGACTGATGTAGCACATTCCTGTAAAAACAACAAGCTAAACCCCTTTCTTTTATACTTAAACCAACAATATCCAGGTTGTTTTACACAGAGCCTTTGGACTGAATATTCTTTCCTCACATCTCCACTGGGTTAGTACACTTGAGTGAGCTTTGATGAGGACAGAAGGAGCAAGACCTGATTGTCCCAACAGAGGGACAATCCACAACTGAAATGCTTGAGCTCTGCCGTGGTGTGTGAACATGGCTGGCCCACAGGAGGCTGAGCCTGGCAGTCAGGAGCACCACAGGGTTTGTATTGCTGCCCATGAGGAGATAAGGTTATGGGGTGCTACCAGTTTCAATGGTACCCAAATCTCAATGACCTTCTGAGCAAGAATCAGTGTCAGTGAGAGCACAGCTTCACCTATATTCTTCCCAATTCTTTCCTCTCTTTCAATCTGTTGCTCCCAGTAAAAAACAAATCTCATAATTTAGGACTGCAAGCCCTCAGTGTCTGCTAAAGTTTTGCCTCACACCCATACTCCACCTTATGTAATCACTTCCTAATTACTTCAGTCACAACAACTAGTTCTACTTAAAATACTAGAAAAATAGGATAAACCATTCAGTTTAGTGCTATGCTTCAAGCAAAGCAATAAAGATGGGTAATGGAGCAGAATGACTGGGAAGAAAGGAAACCAGCTAGCTTTTTCTACTGGATCCAGAAGACTAACAGTAGCTAAAAGTAAAAATATATGTCAGACCATTTTATTTTATGCATAGGCTCTACCCAGTTCTACCCAGTTTTGAAATCTTCAGTCTGTTGCTTTACACTTTTTACACAGTAAGACTTTAAAAACCTTCTGGTGGAAAGCTACCCACAGCAGTTGCATGTGTTTTGCTGAAGAAGTGGTTTGCAAATAGGAGAAATAACAAATGCAAACAGGCAAGAGCACCATCTGCATTAACAGCTCCAATACTTTTAATTAGTAAAGAACTTTGAATGCTTCTAGAGCTTTCGCGTGAAGCAAATCTAACAGGGACCACCAAAGTCAGAGTAAATGCCTGAAATTAGCTAACAAAAGGGATTTTATTCAGTTTGAAAATAAATGCTTCAATTTTTACAAAGTGACGATTCCACCCTAACAGTCACCTTTTGTGTAAGCTGTCAATAACAGCAGTCTCAAAATACTTACCCAGGACATAGATCTCTGCATATGTGAGAAGCTGAAACAGAAACAATCCTGTTAATAATATCTCTGCATTTTTACACACACTAATCATATGTATGTTAAACAGCCTGTGGGATAAAATATAGAAACATGTCAACATCGATTGACATTTGAGAGTTGACATTAAAAATAAATTAATATGGTACATAGGCTTAACAGCCTGTGAAACAAGGCTGCCAGGTGAGCACAGAAGCTCCAGAGAGCATTAACTAACAGCTCCAGGGTTTTGTGGATAGTTTTGCTAGGAAGATATTGTCACTGCTGACAGTTTTTTGCCATGACCAACTAACTGGAAATAGTCTGTTCCAATTAATTTTACAGTGTTTCTCGGAAAATTAATGATTGACACTTACTTGAGGAATCCAGGAACTCAGAAGAAGCTTGGAAATCAGGAGATGCAACTGAAGAGCAGTATGGCTGTCTTGGAAGGAAGAGCACTGCTTCCTCTCCTAAACTAATCTCTCCATCTCAAAAAATTATAGTTGTAACTTAGTATCACCTCTAGTTTTCTTAGCTTGGAAATAACAAGTTTATACTTACAAAACTCTATCACTCTTTTAAAAACTTAACTGGGTGTATGTACTATTTGAGATTCACTAGTTCTGTATACAGACACAGGAACCATGTTTTAATACCTTTAAGACAGATTGCTGTAAATGTGGCTATCAAATGCACATTCACACGCACAAAGCACATACTACTCTCGGGAGCCTGACTGCAAGCAATGCAGGCAATACACAGAGAAAACAATACAACTGTATTTTTAACCTCAGGCAACAGGTTGCTTGCAGAATGATTTTTCGTCCTCCTTTTAATGCTACTGTTGTCTTCATAATTGCAAAAAACAATTTACCCATAGTTTTCAAAATGACTAGACCTCATAAAATAATCTTTTAGGACACAGACAGTAGTTACTGTACAGAGAAATAAACCCATTGATTTTGCTGATGTAGGCTGGATTTAACAGAGAGATCACCTCTCTAGACACAGGTAGATGACAGAGATGGTCAAGACAGCTTTTGGAGGAAGCTTTGAGTGTTCTGTGATATCACAGTCATTTATATTCACTTAGGTAAATAAGTAAAAATCAACACAGAGATGGGAAAGAGACCCAATGCTGACTATTTTCTTTCAATAACAGTGAATTTGAGGGCAAGTATGATTCAGTACTGAACTGTTTTCAAAACTTAGTGATACTGTTATGTCATGTAACAAACTCATTATCACACATCAATGAAACCATTCTAAATAATGCAATCTAGAAAGACTCATGCCTAATTTCAATGAGCTCATTCGCACTATGTAACATTCTGTGAAACAGCCATGAGGAAGTACTACAGCATGAAGAAAAGGTTTACTTATTTTTAAAAGATGCAAAGAGGAAAAATATACAATAAAGATTATACCAGAAGATGACTTCAGGCCACTGGGAAACTTAGAAGCCAAGGCTGAAGAGGCAGAAGAGTGTGCATCCACTGTAGTAGAACTGGGCATAGGATATTTCAAGTTTAAGCTCTCCTTTTGATCACCTAAACCATCTTGAAAAATCATGTCCATCAAATGATCTTCTGATTCTATGGAAAAAAACAAAATTGTACTTAGTGTAGACCAATGGCAAAATGCAACCCTCAAAATGTAGAAACTATCATATATCTTGGTTAGTGGCATTTTTAATTTATCTGTCACCTACAACAGCCTGGACCTGGATCAGCTGTGCCTCCCTACAGAAGGGCACTTCCTGGGCTGTGCTGTGTGAACCAGTCCTGCACACACAAAGAAAATGACTGGACCAGGAGTTGCTCTGGGTGAGTGTAAAGGACATCCTAAATATCGTCTTACGTATGATTACAGATATAGCCATGATTTGGTTCCACCACTTGACTTTGCATTAACTCCATAAGTGGATTAGACAATGTTCTTGGCACGGCCCAGTAGCTATAAGTAGGCACTACATAGTTATTTGTTAGATAAACAATAAATCATTCAATACATCTGCTCTAGTAAACAGTTAAGCTGATGCAAGATTTCAATAAAACCAGTAGATATTATAACTCAATACTAAGATTGGCTACCTTTCATATTATTTCTTTCTCTGGTATTTTTGGTTCATATTTCAGTAACACCTTTAGGGATTGAATTAAATGTCTGTGGTAACTAAAAGTTATTTAATATGCACATTCCATGGCAAATTTATTATCCTTCCGTTAATTGGACACATACCAGCACAAATGACTCCAGCAGCTTCAGAGACTGCATGATGAGCACCAAGATCTAAATCAGCAGCCGCTTCAAAATCTTCTATCAGCTTCACTAACTGCAAATGAAACCCAAAAACTAGGAAATGATACTTCCTTCAAGGTATTTCTAAGACTTACACCACACATATTTATGCAATGTCCACTCTAAATATATTTTTCTTGTCAGAATCTTTCAAACATTTTAATGCAGTTTTCTAACTGAAAACAAATAAAAATGTTCAGGAATCAAAGTAGCTCAAGCAGATTAATTTCATGTAAGAATTACAATCTTCTGGATACTGACTTTGAGAAAAATACATACAAACTCTATTATTTATTTGAACAATTTTACTTCTACTGATCACATTATGTTAAAAGTAGCTGAAGTTTTCCAACATATATTTTATCTAAAACCCACAGATATTAAAATACTTCCATTGTCTTCAGAAGTCTGAAGTTTCACACTAGAAAATGAAAACTAAACCTAACCCAGAGTGAGACATTTTACTGACCATTAGTCTCAAAAAGAACAAATCTCAAAACTGATATGCAATACATGAGAAATTGTTATAATAGGAATTGCCAACAAGTTTGAATGTAAAAAAACCCAAAAAAAAAAGGGGTTTTCTTTAGGATTTGGCTAGATACCCAGAATTTTTAAAACCCAGGTGCTATGAAATGCTGAAACAAATAGAGGCTATATCAAGATTTTTTTTTCCCTTCAGGCTTTTAAAAAGCTGACTTAAATAACAACCTTGATGAAGAATGTAAGTGATTAAATAATCCGCCTGAGCCTAATAACTGCGTATAAGTGACACAATGAGGTCTTTACATTTCCGTGAATCATAGAATACCATGAGTTAGAAGAGACCTAAAAAAATCCATCACAGCCCAATTTTATTTTAATTCCATATTAGGATTTATAAAGATGGCAAAAATGCAAGTATTTTATGAAACAAATTGGATCAGGTTCCAGAAACAGTCACACAATATTTTGCTGAGGTACAAGGGCAGAAGTCTTTGCCAAAAAAGGTTTCCTGCTGAGCCTGAACTCAGTTACACAGAAATTAGGTATGTTCTGCCCATTCACTAATAACATCACCATTCTGGCCAGTATTTGGTCCACTGTAAGCAACCATGTCAGCCAACAGATTCAGCTGTTGTAAATATGAAAGAAGATTTACATTGTATATTGTATATACATATATGTAAAACTTGTATTATAATATAGATAATATTTTTATATATTACATATTAGTCTCATTATCTTTCAACAGATACTAAGCAAATTTGAGAACACATTGTTCCAAAATGGAAGTTTTGTCTTTAGTTGAAAAAATAAACTGCTTAAAAACCAAGAGTTAGCACTCACCATTTTGCTATTTCTGAAATCCTGCTCCATATTTTCTACTATGTTCTCTAGTACCCGTAATTGCATATCCATTTCCTTCTGCTTTGTGGAAAAGTACTCTTTTTCAATTAGTTTGGGTGGAAGCCCTGAAGAAGGAAGAGTTCCTCCATCTTCATGTGCTATGTTCCAAGTTACAATATCTGTAGCAGAACCTAACTTCTCTTTCTTTTGCAACTTGTTTGACACATTATTCTGATGATCATCTTAAAATAAAATAAAAAAAAAAAGAATGCACCAATATCATTGAATAAGCCACAAGCACCGAAATACTGCACATAATTAGGCATAAATGTGCCATACCTAACAGGGTATTTTAGAAGACAAGAATCAGTACAAAAGAAGTCAAATGTATTAATGCTGATGTTAATACTAAAAAACAATGAGATTAATTGTGAAAAGGCTGCAGATTTTCTGTGGAAGTATTACAACAAAAGACTATTTAAAACTGAAAAGGTTTACCTTGCTTCTGAAGTGCTCTAGGTGGAACTGCATTAGTAACAGAAGCTGCTGTGTGATGAAGTTTTGCAGAAGATGGAATTTCAAGCTTCTCATTCTGCTGTTCAGCAGCTATCTCTTCTGCAGACTCAGGTTTCATGGGCAAATTGCTAAGGATGTCACTGTCTTCAATGTCAATCACACTGATATATTCCTGTTTATGCTAAACAACAAGATAATGAAGAATAATACAGTATGTGTTTTGAATGGGCTGTTTATAGTACATTGTTCACCATTTCCTGTGTTTACCCCTTGACATTTGTGGATGAAAGGCTTTTTGTTTGGGGAACAAAATAAATACAATCTTCCCCACCACACCACACAACTGACTCACGCAGATACAAAGAACCCAAATTCATGAAGACAAACAGTATACTTAAAATGCATTTAAGCCATATGTACATTTAATCACTAACCAAATCAGGTGCATCTGACAGAGGGGATGGTAAAGACTTCTCATTCACTTCAGTGGGGAAACTCAGGTTTAAGTACATGTCTGGCAGTAGTATCTCAGAGGAACTGGATGATTCTACAAGGAAATAATGATAATAATCAGTATTATATTTACAGTAAAAGACACAAAAACATTAGACTATTAAGAAACAGCTCTGCATTCTCTAGAAGATAAGAAAAGATTTGACTAAGCTGCCATTTAGATTGCTATTAATATCTAAGTCCCTCCTACTTAGGTAAAAAAAAAATCTGCATCTTTACTTAATCCAAAGAAATTAGATTACTCAGATAGAAACCTCTAATAAAACTATATGCAAATGAGTCATGTGATGTAGTAAAATAATCTTCAAATAGAACAACATCGTTGAATTTTACAATAATGGAAAAATTAGTATGCTCTCTTGGTACCACAGGGAAAATAGCTGGGTACTGAAATCTATGTAATGCATTTATGGAACAATGCTACTGCAGCTCAATTTCATGTGATCTGTTTTAACTTCCACTGATCAATTCATTTGTTCTACATTACACTAAAAATAAAGATTAAATGGGCACTAAAATCAGGCTAAAATCCACAAAATGAGGATTGGGTTTCAGAAAATCAGATAAATTAGCATGTTATTTGCACCCTGCATTAAGCTGTCTCAGGTACAAAACCTGTGTTAGAACAGTAACACTTTTATAGACTTCCCAAACAACAAATGAAGTGGAGAAAGACTGCAGCCACACCTGATACAGGAACAGATGTGACCAGCTCATTTTCTTGAACTCTGGAAACCTCATTTTCAGCACTGATCCCATGATCCTGTTGTGATTTGAGCACTTAATTGGGAAAAAAAAAAGAAGACCAGAATGTAGGAGTTTACATAAAGATACCAATGGCATTATCTGAGTGTCCATTTCTGATTTGCCAGTTCACAATCAAAGAAAAGTGTGGGAAGAGGAAAGGAAGCAATTTCAGTCAAGTGTGAAACATTGTCTAAAACACATTTAGATAAAGTTAAGTTAAAACAAGCTTTCAGAAACAGTTGCAGCAGAACTGACTTACAGAAAGCATGAGTTGTGTCAGTAATATTTTAAATTATAATTACTTTAACTACTGCTTTATAATTTATATTCTGTTGTTTTCTAGTTTAATTATTTTAGAAACAAGAAAACTGCACAAAAACCTGCTTTCTCTTTACAAACTTGCTGCATTTTGAAAACTGATCAAACAGCACAACTAATCAAGAAGAAACACCAGAAGCAGTTGGCTTCTGTAGATCACCCGTGTAGCACTTACCTGGGTTAGTATTTGTACTTGCATCTTGAGTTTCTGCTGGTTTTTTTCCTACAGAAGCCAAATAATGTAGATCTGCTGAGGTGATACTTGCTTTATCCATTGAATCTAAAATGTGATAATACAAAACAGGTCTCTATTACTGATAAAAAAAATTGATATATTTGAAAGCAATGATACTGCTCACAGCTGTGGGCTCCAATATTTTCTTACTTGTATTTATGAGAGATAATTTTCACTTGTCCCTAAGCATACCTCAAAAATTACTCCAAGAAAAGTTCATGCTACCAATTTTATGTGAATAAACAACTGACACAATGTTACACTGAATTAAAACCAAGATTCAGTTAGATATATGATTTTAAATTAAATATTTTAGTCTGTTGAACAGTAACAGTCTGTTTCACATTCTAAAAGGAGGGGAGGAATATTTATGACATGTGTGTTTTCATTTCTTTGTTGTTGTTTCTACAAAGTTTGCATTTCTTTAAAGCCAAACTTCAGAGAATGAATTGCATTTTGTCCTGTGACAGAACTGAATATTGTCATGAATTAACACATTATATAAAGAAGGAAATCTTTCCACAGGCCCGGTCTTTGTATTGTAGGCTAGAAACATTGCATATTTAGAGTTTCTTTTACAAGAGCCCTAAATTTTGTGTAATTAGAATATGCAGGCGAATAATGTTGGAATAATATATTTTTAAAACATATTAAAAATTTAGGATTGGAAATGTTTACAGAACTGTTTTGATTAATCATATGAACAGAAATCACTGTTAATCCCAGGTAATTTACTTGATATACTGTTATTATTTAACTCTATTGTTTATAAACATAAATACAAGATTATCACTCATTTTTAAAAAAAAGTAAAATACTTCTAAAATTTTCGTGAAAACTATTCTAAATCTTCAGATAATTCGCACAAGATTTTAAATTTGCCTGCACCTCTCTTCATACCAATCCCAAAAAAAACAAGTGTCTCCCAAAAATTCTGGACACCTGTTGTACATCCTGAAAGGTCTGAGGAAAGATCTACTGACCACAGACCATATTATCCTAGTTTTTTACATGGAAATTATTGTAGAGTTTTATTGTGAATTCTAAAAGACTAATACTCCTTGATTTTTTATTTTTTATTTGAGCACTCAGCATTAAAAAGCATTGTAAGCACTAAAGCATTAAAAAGACTTCTACTTGCCCATTGACATGAAAAAACCATCTTGAACGTAAGACGTTGATTTTGGTTTGTGATCCTAATACAAGATAAAAAAGAACCAGCTTTAAAAAACAGTTCCAGTGCAGATGAAAGGCTTTCTTGGTGATGTCAGCTATCCAACATACCTGATACGAGTAAAGATTTGGGAGAAAAAAAGGAATGCCCGCCACTTACTTTTCTCAACACCTGTTTTAATTCCTCTGAACTATTCCAACTTACTGTAATTCACCGACTATGTAACATTCTCTTATGTACCTTGGGGTGACGAGCAGTAACACAAATTCCTTATTCCTCTTTGAGTTTATCCTACCCCTGCTGAACCCTGAACATCTCCAGGTCTGGTGAGGTTCTCTAGCTGCTGAGCTGCAGTGAAGTCTCAGAGAAAGCATGGTATGGACCAGAAACACAGCTCTGGGTAGTGATCCAGCACTAAACTGGTAGTGTTCTAGCTTGAAATTTGGTACTTTTAAGGATAAACTCCAAAAGATATCAAAAAGACCTAACCAAAACCCAGCTTGATGAAGGCTTTCTTTTTTCAGAGTCTGGACTGAGACAAAACTGAGGTTCCAATGCTGCACATCCTTACTCTTATACTGTCATACATACAAGCCCACATGGAAAGAATATTGCCTGTGTCACTTGCCTGGGTCACTTTGTCACTACTAGGAAAAATAAACATTTTTTTTCATTTTTAACATTTTTATATGTATTTACTACAAATGTACATGCAGACTTATATCCTATGAAAACAAGTTCATGTTACAGAAAAAAAAGAGTACCCTGGAATCCTTTATAAAAATCAATCTCCAGTTTAGAGAAAATGCAAGTATATTAATCAAAAATATGCATACTGTTTGTAGGCTAGAGCCTGGAATATAAGTACATTATTGTTTGGTTTACAGTTTTATCCTTTCTTTTCTGCTAATACTTGAATGGAAAAGGTAAGAGCTAAGAAAAAAAAAAATTCTATACCCCAGTCTCTGATTCAGAAGGCACTGCTGTGTCACTAATACTGATGATGGAGTCGTCTGGACGGAAGGACACGCTTGGTTTCCTCTTATCCTCCTTCTCTTTCAGTTGCTTCTTACTACGCCTCTTTTTACTGTCAACATATTAATTACAGGTAAAGAGTAAGAAGTGCTCTGAAATAATTGTTTTCTAGGAAAGATTACTATCAAGAAATAAACACTGAAATAAAGACTGGAAAAGATAAACAGCTGCTGCATATAGATCAGTTCAAGTCACAATTTCTGCTTGCTTGAAACTACTCAAAAATATTGTAGGAACCCACAGAAATACCAGCAATTACACTGAAATCTATTAATTGTCCAATAGGCTATTTATATTAAATATAACAAACCTCATAATATTTCACATCTATATCTTGTGTATAATTAATAATTACCACACAAAATGTCCATAAGGAATCTATAAGAAGCAAGCTTCAATTACACAGCAGTAGTGTTCTAACTACTAAGTGACAAATAGATTACAAAACAGCAACTATAGCTTCTTCTTTAATATGTGACAAGTAGATTATATGACAGCAACTACAGGTTTAAGCACTTTCAAAGATACTATTAAAAAGTATTCTAAACTCTATCTGCAGTTACTTGTGTAGCAAGTTTTCACTGCAATACTAAAAAACTCTTCTTGAGCCTCTGCTCCAAAATGACATAATTAAAAGTATTCTTAAAAAAAAAAAGCATAATTGAAACCAAGTATTCTATTCCAGAACATTCTATCAGCATTCTAGAAGAACTGAGCAAACATATGTAAGCAGCTTAAACAACTGTTTCAACTGTTTGTGAAATCAATTAACATCAAATAGATTAAATTTTTAAAGTTTTAAATAATATACCTAGCAAAAAAATCCACAACAACTCAGCTTCAGCAGGAATTTTGTTAATCACTGCCTCTATTAAAAACAGCCTACATATTTAATTATACTGAAAGAGCATATAATCCTTTCTTTCTTGAAGATGACAGTGACAATATGCAGACAGCAGTCTACTAATATTCACTGTGTAAGGAGTGAGTATTTCATTAAGAGTGTGTAGCAAACAGTCACAAGACAACAGGACTTTAAAACACAGATAGTGGAATGAAAAACATTTCCTCTTGAATCTTCTTCCTATCAATCTCCTAAAAGCAAGAACTCCTTACATCCTAATGATACACTTCTGCTGTATCTTTAATAACATTTGCTATTTTATTCTCTGCTGAGAGAATACATTCCCTCTGATGCCAAATCTAGAAGATAAAAGTTACCAGTTAGCCTGTCAAAATGAAGTTCCACTTTAAAAATCTGGCTTGCCTTTTTCTTGTCTTCTGCACATTTCTAAGTTCAAATGGTTCAACATCAGTTCTTAGTAGCTGGATAGGTTTGGTTTGGTCTTGTCCAGAGGAACTACCAGGCACAGAATGATGCCTGTGGCATTGCTCAAATACAATGAGATCTCGAAGTGGGATGAGATTTGGTGCCTAAGAGGGTTCAGAGAGAGAGAGAAAAAAAATAGGGAGGGGAACTCCAGTCATATTGGATGAAGAAAGTAAGTCCAGTTTGGATTTCAGTTACCCAAACAAAACTCCCGTAACATTTTGTAAAGAATATGGAAATGGAGTATTAATAGTATCAGAACAGAACCCCTGCCAATATGTACATGTGTAAACTATTTTCTGAAAATTAAGAGGTATGAATTTTCTCCACAGAAACATATTTCACTAATATTTGCACTTCTTATGTAGGTAGTTCAGGGTGAAGTTAGGAACCATCCAATGTAGTCAAGTACTGAAGAAGCACCTTTCAAGGAAAAGCATTTCCATTTGTCTCAACTGGGATATGCAAGCATGTAAGTCTATGAGAAATAACAGTTTTCAAAACATCAGGTATTCAGCATCCATAATATTTTCTTTTACCATTCCATTTCTGCCCTGCAAAACAGGATTTTTCACCACATTCTGTTTCTGTAAGTAATTCTATTATAATCTGTCTAGGAAAATATCTTATTTTTTTACCGTACAAATATTGTCCAGTATTTTAGATAGTACATTCTTCACACTCATTACCAGTGGGCTGAACATTGATAAACTATGGAATGTAGAATCAATTTAATCTAGTTATAAACACTTTCAGGCTTGCAGTCTGCCTCATATTGACATGTCAATAAGCAGGTACCCTTAGCTCTAGATCCCTCCTGGCATCTGTATTGAACAATTTCAAATTCAAAGTCTGTAAACATGAAATTATTTGTGATGACTAAGAAACCATGAAACTGACAAAACATTACAACTTAGAAAAATATATTATTAAAATCCAGCACCTTCTTTTTCTGAGGTAAATTAATCTGAAGTAGTGACATTCCTGCATCCCACTGTGTTTCTCTGGAGTCAGCATCCTTTGCTGCAGGTTTAACAGGTACTAAAGTAGTAGTGATTGGCTGCCTTACAGCTGGTGGAACTCTAGGTACTGGGTCAAGTTGCAAGTGCAACAGTGGAATAGCAGCCAGGTTCTGAGTGGCTGGTGCTTTGAACTTATTCACATTTTCAGGGAACTGTGGCTGAGGTGAATGTTCTTGCTGTCCTTCACACTGATCTGAATTCAGATGTTTGGGAGGACCCTCACGCACTGTTTCTGCCCATCTCTCCTTTTCCTCATGCTTCTGTCTTGAAATGTCAGGGTTGTATCTACTTCTGTGGAAATCTTCCTCTGCCTTACTCCTTCTTGGTGCATATGACTGATGGTCCCATAAGGAATCTGATGAACTCCAAGCTACTCGTGGTACTGGAGGTGGCCTGGCAAATGCTGATGACATTTCTGTTGGATGTAATAATGCTGGTTTGACATGATAACTTGATTCCAGTTTAAGCAAAGGAAATCCATTTAAGTAACTAATTTTTTTTTCAACAGGGATAAGCTTCACTTTTTTTGGGATGCCAGAGGAAGGAGCTAGGAGATGAAGTGGTTTAGTAGGCACTGAAGAATGCAAATCTTGGGATGGTGACATTAATCCTGTTTCCTTGCTGTTGCTTTCAAATAATGTCAAAGAGGCACTCTTATCCAGATGATTCTAAATAGAAAAGCAAACAAACCAGTACTTACATATCAACCATGCACTAAATACGCACAAAAATAGTTCTATCTACGCCAATTACTACTAACACATTTCCTAACTCAACAGGATAGATAACATATATAACAGATATACTGAACAGATGACAGATATACTGAACAGGCTTCATAAACCATGCTTTGATATACCTACTTTTATTCGACCATTGTTGCTTTCATCTTCTACACTCTTCCTTGGCTGAAAAACAGAGCTCTCTTGACCAGTTTTTCCTTTTTCTTCTTGGGTAAGCACTTGTGTTTTTGGAGAAGCATTGCTTTCAGCAGTGTGTGCAGGCTGGCTCCCTGCCAGATGAATCAACTGATGCTGCTGTAATACTTGTTGCACATTTGGCACATTGGTAAAGGATGACTGCACTAATTGCATTAAACTCATGAAGTTGATCTGCTGGAGCTGAATACACACATGAACAAAGTTAACAATGCCAATAACTTTAACAGAAATCTTAGTAAAACCATCTAGGCTATATTACAGCTGTTCACTATGAGATGACAAAACAGATAAGATCCCAATGATGGGATGATTCAATAATGATTAATTTGTATAATTGTTTACTGTTTTGGACTTCCTTTTAAGATACAATAAATACCTGCCACAGACAGGTTATGCTAAAGCAAAACAAGTATCTTCAATTTTTTGTCAAGTTTCAATAAATGTAAAGTCCCATAAAATTGGCTCAACATACTGCCACCACTTAAATCCTAGCACAGCTGAAAAGCTATTAAACCATCAGAATTTTTCCAAGTGTAAACTGTTGAAGGACATTGACTTATGTGAGCTAAAACACACTCAAAGATCTATTATTATACCACTCATTTTCTTGAATTAAAAGCAAGAGTTAAGTCTAAAATAAGTTTCACAATGATTAACCTGGAACTAGAAATCTCTTTAAAGAATAACCTGTGCTGATTTTGCACTGGAGCCACAAAAGTGATTTTTTTCTTAGAGGAACTGCTGAGAGCTTACTTTGTGCCTAGCAAAACCAATTTGTGCTAGCTTTGAGAATAAGAATATTAATGAGCCAATAAAAACTAGACCTGCCTCTGTGAACACACATTTCAAAACTAACAAACCCTGGGAATTCTCTTTCCTTTCTGGCCAGGGAACAGGTAGCAAGGCTGGCCTGGTCCTCTGTCTCGGCCGGCCGGGCCGGGCCGGCTCTGCCGCAGGGCCGGGCCAGGCCCGCTCGGCTGGGGGGACTTGGGGGAGGGCTGGGCCAAGCCCCGGGGGCTGCCAGGCAGGGAGGGAGAGGCCATCAGCCACTGAGTCCTAGCCTGGCTGCTGAGATCCCAGCACGACAGCCAAAAAAAACCCCAGAGGTGGCTCTGTAGTCCACAGAGAGAGCAGCCCCACGGCTGGAATTGAAGCAGCAGGGGACGGAAAACAGTCATGCAGCCAGAGCAGCCGCTGCTGTCCTGGCCTGGGCCCCCTGAGATTCTGACACAGCCCCAGTGCAGCCTGAAATCCATCACCATGAGAGCTCCAGACATCCCTGGCAGGGATCCTGTGAGCATCTGCAGGCCTCAGGTGAGATATTAACTCTTTTAGGGCATAGATAAGATTTGCAGACCTACAATCCTCCCTCAGGTGAGAGAAAAGGACAGAGTAAAGACATATAGAGAAAAACATGAGACATGAAAGTCAGTAAGAAGAAGTCAAGTCCCAGATGAGAGGGTTGAGGAGATGCCTCAGGTTTGAGCTGAAATCTGCTTGTAAGGCTATGGAGAAGATATAATTGATACATCAGACTCTTTTTCCCTGTAACTCATTGAAGTGTTCAAATTGTAGATATAAGCACAGGCATCTACGCTAAAGCAAGCAGATGTTGAAGTAGTTGTGATCCCAGGAGAAGTTTGAACTTGAGAGAAAAAAGAGTGTCCCAAGGGAGAGAAGAAGACCCCTGCTCCCAGAGATGATGATCTGAGAGACAGATAAAGGTAATCTTTGCTCTTGAGCAGCTCATCCTTAAAATAGTACCCCTAAGTTGATATGGCTCATAAACACATAAACACAGCTGTGTGAAGGCTGCAAAAGATGGGAGGGACTCCACAACTGTAGATTTCCAAGCGGTTGCTATTCACGGACATTAAAAGCCATGAGAGAACTGTTTCTTGTGGAGAAATCTATGGCATGGCAAAGGCAACTGCCCTCCGTAAGTGAAGGGAAGAAAGATTATTGTAGAGCTGATAAAGTGACTGAATTGTTTCTGTATGTTGCAAATGAGAAAGAAAAGGTTGTAGGGGAGAGGAGAAGTGTTCTAAATGTTTTATCTGATTCTTATTATTCTTTCCTTGAATTACTGTTTTACCACACAAAGAAGGCCCTTAAAACAGTAACTATTTCCATTTTTTTAGCAACACAGTTGATACCATGAAAACTACTTAAAATAATTAGCTGGTCTCACCTGAACTAATTTAAACATCTCATCTTGCAGCATGTGCCTGACAGTTTCTGATGTGCTTGGTTTCTCTTCTCTAGGGACTTCTTCCTTGACTTCTTGCTTCTTTGCACAAACAGAAGTATGGGAGGCAAGACGTGACATAGTTGACACAGAAGTCTCAGAAGGCTGAGAGTCACTTACATTGTCTGCACTAGAAAAGGAAAGAACCAACTATGAAAAACATTCAGAGTTCAAAACACCTACACAAGGTTGTCTTAAATCAATCGAGAAAAATTTTAAAGATATCTGTGTATTTAAAAAACATAATTAATTTGTAGTAGCAACTGAATAATTAACAGTGCACGATCTTGACCAGCGAGCATGTAGGACATATTTCCTAACACTTCTTAAAATACTGAATGAAAAACAGAAGTGAAGATATAAGTTCTATCTGATTTTGTAGCCACAAGTGTATCTAAAATATTATTATCACTAGAGATACAGGCAGAAAACAATGATTTGACAAAAAAGACAGAAAAAAGGCCTGGTTAGTCATAAAGTCAAACAGCTGATGGAAAATGAAAAGGGACACTTTTAGTTAAAAAAGGCAGAAGGCAGATTCATTTTGACTTAAAATAATGTTCAAGCAAACTGACAGGCCCACAAATAACAAGTGGTGGATGAATTCGTAATTTGTATCAGAATAGGCCAAAGCTTTTAATTTTTCTTAACAGAAAAGGGGGAGGTGTTGTATTGCACTAAATAGTTTATTTAGTTGTGGTTTTTGCACTGGGTGTTGGGTAATTTTCACTGATCACATGGTCTTTCCCCCCAAAAGCCCTGGTGATAATGGGTTTGTCCCAGGTTTATTCCTCCCCTCACCCCCTCCTCACTTGTATCCCATTGGCTATGGTCCTCTTCCTCTGACCCCCATTCCCCGGGTTTAGAAGTCTCCCGACATCAGGCATTTGCCCTCCTTCTCTCCTGGGACACCGCTCTCTTAATTATTTTTTAGCCCAGAGGAGAAGAGCACCTCACGTCCTTTACTTTTGTCCTTGTAAAGGCAGCAAGGGGCCAAGGGTCCAGAGACAGCCGCATTGGACCTGAGCCGCATTGGACCTGAACCACCCCGGGAAAGCTCAGCCTTTTACAATATTCCTTTAGATATTTGGGCTTAAAAAGTAAGAAGATTTCAGAGTAATGTATTGTATGTGTTACTCCTATTTTAAATTATTTTCTTTACATTTTCCCACAGTGATAACAAGGTCTTTTAGTTGGTAAAGAATATTAAGTACATTGATTCCTTACATGAAGAAGAGAGGGTTAGGATTTACATTAAGCTATGAAGAAACTGAAGGATTTTACTTGCACCAATAGAAATCAACCCAAAACACATTTCTCTGTTAAAGAAAAATGCTGACATTGCTATGGATACAGGCAACCCTTAGAGAACTTCTTACAATTGCACAGAATGGTCTCCAAGCATGTGAACAAACAGGATCATAAAGTAATGGAAAATGAATAATAGTTTTAGATATGTAATAGGTGTGAAGGAGCATATGAAATCTTTAGGAAGGCAATTAGAATGTGCAAGCATTGAAATGCCAAAAGTTTGAGTAAATTTTTTTTTAAAAGAGTTGGCATGAGAAACTCTAGCAGGAAGAGATTAGAGACACATGAAAACGAAGCCCAAAAGTATGCATAGTTCATATTTTCCTCTAAACTGAAAAAAGCCTCATAGAGGACTGTTCCAGAACTGAAAGCCTGACACTGACTCCTGACTCCTTTTCCCAATTCCAACATTCTCTTTATTTTCTATATATTTATGTAAATCTATCAGTTGCCATAGGATAAATACATTTTAATTAAAATTATTAAAATGCAGCTAAGTTTAAAGTATTATTGTTCAGGTGTTCTATATAATCAATAGTAGTAATAGTAATCTTCTATAGTAAGATAATATAATGAATTCTGCCTAGAACCAGAAAACAAAACTATCATGTCTCTTGAAATCTGGTAGTTCTGAATTAACATTTGAGTCATGCGATATTCCAGACAACACATGAGAGTATATGGATCCACAAGGATTATAGTACAAAAAGTTCCAGAAAAAGCCACTTAGTTTGTAGGTACAATACACTCTACCTGCAAATATTTTGCAGTCAAAAATACACATCACATTATTTCAGATCAAAAATACTGTTTTATTACATAAAACAGCATAGGTTTATCTTACCTTGGAACTTCTGCATCTGGTTTTAAAGAAAATGAGTGGGAATGGGTGCTAGTAATAACCTCAGCCATACTATAAAGAGAGAAAAAATAGTATGTTATGCTGTCTGTTTCCATTTTATATACATGTATGTGTATAAATATACACATAAACCCCTGAAAAAGTATTTTAATTAGTATGAGATAAAGTACCTGAAAGCCACCTGATTAAAGCTATACAGATCTGCATTCCTTCAATTACTGAATTACACTGCAATCTGAGCTGGCAAATATTGACATTCATGTTTTGTCTCCCCTAGCAATCAGAAACTGACTCAAACAAAAGCACAAACAATAGCACTTCCAGCTATTCAAGACAGCAGGCAAAGAAAAGGTTGATTCTGATAGACAAAGGAAGAGAAAATCCAATTTAACTAATACTGTTAATATCACTATAATCTGCATCTCTAGAAGAGAAAAAACAACGCCATAATAAATTCTTGAGGGGCATCTTACATTCAGTTAAAACAAAATCATGTAATTTTAAAAAGTAGAGGATTTCAAGTCTTTCTAAAAGTAATTTTAAAGTCTTTCACAAACATTATGTATACATAGGGACATTTATTTATATGCTATTGCAATAAGATTTTCTATTTTTCCAGTTACTGTCTTTCTCCTAGATAAAATACACCTTCCCACAAACCATGCTTGTTTTATTAGATCACTACTAAAATAATGATTCATCAACCCAGCCCTTTATATATGTGAAATGCCTGTACCTGAAACAGGAGATGACAGAAAATCTTTGAAACTATGGCTTTGTTGCTATAAGCATATCACAAAACTGCTTTAGATTTTTAAGCAAAGTTAAAAGACTTAAAAGAGTTTTAAAAAATCAAGTCACTCACATATTCTGTTTAGCCTTTTCTTCCTTTGTTTCCTCCACGCTTGGATCTTGAGCACTATCTACAGCTGATGTGGCAACCTGCTGAATATAAAAAGATGAAAGGATCTAAACTTTTCTATCCCTCAAATTATTCAAATTTTTCTATCCCTCCTGCTTCAGTAAAATACAAGTTTGGCACATATATTTTTGATTAATTATCCAATTACAAAAATCTGACTAAAAATAATCAAAATTACATACTTATCAGAAGAAGGTTACAGATGAGCAACAAAGAGATATAACAATTTACCTGAGAATCTTTCTTTCTTAAAACAATCTTATTATTATAAGATTTTAGTTCCAAATTCATATTCATCCCTGGATATATATTCTGCTAATCTCAAACTCCCTAGTTAAGATGAAAATGTGGAAACAACTCCATTACATATACACAAACTATCTACAAAACAAGAAAATGAAACAAATGTACATGCCATAGATTCACTACAGTAAAATATATTGAAAAAACTGGAGACCACAATACAAAGCATAGCAGCCCTACCCTTAGCCACTTTCAAAGAGAAGATACCGATGACCAAAAATGATGCATGGAAAAAGTAGGCTTATTATTAAATCCATACTGAATTTTCAGACAGAAGCAAAATAAACATCTTGATGTATTTTTTTAAAAAATCAATTCAATTTTATGTATACATATACATATACTGTATGCTTTCGTAAATGTATATACATTTTCAAAAAAGCATACATTTACACATTTTCAAAAGTGCTCAGATCTCACTTTACTACCTTTTAATTGTTAATTTTATTATTAGGCAAGAAAGAAGATTCACCAACCCTAAACAATATAGCCCTCATGTTCACAAATACATTGATGAATTCAGGACACTTTGAAAACAGTATTCATAACAACTTAATGCTTCCATATAAGATCCCGTCACGTCAGGAGAAATGCTGGAGCTGAGTAAGGCAGGCAGACCTGCTCTCTATGTTACAGCCAGCACAACTAAGGAAAGTTGATGAGTGGTGGTAGGAGGTTACTCTCCTCTGAGAGGTAACAAGGCATCCATTTGCCAACCTGACACACTCTCTAGGGAGGTGCTGCTTCCCTGAGGCTTCTGTCTGCGATGCCTCCAAGAGACAACCAAGTCCCGTACAGCCCGCTATTACCCACTGCCGTAGTTTCACACGTGTGCCAGCGACACATCCACAACCAGGCTGAGAAGGGAGCAGTAGTGAGGGCTCTGGAGTGCATAGTCAATCCTCCCAGGCAAAAGGAAGGGTTTTGAAAGGGTTTGAATCGGGTGAATCTACAAATGGCTACAGGACTGGTGCTACAGCCAGGAGTATGGCTTCTTCAGCCATGGGACTTGCTTAGAGAACCTGGTCTGCTGAGGGCTGATGGAGTTCATCTATCAGAGAAGGGAAAGAGCACCTTTAGTCAGAGTCTTGGAAACGGGGAAGAGCCCTTTAAACTGAAGTTGTCAGGGGAGGGGCAATTTTTTGAGTCAGAAAGAGATGCCTGGAGAGGAGCTGCTTGTCAGCAGAGCACCTGAAGAGCTGCACAAAGGAATTACAACAACTCCTTCCAGTAACTCAACTTCATTGGGGGCCTCCATGCAAGCATATATAGCACGGGGTATAAAAAAAAGTTGGAAACGTGTACATCTGGCAGGTACGATGTTACTGGCATTGCAGATGTGTGTGATGGCTCTGATGATTGGAGTGTTGGAATAGATCTTTCTTTAGGAAGGCTCTTTCTTTAGGAAGCATGGGCAGGGGAGATGAGGAGTGGGTGTCACCCTCTATGTCAGTGATTATCTGCAATGCATGGAGCTCTGCCTGGGGATGGATTAGGATTTGACCAAGATAAAAGGCTGCCCAACTAGGAAGACAAAGCAGATGAGGTCCTTTATATGCAGATAGGAACAACCTCATGTTTGCAAGCCCTGGTCCTCACAGGGAACTTCAACCATCCCAGTATGTGTGGGAGGGGCAACACAGCATGGCACAGGCAATCCTGTAGGTTCTGGAAGGCATTGATGACAACTTCCTTCCACATGTGACAGAACAGCCAGTGAGGAGAGGTGCTATGGTGGACCTGCTTCTGACCAACAAGAAGGAGGTGATGGGGAATGTGAAGCTCAAGGGCAGCCTTAGTTGCAGCAACCATGAAATGGAGAAGTTTGAGCTCCTCAGGGCAGTGAGGAGGGCACACAGTAAGCTCACTGACCTTCACTTTAGGAGAGCAGACTTTGGCTTCTTCAGGGATCTGCTTGGTAGAGTCCCATGGGATTGCACCGTGGAAAGAAGAGGGGCACAAGAAAGCTGGTTAATATTCAGGAATCACCTCCTCCAACTTCAGGAGAGATGCATCCCAATGAAGAGGAAGTTAGGCAAAAATGCCAGGAGGATGGCATGGATGAACAAGGAGTTCTTGGACAAAGTCAAACACAAAAATGAAGCCTACAGAGTGTTGAAACAAGTACAGGGTGAGGAATATTGAGAGACTGTCCAAGCCAAACATATCCTGTGCTGCATCCAGAGCAGCATGGCTAGCATACTGACAGAGGCAATTCTCCCCTCTATTCTGTCCTCAGAGGACTCACTGGAGCACTGCGCTCAACTCTGTGTCCCCCAGTATAAGACAGACATGAACCTGCTAAAGCAAGTCCAGAACAAAGCACGTTCAGGGGCCTGGAGCACCTTTCCCATGAGGAAAGACTGTCAGAGTTGGGGTTGTTCAGCATAAAGACCAGAAAGCTGTAGGGAGAGTTCAGAGCAGTCTTTCAGTACCGAAAGGAGCCTACAGAAAAGTTGGAAATGGACCTTTTACAAGAGCGTAATAGTAACAGGTGAGGGGGGAATTACTTCAGACTGAAAAAGTGTGGGTTTAGATTACATTTTAGGAAGTAATTCTTTACTGTGAGGAGATGATGCAATGGAACAGGTTACCCAGAGAAGCTGTGGATGTCCCATCCATGAAAGTGTTCAAGACCAGGCTGGATGGGGCCCTGGTCAATCTGGTCTAAGGTGTCCCTGTCAATGGCGGGGGGGTGGAATGAGATGATCTTTAAGGTCCCTTCCAAACCCAAGCATTTCTACGATCTCTGATGATTGTATGGCAACTTGCCTGCTCTCTTTGATGTTCTTCAGGCCTGATCTTGACAGAGCTATTGGAGCTCTTTGAAGTTTCATATGGCTCCTCAAAGAATTCTACAACATAAACACAGTTACTCTAAATTAGAAAACTACATAGATTATAGTACTGTTACATGATTTCTGACAGCAGGTCATTTTTCCCTAGTGTGGAGCAAAATGTTCAGAGTTTCTTCTGCTAATGCAAAATTTGTGTTCTAACTAGTGCTGCTGCATGTACCCCAAGTGAGAGGTAAAAAAATCCTCAGCTTAAGTAAAGGGTACAAATACGATAATTTACACATACTCAGCTCTTAAAATTTGCAAAGCATTTTGCACAGTTGTGTGAATCTTTCTGGAGTGAAAGTATATGAGAGAATAGAACATGTTAACATACATTTTTTCTATCTCTACAGAAAAAAAGCGACATAGTGAAAATTCTTATTGTAATATAAGACGAAATGCCACAGAGGAATTCAGGTTAAGGATTCTTTATCTTCAAGACAGAAAGTCTTGATAAAACAATTTTATATAATTTAGTTATAATATAAACTGGATAAAATAATTTAAATACAACAGTGAAGACATTAGCATTTTTTGATTAAATAAACAGAGGAACATAAAATCGTACTCATGCAAAACTCCTACTGCTTTACATGTCAGACCATAGTAAAAGGATAGACCATTAAAACAAACCTTGTTCTGATATTACATCCCACTCCTGCTGAACAAATGGTTCCACTTCATTCAGGTCTTCAATTATATGAGGCACAGAATTATTTCCATGATTAATTTTCTTTTTATAAAAATCTTTTGACTTTGTAGACATTCTGGTAATAGGGATTAGAAAACATAATTACCAACATAAGTATCTGGCTCACTTCAAGTATGCTGTTCCTTTCATACTGCAGGCTAGTGCCTAACTATAAAATAAACACTGTTGTGATATAACCAATATTCATTCAGGTTTTCTCTCTGACTACAACTTAAACCAAGCTTAATTTTTTTTGCATAGCTGTGATATTTTAGTGGCATTAATGGTACACTCTTTCAGACAGGTGTCTCCAGATAAACTGCTATGTCTTTAAAATCATCTGGTTAAGGCTACATTTATCTCCCTCACAGGAACTTCATTTATTGAAAAAAATAGGAAATGGTCAGACAAGACATACAATCATATCTCAAAATACTAGAGATTATTTTCAGAATAGAGATCTATATATCTCTCTCTATATATAGATTCTAATACTAGAGGTCATTTTTTTTTTCTTATTGTAATATAAGATGAAATGCCACAGAGGAATTCAGGTTAAGGATTCTTTATCTTCAAGACAGTGCAAGATATTAACAACAACAAAAAATTACTGCATTTTCCATCTATTTTTCTGACATGCATATATATGAACATAGCTACATTACAGATCAGAGGAAAATTAACATTGTGAACCAATCATCTCAAATCAAAGAAAATTACACTAAGAGAGGGGAAGTTATCTGAATTCTTTGAGAAAACCATGACACTCGTTACAATGGAAATCTAGATTCTATTTCCACGTGACTTAAGTTTATAAACAACCATGTACAATTCACTTAAATGCAACAGCTACCTTATGTACATGTGCCGATGGAGAATATTTGCTTCATGCAGCTGTAACCAGTATACCCAAGTTTGACTTTTTGCACAAAATTAAACATGCATATAATACATAAATATAAATATGTCTATATTATGTATATAATACATATATAACAGTAGATCTCTTCATGCTGCTCAGTAGAGGAATTATGACCAACTAAGAGTTCTTAGCTTAAAAAAAAATTACCCCAAATCGCTTTCACAAAGATTATCATAGACTTGTACAATCTGGACATCAAGAGGAGAATTGGGCACTGTGGAAGAGCCTTCATCCATACTACTTTCTTCCTCTGTTCTAGACTGGGCTTCTGATAGAGATGCAATTTCTTTCAGATATTGATCATCTGGATGCTATTAATAAAAATAATGATAACCGAAATTCGCTAGTTAAAAAAAATATCAGGTACTTTAAAAAAAACTAAAATGCTTTCATATAGAATGATTACACTTAATTCATATCCTTTTCTTTATTATAGAGCCAAGAAATCCTGGAGTTACAGATTTACAGAAACATGCGTTTCTCCCCTTTTTGCATTAAGTGAAGCAAAGGTCCTCTGAATTATCCAATTCTCAGTGTCAACTGAGTATGAATTGTCAAAGACACTATATGACAATATAATCAAGACAAATATATACAGTAAGATTTGGCGTTATCCAGAAAATACAGAACTCTCAAATTACCACCGAAAACAGTATGAAAGGCAAAAAAAGATTACATAACCTTGTGGTTAGATGCATGCACAAGATTTGTAAATTGTAAATAAAATACTTGTCAAAAACCCAAAAAATACAAACCAAAAGTAAGTAAAAAATCCCTTTTGAAATTGGAGAAAAGCCTTCTCAACCTGAGTCCCACAACCCTCTTCCCTCAATCTCTGACTCTATGTACTGTCAATTAAAGAAGCTAAGTGATCCAGTTGTCTCTGAAGTATAAGCTAAAGCAATACATACCAGATTCCTCTGGCAAATTTCCTCCTTCATATCCACGCATATACTCCAAGCCTCTGTAATAGTGCTAGTCATTTTACACTGGTCTTTAACCAATTAAAATACTCCAATCAGACTGTATCTGCACTGTCCTCAAGCACAAATGAACTTAAACTCTTGCAAGAGGAACTATTTTTTATTCTTTGCCTTGCTTTGCCATGTTCTATCTCCAGTAGTTTGGTTTTTCAAAGATGATGTCTAAAACTAGACACAGTGGTCAAACTTACAGGAATTTGTGCAAAAAAAGTGGTGTCTGGATAAATGACCTATATTTTGAACTTCCAAATAGAACTTTCATCTCCAACTCAAGTATTTCTCCTGACAGAATTTCAGTACTTCTGGATTTTTCCCTTTCCTTAGCAACTCTTAAAAGAAAGGCTTTTAGTCAATATTCTGTGCTTTACTGAAAACAGAACTATGAGGTAAAACACGCATGTGATTTTTCCCTACTGGCATAACTCACTCACACACTTCACTAACACTTGTCCCATCCTTTTCCTTACCTTACATTTTATGCTCTTTGTTTGAGATCTGTCTCCATATAACTGTTCTAACAACCAAAAAGATGTAAGGACAGCTGCCGAAGATGTTTTCAGATGTATCATTGGGAGAGTCTCTTCTAAGGAATCTTGTTTATTGGAACCACAGAGCAGTCTTTTATCGGCCCATCTGATCATCCACTCCAGCAATTTTGAAATATTGCTCAATTTGTCCATCAAATCCATAGGCAGTTCTTCTGCTGGTACAACACCAACTACACCAAGAGTTTTGTAAACGTATTTAGGAATTGCCTGGGTTTGCAGGGTAGAGGAAGTATGATTACGAAAGGTCTGGCTTGCTTGTGCAACACTGACTCCTTGATTGTCAGTCTGAGCTCTGTATACTGATTTGTATTTTAAACCAAATAAGCCTTCTTTAAGTCCTTTTTTTAGGTTACGCACAGAAAGTTCTGTGGTCTGCCCAACAGACTGTACCATTGTTGATTTTTCCAAAATTTTTTTCTTTTCATTACAGGCAGATACTTTTTCAGGATCACAGAATGCCAGGGTGACAGTATAGCAAGACCCTGCTCTAAACACACTTTGACTTCTAGTTTTGTTTTGTCGACGTTTCAGTGTTGTGTGAATATCAAAAAAGAGAGAGTTCAATTCATGCTCTCGGAGCAGCCCAGAAAAGCTAGTGAGAAATGGAATTCCAAGGTCACTGTACTTTATCAGGTCTCTCTCAAGAACATAACTCAAAAAGAGTTCTAAAAATCTAACATACTCATCATCATCACGTTCAAATTCCCATGTACCAACTACAGGCAAATTATGTTGATTAAGCCTGTCTCTCCTACACACTTTGTCTTTATGTTTTGTGTTACAGTTAGGAGCTTTTATCCTGTGTGTGGTATTTTTGTTACCTATTTCCCTTTGTCGTTGGAGTTCATTTTCCCTGTAAGACAACAGATGTAAGGAACCATTAATACTCAAATCCATTTTAAAAAGAATTACACACAACATTAGTTCCTTATATTCCACTGAAGTTAAAAACAGACAAAACCCCCAAATTTACATTAGTACAATGCAGAGGTGGCAAGTTAATCAAATTCAAAATCCAAAGACAGAAACTAGGCAGTAACATATATGAATGTAGACACAGCTGACAGTAATTTACACTTCAATAATTTATTAGTCACATACTAACAGATATAACACTGGCATTTCTACAATTTGGGAAATCTGTAATTCTTCACTTGATAAATTAACCTGTTTGGTGAAGAGATTACTTGATCAGCAGGAGACAACTTCCCCCCCCCCCCCCCCGCCAATTTAAATCAAAAGCATTCTGCTGCAATTTTCTCATACCTTGGGAATGAAGGTGTTTGAGGTCTTGTTTCTTCATTAAACAAAACATCAGAAAGTGTGTCTGCCATATCTGCATCATTATATACCTGAGGATTCCCAACATCAGTAAGTGTGCTTGTGCTTAGACTAGTGCCTAATGAGAATCTGTCATAACAGTGCTCCTCATCATTTGATGCTGCCTCTTCTACTGGCTCCCAAATATTAACTTCTATAGGGCCTATGTTCTTTACCACACGTCTCAAGGCTTTCTTCCTTACTTCTTCAGCAGCTTGTATAACAACAGACATCACTTCTTCACTTTCAGGACCTCCTGAAAGAAAGAAAACCAAGTTTTCAGTCCAATTTTCAGATTTAATTTAGTCTCAAATTGAGACATGAATTAGATTTCATTTAAAATAATAAATTACAGCCATTTATAAATGGCTCTAATTTACAGGAAACGGTGATAAAGTGAAGAAACATCAACATTTTGAAAGCCATGATACCTACCTTGTGACTGGTATAGAAATCGTACGTATCAGAAAGAAAACAGACTTTGTGACAAAACTCAAAAGCTGTCCAACTGAAAATGACAATAATTGTATGGCATGAGGTATGACAGAAAGTACTGTCACAAGCTAATAACTAGGATAGCAAACAAAGCTTGTTTAAAACTTCTGGAAGAATGATGAACACTACCTTTAACAGTACTGTGTCTGAGTCGCTGCTGAAGTCCATGATATTTATCTCTTAGTGGAACTCTTACATCTTCAGGATTAGGAAAAGCTTTTACAAAAATCTCTGCCACCTACACAAAAAAAGAAAGCATCTTTTCCAGTAGCTACCATACAAGTAGGTGTCTTATCACACATAACTTACACCATGAGAAAATCTGACTAGCAGATTTTCCAAGGAGGAGAAATATTTGTGATAATCTCTATTGCTTTTATTCTAGTTTTGAGGTCTTTTACCTTTTGTACTGGTGGCAATTCTCCAAGCAGACTTAAAATTACATCCTGAACTAATTCTTCAACATTCATGAATCTGCAGAAAGGAAGCATTCGACAAGCCCACTCCACTGCATTCAGACAATGCTCAACTGTGTAGGCATCATATCCGTTCTTATTTGTATCCTAAAAAAATTACCAGGAACATTATTTACTATGAACAATGTATTTCAGCAAAATGATTCATACATTGCAAATAGTAATGCTGCTTAAAAATAAAAATCACTAACTCATCTGCCAAGCAGAACAGAATATGAGGGCAGGAAGCAGATCAACGTTGTAATGGATCATAACATACATTTAAAAAATAAGAGAGAAAAAAATGGGCTTTTTAAAACCAGCTTAGGAAATAATTCCATTAGCACACAGCTGAAGAGTTTGTTGACAGTCACAACTAAAACCTAAGGATTTGCCTAAACTGTGAAGTAAGTAATTCTACTTTGACTTCAGGTGATCATAAATTCTTTCTTGTTAGCAAGAAAATTAAGCCTTGCAAGAGGCATTTAAGATGGATTGGTTTATTTTGAACAGCATTTTCTATCTCATTTGTCACTGTCAGATGAAGTACAGAAAAATCAGAATTATCCACCATTTAAAACAGAGCCATTCTGTTTATCTGAAACTTGGTTTTTCTGGTGAAGAAAAATCTTGGACTTGTTACAGAATACATGGCAAATATGTTAGTAGTTTCTTTCTTTTTCTTCCTGGACCTCTGACATCAATTGAGAAGGTATAAGTAGAGAAAACATTATCAAATTTTAATTTTTTTCATTACTCTTTCTGACAACCATGTATATTTAACACACCATAAACCTGATTTTTCGTGTACTAAGTATGTATTATTCAGGAAATTCTCAAAATACCTTGACCTAATAGGGAAAAAAACAAGCCAGAAAGTAAATTCTTAGGTCAAAAAGTGTAGAAGCTATTGCTTTCCTGGCAGCTCTTCTGACTCAAATACCAAGCAAAAGCCTAATAGAAATATTGTCAGTAAGATGGAGATCACATGCACAGCAAACTGCTCCAGAGCATCAAATATCTAATCCACATTGCAAGCACTGTGCTCATTTTGTTCTGCTAAGCAAACAGAAGTTTTCACAGAAATATACAGCAGATCTTAAGAATTGTTCTCACAGCTTCATGCAATTAAGATGTATCTCTACTATATTAGTAATACAATTACCTTGATATTGTTAATATTTTCCCTTGCTGTTTGGTACCGCCTACAGTTGTCAGATAATTTTTCACGAACATGAAACATCCAACATAATGCACAGAACTCTCTGAACCAACCTACAATACAAAAATGCAATATGATGAGATTCTATTTAAAAAATTAAATAGAGTAGCCTGACATTTTTCAGTATTGCTCTGGAGCTACAGCTCCTTAGTCCCACTTAATGTTCATGTTCTTTCACATCTATCAGGTCTGTAACACAACCCCCCACACCCAATCCAGAAGAGCACATTTTTGAATAAGAGCTTCAGTAACTAACATAAAAGCTGGAAATGAAATGTGCTCCTGACACATTGCAATATACTATTTCAAACTAATATGCCAGCTGTGGATTTTCACCAGTGTTCTTTTTCCAGCTCTAAATTATTTTATGTTACTGCATACAGACCTAAAATTTTACAGGTAATGTCATCAAACTGATGGGCTCCAGAAGATGTAGATCCATAGAGAGCAGTGCGGAAATTGCAGTAACAAAGCAAAGTCTCTGGGAATGGACTCAGCAAAGGAAGAGAACTTTTCATTCGAATCTATAACAACAGGTAAATAAACAATCAAAATGGAAATAGAAATCAGTTAACATTTTACATGTATCACTACTAAATGCACAGCCTCTCAGTTATTAGAATACTGCCGAGATCAGTAAAACTGCCTGAAGCTTGCTTTTGAATTTCTTCAAATCACTATTCTGAAAATTCAATGAAAGGAATATGTTTAATATGAACTATGGCACAAAGAATGTTTTTGTTTGAATGGTACTCACAATTACCATGAAATACAAGTGTAACACAAAGTATAAGAACTAAGATCACAACCAAGAAACCAGACTGATTCAACACAGTCCAGGCTGCTGTCACCAAGGCTGACTAGCTTTGCCTCCAGTTTCAGTTGGAATGTCTGACCAGCTCACCACGCCAACATTAGGCATGTGACCATGCAAACAGAAGTAAATACTTTTCAGTCAGATCGGTTCCTGATCTCAATGACTGCATTAATGCTGGTGCAGGGTGGTTGCAGGTAGAGCCATACATACTCCCGTCTTCTTTAAGTAGCTATGTTACAATGACCTAAGAAAAGACCGATTGTGCACAAAAACTTCTAATCAATTTATTCTGAATTTGCTTCTGTGCAAACAAATTGCACAAAAGTAAAATGAGATCTTACAAGTTCTGTGCACTAAGATGATCCCTTTACCTGAAATGAGTATTACATTCTCTGTTAATATTCAAGTGATTGGAGCATATTTCCAGCTAACAGCTATAACTCCCAATTAAAGTCTGCTTTTTTCTTTTAATGGAAAATAAATTAATTCATATGTTACCAAGTAGGTATAGAAAGACATGGAAAAGGAAACACTTTATGATTTAGATACCCTATATCTTTCAGTTCTGTCCTATAATCCTATAAAAATTAAGTGTAAAACTAGAAGATGACATTTACAAAACATGACATCAAAGCCAAGGTGAGACTGAATGCTTCTGCAGCAGCAATATTTACAACTGATAATCAAGTTAAAAATAGAAAGTTAAATGTTTACTTTCTGCATAACTTTTCTTGCCCACTTCAGTTGTGTAATATACCACTGTGCCGCAGAGCAAGAACAATGAGCAGCCCGGAAGAGCAAGATAATCCGCTGAAGAACTCCCGACACTTTCTGACGGACTTCTTTCTCTGTTTTTAAAAGAATGTCATCACTATCTTCCTAAAAGTGAAAAGATAAACAAAGCTCAAAATTAGAAAGGACATATAACTAAATGTTACTAGTTCTAATTTCTTCTTTATAGCACAGATCATTTACGGAAAAAACACAGAGGCACACATACTTTCTCATCACTGCTGTGCTACTTTGGTAAATGAGCAGACATGGAACAAAACAGAAAAATGACCTCAAAAGAACCAGAATAAAGCTCATAAAGATTCATAAAAACCATGAAACAAACACACTAGAAGCAGACTTACCTCACTGAGAGAAGCTGGTTGAGGACAGTACAATGGTGGTGCTGGAAGACAGAGCCCAGCCGGAACCAAACCATAAAACTTTCTGCAAAGATCCTTGGCAGAATCCATCAAAAGCTGAAATGTCTCTGAGAGAATATCAACATCTGCCATGACAGCTGCTTTCAGTAGTTCCTGTATTGAACTGTAAAGAACATCTGCATCTTCCTCTTCAATAGGATCTATAAAATATTAAGCCCAGAAACTGATAAATTAATTGAGTCAATACATGGATCTTCATTCTGACATCATGATGTTATGTTCTCTGAATTTGCATTCATATATTACAATGACAGACCTCATCTACTTGCTTTAAGATAAGATCTCATGCATTAAAAACTGGTATTCAATTATTAAGTTTTGCCCCATTACCATGACACCTATTGCCTTTCTAAGTAGACAGCAGAACTTTTTACTCAGACATTTGCTTGGCAAAATATTCTGGCAAGTTGTTCTTTCCAAAAAGGCATAAACAGGTACATTATTAATAATGACTAAAGCAACTCTTTTATCAATAAGTAGGTTCACCTGCTGACAAGAACTTGAAGGCTTTCAGACAAAAAAGAGAATAAAATAGAGAGATTATGCCAATACACTTCCCGTAGAATATAAATAAGGTTAGGATGACCTAGCTAAAAGTGTGAATTTCAGCAATTAAGTATTAATACTTAAGTTAGGAGCTCACTGTATCTGCAGGGCCCAGTGAAGACCTGGCCAACAGCCAGAGAGACAAATGAGAGACCTGCTTTTGTGTCTTCATGTCTCTAAGGGCAAGACAAGGGGAGACCAAGGGAGCCATGACCACATGCCAGAAATACAGTGAGTTCATCAGTATGTGTGTGTCTCTAAAATCCAGGCACCTGGACAGGCTGAGGAGCCCAGACCAACTCTCTTGCTGTATCCTATGTACTGACAGGACTGTATGCTCCAGGCCAGCTGCTGTAGGGGTGCATGGACAGTGTATGCGTGCAGGGGAAGAGGGTGTTTGTGAGTGGGTGTTGTGAGTTTTCTGAGTACCAGAAAGCAGAGAGGGGCTGGGGCTTTGGGGGCTTACATACACAGACATGAACTATCTGTGACACTCAGCAACTGGGTCAGCTGGCCATCTACTCAGCTAATGGTCCTGCCACTGGAGTGACACACTGTACAAAAAGGTACCTATAGGCTAATCTTAACCCTGACCAACAGGAGAGGGAAAAGTGACAGGACTGTTGGTGCTGCCTGTGTGAGTGTTGAGCGGGTCTGTAGGTGTTTGTGTGTACCCAGTCCTATGTAGGTGATGTCCATGTGCCTACTGGGAATACAAACCTAACGTTGCTAGCTGCTGGACCTGGAGATTCACTTTATTGGAAAGGAAAAAGCAAAGCTAAACCTCTTCTTATAGCTCATTTCAATTCTGATGATACTTCCCATACTTATTAACACATAAATTTTTTAATTTATTGTAATGAAGATTTGGTTTTCTTCCAAACAAGTTAATATCAAATGAGGTCAAATAAATGTTTGGACAATACAAATGAGAAGACAAGATTGATAATTTATTTCATTTCTAGAATGATCAAAGCCAAAACACATACCCTCATGAAATTAAAATGCTTGAATATATTATAACAGTAATACACACACTGGAGAAGACAAAGCAATTGTTTCTTTCTCAGACAGTGTTATACACTGCATATGTAGTCAAATAACATGGAAAAATAACCACAATTTTTTTTCATTTAAAGTACCTGTGAACTTCTTGTATTTAATATGTCCTGACGTTTCAGAAGTTACTGGCTCTCCTAACAAAGACTGTAACTTTTCCTGAAAAGTCTTCATTGGTAATAAGCTTAATGGCAGGTGACACTCTGGTTTTCTCATTCTGAAAGTATAACAAGAAACTGCTCATGAATAACAAAGTAATATCCATACATAATCCAATGATGGTCTGTTAAACTAATATCTATGCCAAAATAACTAATCATAACACTTTAAGTTCTACACCTAGTAAGAGTCTAGGAATATGAACTTCTGAGGTAACATACATGGCTTTTCACAATAAATATAACTATATAACAAAAAATAGTATACTAATTCCAATTGCAAGTTTACCTTGAGAGCTCCTCAGAGTTCTGACAATACAGCTGGTAGGCCAGACCAACTGACACAGACAGCTTCCAATCCCCAAGTGTGTGTGCTAACCACACAGCCTCTGGAATAAGTCCACCAATAAAGAACAAATCAAGAGCATATTCAGCTGTCCACACAGATGAAAGCTTCTGGTCCCTGACAGCTCTGGTAACCAAAGAGTGTTGCAGTGGAATGACACGAGGAGGTAAATCTGTGACATGAAAGGCACATATTAAAGTTTACATAAATCCTCATGCTATCAGATGAATAATCTAGATTTTATTTGCTCACATTGCTTATGGATTAATTACAGTGTACAACTGCTTTTATTAATAATTTATTTTTATTACAGGTATACTATGGAAGTGCATCTGCAACAGTTAATGCAATGATATAAGAGTATGTTCAGAATAGGCTATTTTCCTGCTTAATAATTTTGGATATGAAAGCAAGAGCAAAACTCGTGGGGCTTTTTTTTCCCTTTAAAGACTTAATCACACTGACAGACCATTTGCAAATATTCTTCATATCTGTAGGATTCACCAGAGGGTAGACATGAGATAAATGGAAATTCCTAGAGTTTTCCTAGTGTACCGATACTGTTTGTACACACTGTGCTTATTGCAGAAGACAAAACATTAAAATGTATTTTTGAGAAAGAACAGTACATAATATTCTGTGATTTTTTGATTTTAGGATAGTATATAGATACAAACTTCAGACAAATTTACTATCTCCTTTTTTTTTCAGATTTAGATTTGCTTTTCAAGGTTTTGCTTCCTGATTCTCCTGGAGAGGTGCTGATCAACACAAATTCTAAGGAGTTATTTGCTTCTCTCACAGCTTCTGTTTTGCTCAGACAGTGGCATTACTTAGGAGATATTCATGCTAATCCAGCTTGCGCAATGTAATTTTCCTCCGATTGTCTCACCACGTACATTGACCTTTGCTTAATCAAGTATTAAAATCAAGGTTTTATTTGGTAGGTTTTATCTTGAAAGTTATCCAAATAAAGCATTCAAAAGACCATGAAGAAAGAAGTAGATACCAGGGCATGCTGTAGTACAGAAACATTAAAAAATATTCAATGTATTCAAATACACTACAGAAAACCTAATAAATGAAAATAATTTAATATTGTAAAAAAAAAAATACATGGCATTATAATATCAACTTACTGGTAGAGTACTTAAAATGCTTCCAAACAAACATTTATTCTCACATACACTTGAAAAAGCAGCTCTGAAAATAAAAATTTCTTAACAAAGGAAATCTTTAAACAGAGTCTCTCTGAAACCACTCACTGTGATAAATAGTAATTCTCAGAAAAAAGCTGAGAAGCTGGACTTAAACTAACAAGTACTACTGGATTCAACATCAAGCAACTTGGCATTCCCATTTGCTTTGACCAAATGTTGTCTGAAGCATTTGGATTCCAAGACTTTGACTTTCAGATAAGCAAAAAATGCTTTCCTCTGGCTTTTCAGCTGGGGTCACACCGGATCACAGATTCAAGTACTTCTTCAGTACTGCTGTTATCCCACTTTTGTGAGGATCAAAGTCAGTCAGAGCCAGATCTTTAGGCAGAATTGTGACAAAGGATGATAAAAAGGCTGAGGTACTTAATGCCTTCCCTTCCTCATTCTTTAATAGTAAAACCAGTTTTCTGAGTAACAAGCTTTCTGAGCTGGAAGACAGGAATGGGGAACAGAATGAAGGCCCCAGTCCAAGGCAAAATGGTCAGAAACCTGATACACCACTTAGACACTTACAATTCTATTGGGCTGGATGGGATCCGCCAAAGGCTACTGAGGGAACTGGAGGAAATACTCACTGAGCCAGCTTCCATCGTTACCCAGGGAGGTTCAAGCTGACCAGAGGTTGGCAAAAGGGACACCCATCAATAGGAAGAGCTGGAAGAAGGGTCTGGAGAACTACAGACCTGTCAGCCTAACTGTGAGGCAGAGGAAAGTCATGGATCATCTTGAGAGTCATCATGAGACACATATAGGACAACCAGGATCAGGCGCAGCCAGCAGGGATTCAAAAAAGGCAGGTCCTGCTTGACCAACCTGATCTCCTTCTATGACAGGGTACAGGAAGGCTCTGCAAAGGGTTCTGGATTGACAGTTGTATGGTATTTAACAAGGCCACATGTCAGGTCCTGCACTTGGATCACAATAACCCCAGCCTACACTACATGCTGGGGGAAGAGTGCCTGGAAAGCTGTCCAGTGGAAAAGGACCTGGGCAAGTTGCTTGACAGAGGTGAACATGAGCCACTGTGTGTCCAGATGGCCAAGGAAACCAAGGGCACCCTGGCTTGTATCAGGAATGGTGTGGGCAGCAGGACGTGGGTAGTGATTGTCCCTCTGTACTCAGCAGTGGTGAGGTCAGCTTGAATGCTGGGGTCAATTTTGCACCCCTCAGTACAAGAAAGACATTGACATGCTGGAGCATGTCCAGAGAAGGGCAACAAGGCTGTGGAAGGGTCTGGAGCATGAGTCTTGTGAAAAGCAACTGAGGGAGCTGGGGATGTTTAGCCTGGACAAGAAGAGGCTCAGGCTTTAACACTCTACAATTCCTTGAAGACAGGCCGGCTGTAGCCATGTTGAGATACATCTTTTCTCCCAAGTGCCAAGTGGCAGACGAGAAAATGGCTTCAAGTTACGCTAGGGGACGTTTAGACCAGATATCAGGAAAAACTGCTTCTCTACAAGGGTGTCAAGCATTGGACCTGGCTGCCCAGGAAGGCAGGTTGAGTCTCCATACCTGTAGGTATTTTACAGATGAGAAGCTGTGGTGTGTAGGGACATGGTTTAGTGGTGGGCTTGGCAATGTTAATGGCTGGACACAATGATCTTACGGGTATCTTCCAACCTAAATGATTCTATCTGTTGGAATAAAAATTGTATCAGCTACACTTTTTCAGTGACATTCTTACGGGTTTTTTTCTGCCTCCTACTCCACTGAAGAGCTGACTTGATCATCAAGTTAAACCATAACAGACATCATTGATACATGAAAAAAAAAATTGTAAGATTTAAGGAACTAGAACAGCTTGTACAGGAAATACCTTGTTTGATGTGAAGTGGATGAAGGATGTCAACATTGTGGGGAGGAAAGATATAGAGCAGCTGCTTTGTGAAATAAGCAGCCATGAATCGTGCCATGGATCGAATCACAGCCATGGCAGTGTCAGTATGAATGCTGGTTACCATCCATAGTTCATGCTGAAAATACTTGATATCTAAACAAAGAAAAATCAAATTAAAACATTTTGATAAAAAATATTTTAAAATTGAATGCTAAAATAATTGAATCACAGGTTATAAAACATTTTTTTAAAACAAGCAAACTTACACAATTCTTTGACAAACTTTCAGAACTTGTAGAGCTTAATCTTTTACACTAACTACACATTATACTAATATTAGAAGACTTTTCTACTAGGTTTTTAATGACTGGAGATGGACCTTTAGCATCTAAATTTAGACCTGCACTGAGTAAAAATAAACACATCTTCAGACTTGGAAATTCAGATTTCACTTAGATCAGACTTTGTAAAAGAAAAATTTTCCAAGCATCTGCAAAAAAATCCCACTGTCAAATTAGGACTGGTGACCAAACTAGAATCTGCTGTTTTTTCATGTTGTATCACAAAAAAAGATAAAATAGAATATAATTATATTATTATATCATATATTATTAATATAAACTATGCATTAATACTATAAATACTATTATAATTTATATATTATTATTGTTAATAATAATAGATTATAAATCATATTATATCGTATACCATATTATATTAATATAAAATCAAACAATATAATTTCCCCCTTATTTTTCTTATTCAAAGTCCTTCTCTGTGATTATTTAAGTCTAAAAATATTTAGCAGGTGACTAGTAGACAATGAGAGTTGTCTAAACATATTTTCCAACAAGTGCAGCTGAAATATCATCTGAGGATTAGAAAAAGTCACTGAAAACAGTGTAAAGTGAAAAGTGTCAAAAGCTGCCAGGTGTGCAGGTGAGGGCACAGAAATTAAGACACTAGGTTCTTCAAACAGTGTCAACACACCTTATCACACTTTTAGGCAATGTAAACATACCAGAAAATTCTTCCATCTGACCAGTCGAGAGCTGTGATCGCCTTAGAATCTCTTTAACCAGATGATCGCAGAGTCCCTGAGCTTCACACATGTTATATTGATACAGGTGACAAAACAATATTGCAAGATAGTATCTACGCTGAAGAAAACATGCTCTTTTTCCTTCTGCATTAAAAGATTAAATAAGGTACAAGTGCAAGTGGAAGAGAAAAAATAAGCACAAAAAGAGATGTAGCAAGCAAAAGTACTGTTTCTTTTCTCTCCAGAAACGCATCTATATAAACAACACACTTTGAGGAATAGAAATCAGGAGCAGCGACTTTAGGATATGATCTTTCTATACAGCCGCCAAGTCCTTAATAAGTTAATGCTCATCCACAATATTTTTACTTCTAGACATAAGGCAGTTTTCAAAACAATATTATGCATAACTGTTAAGACACAGAAAAAGTCAGGAGAGCTCAAGGAAGTCTAGCCTTCAAAGAAAGAGTGCCTGAACCACCCAGTGGAGTTGCTCAGACACTGACCAAAACTCCAATATTCTGAATTTTTTCCTCAATGAAGTATTCTTATTCTAATAACCAGCAGAAAATTTTCTCATGATGCCTGGAAAAGAAACTCTGGTATACCTGTTTAAAATCAACTCTAACAAAAACTCGTGACTCAAGTTTTATTTTGTAACTCTCCAAACACGAATTCTTTTAATTTTACAGCTACTAAAGGAATTGATTTTTTTTCATCTGTTTTTCTTTGTCTCTTTCTTGCTCACAAATTTATCTAGAGCTTTCCTGTATCAAGTACTTAATAATTGCAAGAAAGCCCTAGTATTAAAATAAAAATGCATAGAATTTTCTCAGAGAGCAAAGAGACTTAAGTTTTGACTGGTTCTATTCATCCCTTCTTAATTTCAAATATTCACCCTTTATGCATCTCACCTCCTCTTTTTGAAGAGCAAACAGAGTCACAAATATAAAATGATTATACAACTTATCCCCCTCCACCCTCAAAGATTTTACCTTACCATTTGTCTTGAGTTTACAAAGAGATCTTTTCCAAATGTCCAGAGATTCTCTGTATGAGCCTAAAAGGAACTCCTCCTCGCCTACAAAAGTCACATATTAACAAATTAAAAGCTTTACTTTTAGTAGTTACTTTCATTGTTACAAATACATATGTTCTTCTTTCAGCATCAGACATTTACTGAAAGCAGAACAAAATACGTGAGCCCCCAGAAAACTTCTATTGTCATAATTAAGTTTTGAGCATCTGAGAGAAGATGACTTTGAATACTCCTTGCCAGGATAAATAATGTATGAGCTCTCCTCCAGGGGGAGAGAATGTATTGTATGGAGCACTGTGGGAAGACAAATTAGAATTGTCATTTAAGGGAGAGAGATCAAGAACATGGCAAGGAAACAGAATTATAAAGGGAGACATATATGGGAAGCTGGGTTTAGCAATGTAGAAGTCAAAAGGAAGGTAGAACATAGGACAGAAAAGAGTAAGAAATTAGGCTATAGCCGTATACTGTTTGGAAAATAAATATGCTGGATTACCAAGCACCTTAGGTTACACTAATTAGATGTTTAGTTGAAGCTGACAACATTTGAGAATACAACATTGTCATGCCCACAATGACCACATGGAGTGAACAATCTTTCTACACAGAAATCCAGTAAGAGACACATTGTGATGCCCATTTTACTTCAGAAGAAACAACACAGGAGATCAGAATTAAAATCTTCCATTCAGATTCTTTAGAACATGGCTCAAAGCAAACCAAAGTAAATTCAGTCTTTTTACTTAGCTTAACAAGCTCTAAAGATTATAATGTGATCTACAGACATATCAGGCCATTGGCTATTAAGTATTTAAGACAGAATTATGATAAGAATTTTAAGAGAAGTCCAAATGCACACTTTTTAAAAATCTGGTAGACAGTTACCGATTGTTAAATTGAACCTAATTTTCCTAGTTTTCAATTAACATTTTTACTAACCAGATACAGAATTAATCTTCAGATGTTGTTCTAATGTCACTCCTGAAGACTGGATGGTTGCTTGTATATGACTTAAAAGTAATGAGACCACAGAAACCTCTTCTGCATTCTTGCACACTTTTCTTTTTAGCTGCACCTGATACCAAACCACTTTCTTATACAATAATTGCCATAGTACAGTCAACCTGTAATTCAAGAAGTACAATATTATGAAATTAAGCAAGAGTCAATAAAAGTCACCTACATCAATTTCTTACGTTCTTTTATTTTGCATTATGCACACAAAAACAAAATTGTATCAACTACTTTCTTGACTTGGATGAGGGGAAAAATGAAACACTTTTTGCCTCATTTTTGACTAAAAAACATTAATTCTTCTGAATTTTCTTAAGCACAGCAACCTACTTTAAGAACCTAAACACCCCCAAAATTAATCCCTTTGCTAGCTAAACAATGGGGAAATGAAATAATCTCAGACAGAGAAACCTCAGAAAAGGTATTAGTATCTTTTTAAACAAGACTGATTAAAAAACAATTAAAGCATAACACAGGAAAGCAGAGACAAGAAAACAAGACTGCAGAGTATGGTTATAGGACTGGCAAGTCCCTGTTGCCTAGCACAGTCCGATTAGATGTACCAGCTCAAATACAAAGTAGGTTTAACAATAAAAGCAAATACACATTGCTAGAGACTTGAAAAAGCTTGCACAAAACTGCAACACATCTGTATCTTGAAGTACTTTTGGGTTCATAATTAACACAGAGTCAGTCATATGCACAGTGCTCAGCACATGGAGCACAATTAATCAAAAATATGGATTATCTTCTCGGAGACAACTGAAACTTGCATATCAGATTTGCAGTAAACATAGTACTATATTTAAAGATTATTGAAGAAATACCTTTTACTGTAGTAGGAATTAATTTGTGAGTTATAATGCTACTTAAGTTCTAAATCTCTGGAAAGCAGACGCCTGCTCATGTGAACAGCACACTTTGATTCACTGGAGTTTTGCAGCATAGAAATACTCCAGTGATAACAGTATACTTTCCCAGAAGTAGGACAGCACATTTAAGTCAAGTTTATGTGTGTGGAAGAAATAGCTCTGACAGTTCAAGTAAATTAGTTTCCACAAATGGGTTTTTCTTATTGCTCTGAGACACCACATCCATAATGAACAAAAACTTTGCTGACTGAACTGACATCACTGACATACTGCATATGAGCAGACTCTTGCTCCATATTGTTTGCAACTAGGAAATATTGAAATTTAGATGCTTTAACTGTCTCTTGTGCATTTCACTATCTGTATTGATGCTACCAGGCCTGGTAGCATCAGGCCTGGTGTCAGCTGTCAACTCATCAGTTATCTCCAAACTGATTTGCAGTTACAGTTTAGTCACCATAACCAAACTATACTCAAATATAGGTCTGAGCCTTAATCTGTATGCTTTGTTTATCATGCTTTCCATGGAGTAAAAAGCAGCAAAAACCCAAAGGGTATTTCATTACAGTTTAACTCATACAATTTTCATTCCATCATATAGAATCACTTAGGCTGGAAAACACCCTTAGGATCATTGTCTCCAACCATTAACATTGCCAATTCCACTTCTAAACCATGTCCCTAAATACCACAGTTACACATCTTTTAAATACCTACAGGAATGGAGACTCAGCCCACTCCCCCAGGCAGCCTGATCCAATGCTTGACAACCCTTTCAGATACTGTGGGGCTTAGGTCTGGACTTGATGTGCTGCCTCACCAGTGCCAGGTACAGAACAACTGTCACTTCTCTGGTCCTGCTGCCAGGATTCCATTGGCCTTTTTTAGCCATCTGGGCATACACTGGCTCATGTGTAGCTGCTGTCAACATACATCCCAGGTCCTTTTCTGCTGGGCAGCTTTCCAGCTACTCTACCCCAGCCTGTGGTGCTGCACAAGACTGTTGTGACCCAAGGGCAGAACCTGGTACTTGGCTTTGTTGAACCTCACACCATTGGCTTTAGACTATCGATACAGCCAGTTCAGATCCCTCTGCAGAGCCTTTCTGCCCTCCAGCAGATCAACAATCCCACCATGAGTGTTAGCTGAATGTTATTTGTGTACTGACTGAAGGTGCTCTCGATCCCCTCACCCTGATAAAGATATTAATCAGGGCTGGCCCCAGTACTGAGCCTTTGGGAACACCACAGCAACTGGCTGTAGCTGGATGTAACTCCATTCACCACCACTTCCTAGGCCCAGCCATCAGCCATTAATTAATTCATTTTAACCCAGCAAAGAGTGCTTTTATCCAAGTCATGAGCAACCAATTTCTCCAGGAGAAAGTTGTGGGAGCCTATGTCAAAGGTTTTACTAAAGTCCAGGTAGACAATATCCACAATATCCACAGCCCTTCCCCCAACCATTAAGTATGTCACCTGTCACATGTCCAGAAGACCAGGATGGTCATGCAGCATCTGCCTTTCATAAACCTGTGATGGCTGGGCCTGATTGCCTGGTTTTGCTGTACACTTTTTTCCCAATACAAAGCTTATTCATACCTTTTTTCTGTTTTTGCATCATGGTTTACTTGAGGACATTCTCTAAGCAGAGACTTCAGTGAGCTAAACTGCTGAGTAGTATTGTCATCAAGAACTAAGAAAACAGGCACCATGAGAGAGTCAAGTTCCACAAGAGTATTACTGTCAGGAGAAGCAAAAAAATTCTCATACTGTAGTACACATACTCTGCTTAGGGTGTGAGAAACCATTTTCAGAAGACAGAAGCATGCCAAAAGGTTTTTTGAGAACAACTGATCTTGTTGCTGTATAAACATCAGTTTTAAAGTTTCTAATGTCAGCTTTACCACATGCCCAATCACACTGGCTCTTGAATTCCAGTACAAGACGGTCAAACACTGCTGAAAATATTTCAGAACAACATGCATCCATTGAGTATTCTTCACAGTCTTATTTAAAGATGCATCCTGGTTTAGCAAAGTACATTTCACAAACTGAACAATGCTGAAAAAATGGACAATGCAGTTCACTGTGTAATTCAGTAATGCATCTTTCTCTTCCATATTTTTTGAAATCCCTATCTGCCATGCACCAAGGAGGTTTTTCTGAATGGAATATAGTTCCAATGATGATTTATCTTTCTCTTCAATATCATCTTCTGCATGGATGGTATCAAACATTGATGCGAATTCTAAGCAGCCTTCATCAGCTTTACCAACAGATGAATAGATTCTTTGGTTATAGAAGCTGGAAGTGCTACTGTAAAACTGCTTTTCATTGTCTGATTCTTCTTCAAGGTCCTAAATCAGACAAGTGAAAAATCAACAGTTTAATTTAAGTTTACTGAGCAAGAGAGAGCACATAAAGACTGAAAGAATCATCATTTAGTCACTCATAAATGAAGTTTTTATGCCTAATTACCTTGCTTAAATGCTCTTACATTTATTAAACTGCAGTTTCATCTCAATCTCAAATTAAATGTTATTTGCAGAACAGTTGGGCAGACAAATTAAATTACCTAACAACAAAATTACACTGCCAATGCAGCAAAAGATTTTATACCAGAAAGTGAAACTCTGTCCTTCATTAAACCTAGAGTACAAGACAGAGATTTTGCCAGATACCTGTAAGATATAAAAGTCATTCAACAAAAGCTCAAAAGCTTCAAAGAACAAACCAAAACTCGAAAGCATGAAACGAAGTTGGGAAAGGCTGTTCAGTAACTATGATCACAGGGCCACTCTTCCAAAAGACAATACAGATTTTGGAACTGATTAAAGAATCATCTAAAACTTAGGATGAAGACATGTATTGTATTTATTAAGAATAAGACTTATTAAAATAGTCTACAGCCCCAGTATATCTAATAGCTAATGTAACATTTTATTATAAAGTGAATCTAAGTACTAGGTTTCCAGGGAGACCTTATAGCACCTTTCATTACATAAAGGAGGCTCCAAGAGAGCAGGAGACTTTTGACATGGACACATAGTGATAGGACAAGGGACAGTGGTTTTAAACTGAGAGAGGGCAGGCTTAGATATTAGGCAGGAATTCTTTACTGGGAAAGTGCTGAGACTCTGGAATGGGTTGCCCAGAGAAACAGTGGCTGCCCTATGCATGAAATGTCCAAGACAAGGTTGGATGGGGCTTTGAGCAGTCTGGTCTAATGAAAGGAGTTCCTGACTCTGGCAGGGGGTTGGAACTGGATGATCCTTAGGATGATCCTTAAGGTCTCTTCCAACACAAACCATTCTATGTATGGAAACACCACAAACTGATATATATGTATATTGTCAGATATTCTTCAAAAAGTCAACACACACTGAAAGAAATAACTTGCTTAAAAATAAAAATCAAGTATCAATTTGAGAAAATAAGCATATTCCTCATGTCTATGAAGAAAATGAGACTATTGAATGACTTTAAAAACACTAGTTAGGATAAATAAACCTATTATTAGTTTTTTTTAACCCCCACAGTTAATTTAAATTTCCATTTAAATTATGTACCTTAAACATACATAATGTCACAGTAAGTGGAAAAATGCTATTAAATACCAGTAAATCCATGGTTTTCTCATTCATTTCTGTTGTGTCCTCCTCCAGGAATCTCGGAATGGTGGAAAAGATAGAACTTTGATTTTGAACTTGTTTTAAAAGACTGGCTTTTAAAGACAACAGTGATCGTAAGTACTGAGATTTCCTTTTACACTAAAAGAAATAACAATAACAGAAAACTTATTATCAGTTTCTTGCAAGACAGTTTCTAAACAAGATTAAAAAATTGGTTACTGTTGTAAAAAGCTTCAGATCAAAAGTCCCAGCCAGACAGGGAGAACCGGGCAGCAAGCATCTGTTGCACAGAGAGAAACTACCATTTGACCAAGCTTTAGGGAAGCAGAATTCTCTCACACCAGACAGCTTTAGTTTATGTCATACTGAAAGAATCTGCTTTCTTGATGCCTGAAAAAGCCCTAGAAATTTGCCTGTATGTAGGGTTTTTCTGCATTTTTACTAGTAATATATCTCTTAAAATCCTCAAATCCTTGCTTACTATTCTAACTTATGCAGGAATACCATGACAGCTCACTTCTCCAAAAATCAGAATAGAAACTGAATTAGAAGAAAAGCTGCCTTTTATCAGCAAAAGCGAATATTCTGAACTATCTTATGTGGTCAGCAACAGCTGCAGGACCTCTTCCTTCAAGGGAAGTAAGGCACCTGGCTTCCCTCCTCCCAGACTTAGCTCAATTCAGAAGTGACAGTAAATGAAACAGAAACGTTTTAACTAAGCTTTAATTGCCTCCCTAGATTGAACACCTAGTGGACAAATGTATGAACTACCACAGAGACTAAGTTACAGAGGACTTCCAGAATTCTTTCTGCATCACTCTGAAAGTTGACAAAAGTAGCATAACACCTGTCAACATCCCAAATCAACTCTACAGATACAGAAATCCCTGTTTCTTTTACAGTTCCAGAAAAATGATATAGTGACAGCTCAGACTGTCCCATTCTACATTTTCCTGAAATATCAGCCAGACAATAAAGGAGTAAAATTTCAGGATCTCCGTATTCATTGCTTTGCAGATCAATGTGGTTACTTAAACAGCTTTATAATTCAAAGGTACTTCAATTTACATTCTTTCATGCACCTGAAAAATTTAACTTAAAAACCTACAAAATAGTTCATAACCTTACCTTGAAGTTCAGCAAATTCTGACGGATGTTTTCAAGCTGTTGGGTTGATAAAAGCAAAAGGGATCTCATAAATCCTGATGGTGAAAAGTTGTTAGGAAATCTTAGCAGTGTTATCATGTATCCATCAGAGACAATGAGGTAGGGTAGTCTTGGGTGTGAAGTAACAGAGAATCTCTGTCGCAGGAGGTCACGTTCAGAATCTGAAGAACCAAGAGACTGGCTGGAATCTCGACAACAAGAGTGGTGCTGTCTAAAACAGAAATACATCAAAAATTAAGAAGCAACTATCACATGTAATAATCATAAACAGAATAATTTCAGAACATGTAATACCATGCAACCTACTATCCAAATAAATCCCTTTAGAATTGTGTCTACCTTTTTGCAGGATGAGCACTCTGGATAAAACTATTTATGCTCGCAAGATGCCAGTATTTTACTACAACCGTAACTTCTTTCAATATAAATAAATTAAAACCAGCTTTCAGTATCCACTTATTATTTCATTAGTAATAACAGTATTTTTTCATAATTAATCAGTCTAAATTTCTATATCACACTTTCTTATCTAGCTTGTATTTGGTATGACAAATGCTTGAAGATGAAATTTGGAGGGCTAGACTAAGAAAGTAATATATGAAAGAAAAGAACCCATTGAAAATCTAAATCTTATCATTTCAGCATCAGTTCAGATATTCAATAGAAAAGTTTTATAAACACGTCTTCTCTTTCAAAATGGTTTTTCTTGTACAGAAATCCCTCCTTACTGAGTTCCAGAAAATTGTGTAATACACGTATCCCAGTATTAGCTACATAATACACTGTTTGGGTTTGTTTAAAAAAAAAAGTGGCTGCATATATTCAATATATCATTGTAATTAATGTATTTTAATATAGTTTAGCATCTGATTTTTCAACCAGATAGTGTAAGAAGGTTAATATACTGCTTTGAATATCTTCAAAAGCTTTTATATTTACACACAATTTGGTTTAAGGCATGCAAACTTAATAAGATTTTAAAAAAATGAAGTTTAGACTCTATTTTGTTTTCTCTATTTAGACTGTGTTACTTTCAGTTTATGCTAAACTGTGTTTTCAAAGATCCTTCTACTCTCTCATGCACCCAGCAGCATAATCTCAGAACTTAGATCCAGAGAATCCCAAAACAACATTTTAAAAACCAATTAGTTTCTGTCCATGCAAATATGTTATTTACAATATCTTACATCAGGTTCTATATGTAAAATTAAGGAATGAGCAGAGAAATAGCAATGGATTAAAATAAACTTGCACTTTTAGTACTTCAGCAAGTAAAATTTCTTCTTATATTATAAAAAATGCTAATTTTAATTACTAATAAATTCAAACACTTTTAGGGAAACAAATCACTTTATGTATACTTACATTGTCACAATGTCAATTTTCACCACGACAAATGCATTATAAGAAACAGAAGAGAACTATGAATGAGAAACAGATATTGGAAAGATACATGAAAAGCAAAAGAGTGAATTTGAAAGATAACATTTATGCAAAATTATAATAAATATGATAGAAAGTAAGGTAAGACCAGAACACAGAAACATATAAACTTTTTTAAACCCTTTTACCTGTATGTTATTAGTGGATGAAATGGAATAAACTGTGCTGGTCCAAATTCTACAGAGCATCCAGAGGCAATTAAGGTCAGCAATTCCCCCATACATGTCAATAAAACCAAACATCCACGTTTTAACATGCAAGCCAAGAAAAGGCTATCAGGAGTCCAACTCATATCACCAACCCAGTAAGACCTAAATTGGGCAGATAAAAAAATATTTTTTCTCTTCAAACTTCAGCATCAGAGGGTTAGGATACAAAATAAACAAACTGGTTATAAAGTAAACAAACCATAACACAAAACTGAAAGACCCATGACGGCAGCAGAAACAGTGTCATTTACTGACCTGATGAACCTGGACAGAGTCACACTACTCTTGCTACTACAGCCTTTCAGGCTACCTGAAACAGTTACAAAATTCAAGGTGTTCAGAAACAAAACCTGAGTTGCCTAGAAAGAAAAAATAAACACATCATAAATGTTTGTTTCAAAATGCCATTAGTGTGAAAAAAGTCTACTACTAACTTATGTATTAAATTTGGTGTACTGGTAACATCATTATACAAGGAAATGACATTGTATTTCACTATTTATTACTATTTGAACGTTTAGTGAATTCTACACATTGTTCTACACTTGAAATATAACTAAGGACTATTATATACTTAATAAGTAATTCAATACTCTTTTTAATGCAACTTTTTTCTGAAACACTCAATATAAGATTACTCTACTTTAGTCTTTCTGGTAATTAACAACTGGAGCTTTGAAGGATGGTATCATCCCAATCTGGTACATCAAAAAACCAGGTCCATTTCCCCTGACAGCATTAGCATTAAAAAGTACATTAAAATTTGACCTCTGAGTTATTAATAGGAATAACATCATGAAGTCCAAAACATGTCAGGCTGAGGCTTGACTGAGAATCACCTAGAATCTTTGTAGATATGATGCAGTAATTGAAAATAATTTATTTTTTATTAGAGCTTAGAAATGACAGGATTTTATACCAACTTCTAACTACACATAAACAATTGAGTTGTAGTAAGAGTTTTTAGCCAGGGATATCAATGTAAATATAATTTCATGTCCTGTTATGAGTGCTAAAATCATCCCAAAACTGTGTTTTTAAATCCTTGTTACTGCTTCATTCAAATGGAACTCTTAAATTATGAGTTCCATTCAAATGGAACTCTTAAATTATAAATTAGCTTAAATTATGCACTCTCATACATACCTTTGGATCAGTTTGATTTACAGCTACAGCAAGTAGAAGCCCATCTCTTGCAAATGCACATAGCAGAGCTCCTCTTGACTTTACAGACACACACTGAGGAACCAAATTAACAAGAGAACAAGTCTGCTGTACCCACTGGATCTGGTATGGCAAAGAGCTGAATACCAACAAAAAGATAACAAAACCAAGTGGTTACTTCATTTTGCAGAAAGGGGTTATTCCTATACAGTAAAAAACCATGCAAGACAAAACCACATAAAGAATGAGCTAGTAAAAAAAAAACAACCAAAAAACACATATTTTTCTTCAAATGCCTTACAAATGAAAAAATATTTTGTACTTACACAAGTTCAAAAATTATGTCTGAGCACTAAGAGTTATTTTTATGAGATGGGATTTCATGAGATTTATAAGTCTAGAACATGCAAATATATACAGATCAATGACATATAATTGAGGCACTTGCATTCTAGCCAGAAGCAGCTTCCCCAGACCTTGTAACACCATCCACCCATCACAGGAATACTCAGAATTTGAAAATCAACAGAATGTAGCTCTGAACAAAAAATTTTTGGATGACCCATCACTGGAAGTACTCAATGATATGTTGGATTACGCTCCAGTAACCTGATCTAGTAGAAGGGAGTCCTACCCATGGCAGGGAGGTTGGACTTTGTGACCTTTAGAGGTCCCTTTCAATCCAAACCATTCTGTGATCCTATAAAGATTCAAAACATGACAGAAAACACAAGACAGAATCTGTCTTGAAGTATGCCATCTAACTAACAGGGAAAAAAAAGCATTAATATGCAAAAATGAATTAAATAATAGCAAACAATGAAACTAAGCACGAGTTGACATAAGAAAATATGAGTAAGATGTCTGAGAAATGTAGTTAGAATTTCAGGCTGCAATTACTATGGTGCAGATAGCTAGCTAGCTACATACATACACATGCATTTCTGCACTGGGTATATTATGCTCTGCTTAATTTTTTATATGGCACCAGAAAGGAATTACCATGCCACTGCTAAACTGAAGATTAGGTCAAGTAGGACATCATTACTAAGTATCAAAAGGACAACATATAAGAAAAGCAGTTGTACCATATCATGTGCAGGGCAAAATTTTGTCAAGTTATTAAAATAACACCTGCAGAGGGCATATCCATTTAAACTCATAGACATATGTGTCACCCAGGAAGAGGAATGGACTATACATGTGCTCCAGACTATTATTCAATAGCATTTTTAAATGATTGTATCAGTATAACTATTTCAGTACTTGCCCCCAATTCAGATAAAGAAATACACACACACACTTTCACATCAAGCAAAAGAAATTAAAAGAGCAACAGAAAACCAATAAAATATGCAAATCCACATAATGAAGAGGAAGAGGTAGTCAAGGCATTCATGGCTGCACAGTACAAGAAATATAAGAAAAGATATATAAGCAATAAGAAGAAACAAGAAAAGTACATTCTATCATCATCATGCAAAAAGCAATGAAACTAAAACACATGTGTCAACAGGCATACATAGCTACCCACACAGAATGATAAATATTCTCAGTGTTATCTAGATGTAAGATAATAATAAAGTATGAAATATGTAAATAAATGCTGTTATGATAAACACATTTTAAAAGGGACATGTAAAGGACAGGGGAGAATGGCTTTAAAATGACAGAGAGCATACTATAAACATCCGCATGAAAATATAAATAGGTGCTTATAACCATAGGTTAATGGAACATTCATGTAAATGTGTTCAGTTGCATCTCTGAATCCTAGCTCTAAAAAATAATTAAAATATTCCTGATGCTGCTGTAACTTCAGATATCTTCAAACTTACCTAACATTTTTAAAGGTATTTTCATGCCATCGAAGAATCAAAAATGTGAGCACCAAACACTCACCAGAGTAAAATACAAAAGAACACAAACAGCAATCACCTAGTACCTGTAAAAAAAGAGAACAAGATCAAAACAACCCCAAAAGGCTTGTGACATACAAATTTCTCTTTAACTATCTACATATTTAGATCAATAGCTAATACAAATCAGATTAAATAACACAATGTTGTCACTCAGAAACGTAAAGGCTGGCAAGAACGCAAGAGGGCCAGAAACTCTGATCTGATCCAGTAGGGCTGTTCTCATGCTGCCAGCAAATATAACATGAAACAAAATGTTAAGCCTATGCAAAATGTCAAAGAGGCAGACATTGCTTTCAAAATTCACTGTAGCTTTTGTGGCTCTAATTTAATTAAGATTTTTTAATTAAGTGATTGCCTTGGGGTTTACTTTTTACCTCATTTTGTATGAAAGCAGCATCCACTCCAATTTCTTTTTCTTCAGTAGAAGGCAATATGACTGATTCATCAGTCAAAACTTGTGTCCAATGCCCAGAAGGAGAGTTTTTACCAGAGGCTGTATTTTCATGTTCTGTACTCTCCCACAAAAAGGCACAGGCTGTAGAAGTAGTTAACAGTACCTTTCTGCCATCTCCAGATACATACAAGTACAACCTCATTAAACACTCTGGAGAAAAAAAAACGAAAACAAAAAACACAACAATATTCCAGGATAGATTCTGTTCCTCTGTTAGACATAGAATTTAAAAGAATAGAGAAAGTAAATTTCTCTTCTCATCTATGACTAGAAATCCAAGCTGTCATGTTAAGTATCTTCACTTCCCAGCTTCATGACTGACAGCAGACCTTGGGCAGCAGTAAAGTCAGATGGATGCTCATCCTATTAATTATCTTTCCCACAACACTCAACTATTAGAGATGTTTCCTGAGACAGCCTAAGTGCTCTACTATGGATTACTTTTAGCTCTTAAGTACACTACTGATCTTCCCTGAAATGACAGAATTTCTTGTGCAACACTTAACTTTAGCAATTGGTATCAGTGATGCCATCCAATACAAGAAAATATTTCATACTTAGGTTTGCAAATATGTGTCTGTATTTTATTCTTTCCAGCTAGCATTTGCCATAAAAGCCCACCCAGAGAATCAGTTTCAAATTATCCATATACTGTTTACATCAAATGTACATCTGCCCCAACTGATAACCTAGTCAGGAACATTTTACAGTAAAAAATTAACCATTAAAAATACACTTACAGTATCTGAAAATGAACTATTTACAAGGGATTACTAAATGAAAAATCTGTATCACTCAAATGACATTTCCCAAAGTTTAACTAGCAAACAAATTATACAAATGCAAAACAATGTAAAAATAGTTTTACTCATGTAATAACTTTTAAAGAAAGGAAAACAACTTTTTCTTTATTGCATTTTTTTCACATGATTAATTGAAAAAAACCTACCTTGTGCTCCTGCTACTACTTTTTTGGACTCTTCAATTGCCGGTACAATTTTCAAGCAGTTCTGATCTTTATTCCAAAGAAAAAGCTCTCCTGTTGTAAGTATTCCTGCCAACCAAGCAGCTGTGTTCATTGGGGGAGAGAAGTTTTGAAGGATATTACTGTGAAGTTACTTAAAATTACTTCTCTTCCATCCTAGCCACAGTTTTAAGTGAACTGGCAGATCCTTTAGATATCTGCCTTTTCACACTGTTACAAATATAAATAAAATAACCTGAGCTTATTGCACATAAGATATTATACTTAACCATTTCCTGATGTTGTTAAGACAACCACATTTTTCAACAATGACTGTAGCGAAGGGAATTTCTTCTTTGTCTTCCCTGACGACAAGTTAATTTCATTTATATGTTTACCATCTAGAAGAAAAACAGCCTCTTTTTCCTGTTGAAAGAATAAAAAAGCATTTAATTTTTAAAAATGCTGTTTTCTACACAGGCGTACAGAACAATGCAGAGAAAAAATGTTAGGGAAAAAATAATTTTAAAAAGTACAATAAAGCAGCAATTGCCATACTATTTTCATTCTTTGGCATATTTGCTTTACAGTACATTATATCCAGCATGGACCTACAGTGATGATGAATTTGATTCACAGGTTTCAAAACACCAAACTGATCTTACAGTTATTATTAAAAAGTTATTCAAAGTACCTCTGCTAAACTACCAGCTAAAAATGCAAAAATTGGACATTAGCTATCTTGTCTTGCAGTGTTTAATTTAGTGAGGTAATTGCCAGTGACTCCAATAGAAAAAAAAAAATCAGCATTAAATTGCTACCTACTTAAATTCAAATCATAGAACAAAAAAATTTAGTGTGATTTTATGAAAGAAGTCTAAGAAAGTGTGTCTTTTAAGAGATGCAGGATGAAATGAGGAAAAAGAATCATTCACATTTACAATGTATTGTAAAAAACGTTGTGAACAACTATAACCATCAAAACAACAATCTCATCTAAGCTCTTCTGAGTCTTTGGGGTAGGAAGAAAAAAAAAGGCTCTGCAAAGTTTCTCTGAGAAATTTTAAATCTCCAGACTATGATCAATAAGATAAAAGTAATTTATAATTCTTAAGGTTACTCAAAATACTTCCTGAGGTTGTTTTTAAACCCTCCTAAAGCAAATGGAAGTGCAAAGTATTATACAAAAGAGACTATTACACTTACCTGTCCAACCCACGATATGCGGGGCCATGGTTTTCTTTGCTTGATACACGTAGAGACGAGCACATCTAGCTTAATCTCCATTTTAACCAAGCCTCTAGGTAACCGTTATACAGAAAAGCAAATAATGGCTTTTCCACACATTTCCAGAGAAACTGAAGAAAGAAAAAAAACCTGAAGTTTTTGTTATCTGGGGGTAGGTGCAGAGAAGAGGAATTCCCACGGAAAGTCTTGACCATCTCTAGCAGCTTCCTGCTAAACACAAAGAGAACTGATGCTTACCCGTACTTCCAAACTATCTTCCTCCGGGCAGCTCACGGGCAATGCGCTGCTCAGCGACGCGGATCACGGTCGCTCAGGAGTTGAGAGAGAGAAGCCGCGAGTACATCGTCAAAAACTCCAAAAATGCACAAGACAAGGAAAAGGTCCAGCAGCCTAGTCCGGCGGGAGATCGGGAACGCCAGGACAGGGGCGCCGGCCTGGCGCGGGGCCAGCCGCTCACCCGCGCGCGGGGAGCGAGAGGCGGCTCAGGCTTCCCCCGCCGCCGCGGGGCGCCACCCGCGGCAACCCGCGCTGCCTGTGCCCGGCTCAGGGTGGAGACGGCCCCCGGGGCGGGCTCCTTCCCCGAGGCAGCGCGGCGGGAGGAGCTGCGCGCCCAGCCCGCAGCTGGCTAGCCGGGACCGGGGAGCTGAAGGGGCCGGGCCCGCCGCAGCTTCCGGGCCGGGCGGGCGCAGAGCGCAGCCGCAGCCCCGCCCCACGGCTCCCGGCGGGGCGGTCCCGGCGCCCAGGGCGGGCCTTCCTGTGCGGCCCGAGCGGGCTGAGCGCCCGGGCGGTGAGAGCTCCAGTGTCTCTGAACATGCCGGCTTGGCGAGGGCGGTGGGAGTGTCGCTCGCCACCCAGAAAGCCGCCGGCATCCTGGGCTGTATTCAAAGCAGCGTGGTCAGGAGGGGATTCGGCCTCTGCTCTGATGAGACTCCAGCAGAGTGGTGAGAGCTCATCAGCTCTGAGGTCCCCAGCACGGGAAGGGCATTTGGAAAGCGTCCAAAGGAGCCCAGCGATATCAAAAGCAGGAACACCTTCCCTATGAAGATAGGCTAAGGGAGCTGGGTTTGTTTAGCCTGGAGAAACTTCTGCAGAAACCTTCTGTCAACTTTCATTGAGGCAAATCAGTACCTAACAGGGGCCTATAAAATAGAGGAAAATGGGACTTTTTGCAAGGGTATGTAGGACAAAGAGGAATAGGTTTAAACTCAGAGACAAGATTTACATTAGATGTTAGAAAGAAATTCTTTGAGAGTGGGGGGGGGCACTGGCACAGGTCACCCAGAGGAACTGAAGATGCCCCATCCCTGGTAACACGGAAGGCCAGGTTGGATAGGGCTCTGAACAGCCTGGTCTAGTTGAAGGTGTCCCTGCATATGGCAGAGGGGCTGAACTGTTTGATCTCTAACATCCCTTCAAATTCAGATCATTTTAGGGTTCTGTGAGCTCTCATATGCCAAGAAAACTGACTATTGAGACTTGATGATCAACACAACTCCCTCAGTGGGGAAAACCAGACACCGTGGATTGCCTGTGGCAACAGCCCACAGGGAACAGGGCGTACGGCTGTGGCTGTGGGGGACAATTTGCATCAGCATCAGTATTTGGGGATGAGGGGCATGAGTAACAGCAGGAGACATAGCTGTAAGAGATTAGCATTCTCTATACAATTCAGGAATTCCTGGAATTCAGGTTGCCCTGGTTTCAGCTGAGATAAAGGTAACTTTCTTCCAAGTAGCTGGTACAGTGCTATGTTTTTGATTTAGCAAAACAATGTTGATAACACACTGATGCTTCGGCTGTTGCACTATAGGTACTTTTATGTAAAGGAGTGTTCAGTGTCCTGTGCTCTGCCACCGAGCAGGTACACAAAAGACAGGAGGGAGCACAGCCAGGAAGGCTGACATGAACTGGCCAAGGGGATTTTCCACACCGTGGAACATCATGCTCCATATATAACCAGAGGGAGTTGGGTGGGAGGAACCCATCACTACTCAGGGACAGGCTGGGTACCAGTCAATCCATGATGAGCAATTGCATGATGTCTTACTTGTGTTTCTTGGTTTTATTCCTCTCTTTTTGTTACTTTTACAATTTTTTTCAATTATTAAATGGTTACGTCAACCTATGGATTTAACCTTTTTTCCAACTCCCCCTATCCTATGGAAAGGGGTATGGGAGTGAGAAGTGGCTGTGTGATAATTGCTAGAGGGGGTTAAACCACGACAAGGTGAAATACAAGTAGGGTAAGCTGTCACTATATTTTATCACCTTGAAGAAATACCCTTGATTTGCTTAAGGCAGCTATTCTTTGAAGCTCACCCCTGTTCCTACCTTCTGCCACCTTTCCCTAATCACAGTCTTGATTGAAAGCTACAGAACAAAAAATAAATAAAAAAAAAAGGATACATTGATAATGTTAATGAGCAATGTTTCACATTTATGTTGGTCTGTTACTTCCCTGTGATTATCATCTTTCATTTCATCTACTGCATTAACCCCCCTTCTCCCCTCTGATCCCAGTTTTCCACATACCTCCAAATTTAAATTGGGAAACAGAACATATCTTTTCTCCATCTGAGAGTAGAGCAAGTGTTATGAAAATAAAAGGTTATGTGTATACTGGAAATACCTGCTCTCATCTGAAAAATATCAGAGGTAACTTGTGATACCCTTTGAAATACTACTACTTTGATAAATTTGCAATATTTCCAGAGGAATCCTTATTCCATTAACTGGAGAAAAAAACAGAAGAGCTGAACTTCAAGCCTGTGATTTGTTCAAAACTTTTCAGTTATTTCTCCAAATCTGAAAATAGAAGTCTGTTTAGTAATCACAGATAACAGAATGTGGCTGAACACAACATATTTTTATGCAAATACTGAAATTTAGTTAAATATATCAAGCAAGACTTTGGACATTATTTGTGTGAACTGCACTAACAAGACCAGAGTAAATGCATGATATCCTTGATATAAAATATAGCTTTGCAGAAGGTAACTTCTAATACTTAAAGATGCTTTATTTTACATGGAAAGAAGCAAATATTTTTCCAGGACACACAGGACTACTTCTACTTAAATACTTTTTAAGTTTTTAACACTGACAAAGAAGAAAAGCTAATTCCAGTATTTCACCTCTTTTTTAAAGAGTTGTATTTTAATTTTTAATTACATCAGTGAGTGCAGCTGCTGGCCTAAAATCACCATAATGTATTTGGTAGTTGAGAGGGAAAGAAATGTACTTTAAGCAAAATTTTAGAGCAATCCTGTTTCATAGCAAAGGTGCTATAAAGCGCTGAAGCAGCAGGATTGATGCCCTTGTTCTCCAGCACTTTTCATTCCAGTTGTCTGGACAAAGACCCTTTGATGGGGATCCCATGTCCTTGAGAGGCACTGGGAGGGGCAGAGTGAAGCAATGAAACCATGCTGGGCCCATAACCTAGAGGCTGATGGATTAAAATCCTATTCTAATGGATTTTTTTGTCTTCCATGGAGTACAACACCTAGCCATCCCCAGGAGCAAGGAATTGGGCGAGGAAGGCTAGGGACCAGCATGGCAGATTAGGTAACTGCTGGTCAGACTAAAGGGAAAGTAGTAAATACACAGATAATGGAAACTAAGACAGGGAACCTGGGAAGAATATAGAGAAAGAATGGTTATGTACGGATGAAGTGAGAAAGCCCTTCCAGAAGCTGGAACTGAATGGGCAAGGGACATAAGAAATAACAAGAAGGGCTTCTACAGGTATGTGAACTAGAAAATGAAGGTCAGAGAAGGTTTAACGCCCCTGATAAACAGTGATGGAAAACTGTTAACAGATGAAGGGTGAGGTACTCAACACTTTTGCCACAGTCTTCAATGGAAACCTGTCTTCCCACACCTCTTGAGCTGATGGACAGCAGGATGGCAACTGGGGGAGCAAAGTGCTTCCCACTGCAAGGGAAGATCAGGTTCATGATGACCTAACCCGAATTTACCGAAGTCTGTAGAACCTGGGTGAGCTGCATCCCAGGGTCCTGAGAGCACTGTCTGATGTAGTTCCCAAGCCACTCTCCATGATAACTGAAAAGTCATGGCAGTCAAGTGAAGTGTCAGAAAATGTATTCTTCTTTAGAAAGAAAAAAAGAACAACCCTGGGAGCTACTAACCTGTTAACCTCCCCTCTGTGCCTGGGAAGACCATGAAACAGATTCTCCTAGAAATTGTGCTGGGCCACCTGGAGGACAGAGAGGTGATTTGGGACAACCAGCACACTTCACCACGGGTAAGTCATTCCTGATCAACCTGGTAACCTTCATGACTGAATGACTCCAACAGTCGACAAATGAAGGGATACAGATATTTGTCTGGACTTCGATAAAGCCTTTCAGATGGTCCCCCACACATCTGTGTGAGATGTGGGTGAGAAGCTGGACATGGCCCAGCCATGGCACTCACAACCCAGAGAGCCAAACCCATCCTGGGCTGCATCCAGAGCCCCAGGGGCAGCAGTGGAGGGAGGGAATTCTAGGTGTGTATACAATTTGGTGTTTGTGTGCACATAATAAAAATAGACAGAAGTCATTTTTTGACTTCTTTATTTGATTTTAATAGATACAACATATTAAGATGGAATAGGGAAAATAATTTGCTTTTCCCCATTATTTAAAACAAAGAAAAAGAAAATATTTTTGAAATATTTTTTATCCCCATGGCAAAGATCACACAATGTATTTTATTTCAACAGTATAAAAAAAAGCTTTCTATCTTTAAAAAACCTAGTAGTAGTAAAAGTAAAAGAAACTCCATTTGTCACATTTACATTCTACAATTTGTAGATACTTTTAGGAAGAGCATGAATACAGGCCACACATTTGATAACCATGGCAGGAGAAAACTCTCTCAGGATTTTCTTTCTGAGGATTTGTTCGTTCATAATTCAGTGCCAACACTGGAACCTTTATTTCAGTTTGTATTACCTGCACTAATGATTCTGTGCTTGTATTAGTCAATCAGTGAAGCCGTTCTAACTTGGCCTGTAGAGATTTAAAATTCCCAATAGTAGTCTGCACCATTAGTGTGGGGCTCATAGACTGAAGTTCAACCAGGTAGCAACTAACAGCATCCAAACAAACATTAGTGAATCGTCGCCTGCAAAGAAAACACAGAATAACAATGAGCTCCTTTCTAATCCCCTATCTCAGAATTCGTCTGAACTAGAACATGAGCATTCTTAGAGTTGCAATGGAATACTGGATTGGTAAGACATCTGTCACCTTCTTTTAAGTATTTAACTATTCATTAAGATAAATTTATTTTTGAAATCTAATGCCTGTGACTAAGGCATAATAGAAAAATAAATGACCCATTACTATTTATCTGATATTAAATTTACACTATAAAAGCATGGTACAGTTTATAGCAATGTGAAATATTTAGATACTACTTTAGATATTATTATGGTCAATGTATAAGTTATTAATTTAGATAGCTGTTTAAATGTCTTAAACTATAATCAAATCTCAATTTACATATTATTGAAGTAGGTATTACAATGAGACAACATTCACTAGAGTTCTAATACAGTATTTAAATCAATTAACCATAAAAAGACCACTAAAGTGATAAAAGATAGAAGTATGTGAACAGGGGATATTTTTATGTATATTCTTCAAAAGAATCAGAAACATCTATGTTTAGAAGAGTTATCAAGACTTTGCCTAGTTCTGCTTTTTGACAAGATAGCACTGGCTGAAGTTCATATAGTCTATTCAAATAAAAATTGTCAAAGGTAGAGGTGATATGCAGGGGACTTTTTCAAGTACTTAGCTATCTTTTTCGCTAGAAACTTTTTCTATTATTACACCTAAATTTCTTCCTAATATGAACTAAGATTGATTCATCATCAACTTCTAATAAACAACTGGGGAAGATAGATCCCAAAGTTTGGTCTTCTCTTTCCTAGAGTAACTCAGAGCTTCTAGAATTTGTACATGAAACAGTTTACTGTTTCAATCACAAAATGTCCAATTTTTGTTTTCCCCCACTTTCACACATTGCAACAGATTTGTCTGAACTAGTCCTTAAAGTATATTGCCAAAAATCACAAAATAATCCTCTCAGTTCCTCAAGGATCTTCAGTGATGTGACAAAAATTACCTTTGTGGAAGTAGTTTATAAGGCAGACTTCTACAAGTTTCTACCAAATGGTTTTTAATGACAAGTGTTAGGAATAAAATATTAAATTCATTCGAAAGAAAAAAGCTTTGGGAATTGCTGGAGTGAAATATTTTAGAATATTTTATGTTTCACTATTCATTAGGATATAGATATCCTTTTACCTCATAGGTACTCTGCTTGGATCCTGTACATATCCTGACAGTAATACGTGGATGCACTCCAAGAGGTGCAAAGGCTTTTTCATTCTACTCCAATATGGATCCTAAAAAAAGAAAAAAATCCACAAAATATTAAGGACACAAATATTAAGGAGACAAGACAAAAAAAGATGTTGTGTGTACAGGAATTGCCAGCTGTGCAATTATTTAATTATTGTATCAAGAAAGTTAGATAAATAGGAATTCTACCTTAATCTATATTTAAGCCTACATTTAAACATTATTTTAAATTACATATGTAAATATACATAAATTTAACTCAGTTTTCCATTACCATAAAGTCAAACTTTGTTTATTGCAATAATGGATCAGACAAGATAAGTAATACAACAAATTTTAATCATTATTAGGAAACAAATAAAATTAATAAACTCAATATATGCTGTTCCTTCTGCAACTTAATCCTATTTCATCCTAAACTAGCTCCAGGTGAACTAAAAAAATTATCAAATTTCCTCATCGTGCTCTGGTACTGAAATGAATAAAATTTACAGTTTTTATTCACAGGGAAAAAATGTAGGTTTTTAAAAGTCTTTGAGTAAAGAAAGCAAAGCTTTGAATGTATATTTTGTTAAATCCTTCCTTATATTATTTAATGTCTCCCATTAAAGAGAGACCTTGACAATAGCTGAACACAGAATTTTTATTTTGTGCAATTTTCCTTACCCGTGCTTTGAACAGCTGGTCATACACTTCAAGCAGCCTTGGCAATGGCACTCCAATTTCTTGCATGGTGTATGTTACAAAACCTACATCCCAGTTCAAAGTGCAGACTTGTTGCTCTAGAAACTGCACTAGAAAATCTGGAGGATATAAACGAGGGAACATTTAGATTCCAACTTGTTACTGGGAGTCTAGGAAACAAAGGCATTTAAGAGTCATTTACTATCAGCAGTGCATGGCAGGGACTACTCACACTTAGTACTTTGTTACCATTTTGCCTTGCAACTATGCTGTTAAGAAAAATTCATTAACTTTTGTTTCTACACAAAACATATACCATGACTACATTTGCTAGAATGGCCAGAAAAACTACTGAAGCTTGTTTAAGTGCCAGTAACAATTAACAGTGTATTGGTCAGCACTAAATGTTCTTATTTAACATCAGTTGCACATTATTTTAGTATTATAAAATAAATGAAGATTTACTGCTGAATAATATGTTTGCCAGGTTTTTATATAATAGCACACTGTCAAAACATATGAGCATCAGAAAAGCAGAAATTCTAAAAACTATCCAGAAATCTCCCGAATAATTTTCAGAATCTATTCCTTCAGATGGCAGATGGTTCACATAGAATTTCAAGAGACAGCAGATAAATGTGCTTGCTTAAAATCTTAAATGTATAAATACACATTTTTTACTTTATGCTTTGATGCAAACACACTTTACTACTTTCTAAAATGGGATCTGCACAGCCATCCAAAAGTAACTGCTGCTGCCACCTAAACTTCATTTATTTCCCATTTCTTTTAAGATTATAAAATGTAAAACATTTCTTAGTTTAAAACTTTTCTAAGAGTCTAAAAAGAAAGCTGAAACCCATCCATCAAACACATATGCTTATTTCCTATGCAGACTAACAACTTGCCTAAAGGAAAGTAGCGAGGTGTGCCAGCATAGATCTTTCCAAGCAATGCCAGCTTCAGACAAAGCGCTTGCATTCTGTCAGCAGGGCTCAGAGATACACTGTCACTCAACTCTGGAAATTAAAAGAAAACACTTAGAAAGACCTTCAGGAAAAGTCCCACATTTACACAAAATGGTGTCACACTGAGGCACCTAAATCTATAAATAACATATGAAAATCTTACACACTTGTCAACAAAAAAATCAGCACATGGAAGTAAAAATACAACCTTTTCTGGTGTGTTTGCATGTACATTTTTAAGTTTTTAGGCTTCCATGAAAACCACATTCCAGAACCCCATAACAAACCCACTACCACACAGCTTTTCCCTTAGATCTCTGATCAATGTTGTTAGTACAATGGTAAACTTGAGCCCAAAGACCAAGGAAACCCCAAAAAATCAAAAACAACAGGAACAGAGGGTGAATTACTAACTGATGGTAAAGGATGGAGAGATCATCACAACGCCTACTCCATTAAGACCTACCCTTTTCAATGACTTCTTGCCAGAGAGTTTGCACCAAGATAGGATCAGAATGACCTGCACAATGTATAATTGCAAGCTTACACTCTGAGAGCTTAAAAGGGTCAGCAAATTCTCCATACAGCTGAAAGAAAAATTACCAAGCTTTACTTTTCATGTAGGATCAAATTAAATCTTAAAAATCAGTTGTTTCTTATTTTGTCTGACAGACAAGTAAATATGCAACATAACTGTTGTCAAGCACTAACATTTTTTTGCTACATTTATTTCATTTCTTACTAAATTTTATATGAATTTGAAATGAAAATAAATTTTCCAATATTTTTTTCTATGAGTGAAGAAATTTAAGAGACGTCATAAGACAAAGAAGATAAACATGTGAAAGAAATTAAAATACTAAAGATTGAAAGTATTATCTGTACTAATAAAGTACAGGAAATTAGTCTAGGGTAACACATTCTGAGACCAGGAGTGATAAAGTGGCTATTACTCTTCCTAGTCAATATAGAATCATCCTTTGCAAAACATTTTTCCTCCCCAAAATATGATAAACTGGACTTTAGCACAAGGAAATTTCAATCACCTTGGTTATATCCATCAGCTCAGCATCAAGCTGGGAGATTGCATCTTGTACTGAAGAATGATGGGAATACTGCCGCTGTAATGTTTCTTGTATTTGAAGCTGGATCCTTGCAACCTTGTTTAAGAGGAAAATACAGTAATTCAAAATTGAATTAATTTATTCATAGTTTAAAAATACACCTAGAATTAACTTTAGCTTATTTAAATGTAGAAATATTGCTGCCTTACAACATGAAGTCTATTTTCATCTGCGTAGCTTTGCATGATGAAAGCAAAGAAATCCACTTATAAAGAACTGGTAGTAAAACTGTTACGTGCCAATGAGACAAAATGAAATAATGCATTTACAGTGTAGCTTAGATTAATATGTTTTCTTACTTCCATTTTCTCTTCTAGTTCATGTAGGAATTCACCATCTGCAGCTAAAGAGGATATGGCAGTGGAACTTTTGGCACTCAAAATGGCACGTGCAATGTATTCAAGTCGCTGCTGAAGAGAAATTTCTGTGCTGCAAAATAAATATTCATAATAAAATGAATACTTAATATAATTATTTGAGGGTTAGTTATATTGTAGCTAGATTCTGGGAAGTAATATGTGCCTTTTACAGATTTTACTAACTCATGCATGACACAATCCAACCACGTAACCACATCATTGCTGCAAGCTCAGTTGTAGTGTACTTATCAATAAGAACTAGCTACTTAATAAGCTATAATTACAGAAAATCCATTGCAAAGTAATGTATAATACAAAAATAAACATTATCATTGACTTCCAATAATTGCCTAGATTTAAAGCTAACATATCCTATTTTTAAAAGTACTTACACTAAAGGTTTTGATTTTGGTTTTTTCAGTTTTTCCCAAGTTACCTCAATTTATATATAATAGATACACATAATTCATACCTATGGAGGTCTGCCAGCTTAGCCAAGACTCTGGCAGCATTACTAAAATTTCTGTTTTTTTCAAAGTATCTCCAGAGTAAATCCATATAGCGGACTTTGTTTTGGTCAATCTTGGTCATCCGCACCAGGTAGGGCTCCAAAAAGGGGGCAGTAACCTGCAGACATCAGAAAGATAACAGTTATACTCTTGCTCTTCCCTGCCTTTTAAAGCATTATTACAATTACCTCTCCCAGTTCACTATGTATAGAAAAGCTCACCTGTAACAGCTTGTCCGCCAAGTCAGCCTGTATCAACCAATTGTAAAGTGCAATACTGAAGAGCTCATCTGTTGAACGCTGAGCCAGCTTTAGCATTTGTTCAAACTAAGGGAAGAAAACGTCAGAACCACTATTAGAGAAGTGGTTATATTACTTTAAGTCCTGAATTACCATGCAACAATCCTTAGATTCACATTATTTGCATGTCATAATTTCCATGGGTGCTTTAGATATTGAGGCCAATTCATGACAAACCTTCACTTCATTAAACTACTCCATAATTTTATTAAAATAATAAATTCTAGACCCCTTCAAATCACACTGTTTTCTGGAGCGTAGTCATGACTTTTTTGTGAGTTTCTTACATGATGTCCAGCTTCTTCATTGCTTAACATGTTGGGGTCAGATGATAACAGCGGAGGACCTGGCTTTTTGGGTACGCTGGGAGACTGAGGAGCAGCTTTACTTTGGTTCACTAACTCTTGAAGGGTGTCAGTGATACACTTGTAGCTGTTCAATCTGTAAACAGAGCAAAAGAAAATAAAAGCCCCATAATTTTTATTGCAACTGTCCATAAAATAGTTTTTGCAAGTCTGTTATTGTACGCCTCTGTAGACAGTTACTAAGATTTAAAGATTATTGTCAGCTTATTGAGCTTATTGTTAGCTGGATGTCACTATCTAGTTTGTTCTCATTCATCTTTTTAATAAGTATTTCTGCAGTGTTCTGATCACGGTATTTTCTGTATCTCTTAGTCCCTGTTTCAGATTAAGTTGCTGCCATATTAATCATAATCAAGGGGAGCATGATGGGCAAAAATATTTATATTGTGTCCCTTATCATAAAATGCTTGCTTGTTATTACCCTGTATTCCTTCCCTAAAAGAGCTACTTTCCCAGTCACTTGAAATAAAGCATTACATTTAATCGTCATAAATAATCCTGAAAACTTGCCTTTCTTGAAAAGCTTGGAGTCCAACAACATCTTCTTCTGGTTCTCCATTTTTATAGAAATGAAGGCCAAGACCTTGGGGATCTTTCTTTTCAGCTGCTGTAAGAGAGAGCTCTACTACTCCCTCATAGAAACGCACTAGGAAAAATCAAAACAAATATCACTGTTCATTATTGTATTAAATTCACAACAAAATGGTAAGTGACATCAAACATTTCTCATACAAATGCTACACTATTTACTCTGGTCTATATAATTTAAAATCTACACCTGTTCCCACCCTGTGGCATTTATATGCAAATTTGAAGTTAAGATACTAAGTTACATAGAAATTACAGAGAATGTCCTGCACAATATATAATACTGTACAGAGGCCCATTTCTTAACTGTTATATAATTTAAATGTATTTGTAACTGATATACTGCACTAATTAGGATTCGGAACCATCTTTCAAAAAGCATATTTTGTATAAAAGGTACCTGTAACCCTCTCCTTACATAGAACCTAGTGAAATATTTCAACCACATATATGAAACAAATGGACACTGCAAAATGAAGTACATACACGAGACTATTTTAATATAGAAATGGATTTCTTGGTTGGCTTGTTAAATCTAGCAAGGCTTTAAAAAAGAAAAGGCTGGCACATTTTAATTTTAAGATTTATTAAGCAATTCTTTATGGTAAAAAACTACAAAACTGAGTTGAAAGTTAGCAAACAAAGCAAGCAGAAAACATGGCATGAAAGCATACCATGAAATTATTCAGCATGATCAGTGACTGGCTCTTACCCTGCCTGTACTGTGCACAAACATTAGGAAGATCTACTTGATTGCTGATCTTCTGGTACTCTTTCAGTGACTCCCTCAGCATCTTCTCTTTTTCCATTTTGCTTTGAGCTTGTCGAGATCGCTGAAGAAGTTCATTTGCCTAAAAACAAATGAAAAATGGAAATTATTAATATGAGCACATCATGAACAGATCATGGATACTGTTAATGTGCTATTATTCTAAATTTCAAAGCTGAAACAGAAGAAAGACCGTCCTCTCAAAACACTCTCTGGTCCCTAAGTTTCCAGCAAAAAGGCTACAATAGCATTAGAAGAGATGAAGACTTAACCAACTGGTTTCCTATTCTCTCCTCACCAGTTACTTGTTTCAAATTTATTTGAAAAGCTTCAAAGACCTTAGTTCTTAGACACAATTGTATGTCACAAATTCAAGTAAACTGTGGAATGGACAAAAACCAAGATACTATGCTGAGAAAGACTGGAATAAGACAACATTTTATCAACATAAAGAAGACAGGGTTAAGATTAGAGATCAGTTTACAGTTAAGAGACTACAAAAATAACTGCAAATGCATCAAATAATTTTTGTGTAATGTTCAACATTAATCAATTAAAATATGAAAATATGCGCACAACTTGACTTCCTCTTCTTCTACCTCTGAAACTACACTTACAAGCTGTCCAATGTATCTGATTTGTGTATGTTCTCAAGTTGTGTTTGGGTGCTCTAAAATCTGGAAGTGTACTTACCTTTGAACACACAGCATCATCAGTGCTATAAAGAAGAGGGCAGATATCTTGCAAATGGGCAATGATTCCATCCACAGCCGCATTATCTCTGATGTAACAGTTTATAAGAGAGGCAATGAGTGCTCCAGTCAACTCTCTATCTCTAATCACCAAATCTTTAAAAGCAGTAACCTTTAGCTGTTCTTGAAGTTCCTGAAAATAAGACAGAATTTTGTTAATTTATCAAATCTTTTATTTGACCCTGTTTAGAAATGTCTGTATGTTCCAGCAGCAAAATTAACTGTTTCTAATAATTAAAAACATATAAAACTCCAATGACTACAATGAACAGCACAGACTATGTTATTTAAAATACACATTTTATAGCAAAATAAAAATAATAAAGCAAGTGCTACTACTAAAGGCCTTGCTGGAGGCCTGGGTACAGTGAAAACTCCTCTTAACAGACTTTCTCTGCCATCTTCACTATGTGTCCCTCTGTTTCAGATCTCTGACAGTAAGAATGGAATTAGAAGTTCCTTTTAATTCACAGGGTACTGTCAGAATGCATACCCTATGAGACTGTCAAAGTTTTGAATATTCAGAACAGTAAAAATGACAGATTCAATAAAAGAAGGAGTTTGGAAAGTTTGAGGTCTGAACTCATTATGCTTTTAAAGATTAAATTACTCTGAAGTTTTCTAATTTTTAAAAACTTATTATGAATATTTGCGCGCATAGTTGCCAATAGGGTCTAGGTAGTGTCTATGTAGTGTCTATAGATGATACTAACAGCACGATAATACAGCTCCAAAACTCTAAATCTACTGAAGACAAAGGAAAACATTTTACTTGTTAAAACAGTTAGTTAGCTCATTGTCCAACACAACTAAAAGTTGCACAAAGCTCCCCAATGCAACACTGTGAAGAGCAACAGCTTCTGTGCCTCTGTAAGGCTTTAAAATTATTCTTTTTGTGAATAAAAAATACAAATTCTCAAATAATCTTATCAAGTTTTAGGACAAAATGCCCAGTATTGAAGTTAATAGCTTTTTTCAATGGTTGTCTGCAAATTCGACATTAGCAAAGGCTGCACAGCAGTAGCACCCTTTGCTCTACAAGTTTCCTTCTTTACAAACCAGGAGCCTGAAAGAACTGGGATCATATAGCCTGGGGGCTTAGAGGGCGATATGTGGGACCTTACTAATATTTTTGAGAAAGTGCAAGCAATGCAGAGTCAGATTTTTTCCAGCAGTAACCAGTAACAGGACACTGCACAATGGTAAAAAATTGAAGTGAAGGAAATTACACCTGAATAGAAATCTTTCTTGCTTTAGAGGTGGTTCAACACTGAAATTGGGTTGCTCAGAGACACTGTGGAGTTTTCAACTTTATAGATATTAAAATCCTTACTGGACACAGTCCTGGGCAATCTGCTCTAGCTGCCCCTGCTTTGAGAGTCAATTAGATTATTACCCCCACTGCAAAGGGGACAGATGATCTCCAGTGGTTCCTCCCAACCTCAGCTGTTCTGTGGTACATTCCGGTACCCCACTGACACAAAAGAGCAAGGACTCTAATACCCTATTGTTTTCAATCTTTCACCAAGACTAAGGCAAAGAATGAATTCCACTTGGCTGGAATATGCTGGTCTGTTCTTTTCAGAACATTCTGCAGAACATGCTTAAGGTATAAAACCAGTAATTTATAAATGAGACTCAGTATTAACTATCAATAAAAGTAGAAAAATTTATTGTTAATGGCACTTCCAATTGCATAAATTGAGTGATTATGTCAATACTACATGTCAGTCTCTTAAACATTTGTGACTACATGTAAAAAAATGTGTGTGTGGTATAAAATTCATATGTTTCTCAATTAATTTAAGTAATTGTCCTTTGGGAAAACTTAGGTAGCAAAAGAAATTTCAGGTGATTAGTACAAACAAATTAAAATTTAATATCCAGGTCTTACCTTCTGAAGCTCACCTACAGCAACACTGAATTGGTGCTCACATAGCAACTTCCATAAAGCCAGTGCCTGGCAGGTTTTGCGAACAAGCTGCTGGATACCTTGAAGTGAGGTCTTCTCAGTTAGCTGTGCCTCAGCTGAAAAACCAGAGACTGTCAGCAGGCAACTGTCCATATATTTCAAATAAGCATGTAAGTTTTTGAGGTTTTTTGGAACCATCTCCTTAACTTTCTATCTTTTTTTCTCTTCCATTGTTGATTAATGCTGCCTAGCTCTCTTGGGAGATAAATGCCATGTTAACCCTGCCCCAAAAAAATAACCCTCTGTTAATATTTATTTCCAACCATGCAACAAAGAAATCATGCTCTCTGAAAAACAAGTATGGTTTCCTGTGCACTAGATTTACACATCAGTCTAAATTTTTACTTTTGTTTCAAAAATTGGTATTATAAATGTATTTTTGCTGAACATAAAAGAAATCAAATTAAACCTATACATATTCCCTTTTTGTTTGATTACCTGTATTTACTTGTAGAGAGAACAATTACAATTACAGCTGTGGTCAATACCATCTACACTATCTTTAAAGAAACAGCTACTCCAGAAACTACTTCTGTGTTCTTAAAGACAGCACTTGAGGAAAACAGAACATTTAAATCTGGTAATATGCATCACATAAACTGAAAGGATAATGTTTTCATACTTATAACATAGGCAGAACATAATTGCAACAATTTATGTGTTTACTTTTGAGTGTTTACACTTCACAAATGAGGTTAAAAATAATTACATTGTGTTATTCAGCAATCTGAAAGGCCTGATGAACTCAGTAAAGAATAAAAATAAAAAATAAAATTATTAAAGGTCTACCAAATCCTACATAGTGACTTACAGAAAATGTTTACATTTACACCAATTAAAGCCCAGGATTACACACATGTGAACCACAAAGATTCTCAATTCCTTATATGCAGTAACAACATTTCCCAACTTGCCTGCAAGTTGCTGGGCAAAAGCTGCACTATAAGAAGACAAGAAATCAAATGGGCTGTGTAACAGACCTCATATTTCTAAACAAAGTTTTGTAGACATTTTAAAAGGTATCTTTGGAAACCTGCACTACAGTAGTTTTTTAACATGACATCATGCTCACTTGTCTCATAAAATAACTGCTTAGTAAATGCTATCTTGTAAATATAAATGATTGTGCAGCTACTATGTACTGTAGTGAGGAGATTAACCAAATTTATCCATAATGGAGAACATTAGGAAAGAAAAAAAAGGAGACAGGTAAGAGTGCAAAATGATGCCATGATATTTAAGATAAAATTTGTGCATAAAAAAGGCCTTTTTATGCAGATGATTTCACAAGATAAGTGAGAAAGGCGCCATCCAAATGCACCATTCCTTGATACTTCCTGCTCAAAAACAATTACATACCATGATATTTCCTTTGGAGTTCTTGCTGGACTTGCTGAGAACTTCCACCATCAGGCCGCATAAAACCCAGGAGTCTCTGTTGTAGATTGGCTGGTGTGCTAAAACTGCAATTTAAAAAACCCCAAAAAATGGTATTATGATTACAAATACCAAATACCTTAAAAGATGAATGTAACAAACTAATTTTTAGCACCTGAATGTTGCAGCTGGAGACTATACAAACACTTCAAATCAGTAAAACACCTGTGGTAGTTTTTCAAAAGCTGGACATTAAACACCACATGTCAATTTACCACAATTAATAATACCTTGGGTTTCCAAGTGCTCCTACTGTAGCAAACTGTGAATTTCTATCCAAAAATTCTTGTAAACCTTTTAGCTCTTGTAACACACATTCCAGCATACGGGATGGAACACTGCTTTCTATCTGCAAAAGAAAGCAAACTTCTTTACAGAAAGCTGGGTTTTCACACTTCTTTTTCCAAAAAAAATCAATTTTAAGCTAACATCACTGAAAAGACAAATAAGAGGGTACAACAAATAAATTATGTGCTAGTAACAGATCACTAGAACACAAGATAATTATACCACATTCATTGAGGCAGCACACATGTGAAGAGGCAGGAGTCCTCTGCAGATACACAGTATTTAAGATGCTACTTTCTTTGCCCCCCCGATAACTAAATTAGCTATGCTTTACTACTTCCAACTCTAAGCTAAAATAAGGATTGAGCACTGGATTCTGTTAACAACCACAGCCAGAAAAGATTTTATTTTCATCATGGACAAAAAATGAAACAGCTAGATGTTAGTTACGCAAATGATGAAAATTTTTATTTTTGGTCCTTCCACAACTGCAGTGACTATCCCAAATCAGCAAAGCATTTAATTCTTAGGGTTTGTCTGGAGGGAGCATGAAGAAACCCTAAGCGTATCAAGGAAGTGACATCAGTAAACATGGAGAAAACTGCCCCTTGCCAATTAAGAGCAGAGATTAAATCAGTTTGGTTTCTTAGAAAGTATTATTTAAAATAATAGCTTTAAAAGACAACTAATTATCAGTTAAGAGCTCAGCATTTAAGAAAACAATGACATGGCAAATTATGGGTTTTGTACTGAACAGTTTATAACTAAGAACGGAAGTTTAAAAGGACTTAAATACTAAAAGAAACTTTTAAGAACACAGAATAATTTTTTACTTACTGCAACAATTTCTCGATTGCCACTTTTGAAAACTCTTTCCACGACTATACTGCCATCCCAAATATTTCTGCAAAACAAAACAAAAGCCAAGTGATTTACCAAGTATTTTTGTAGGTCTTCTATGCATAATTTCTTGAAAAAGAAATGGTAAAACTTTGAAGCTAAAAGTCTAAAATAAGGATTAATTCTAGATGAAAAATAAATATTCTAAAAACTAGCCATTATATAATAACAAACAGTTCAGGTATAAATAATTAGCAAAATTCCAGATCTAAAACTTTAATTAAATTAAATTTGACGCTTTCAAATACTATAGATGAATATGATTCCCTGGAAATACAGTGTAAACAAACAAGTCTCATAACAGAAATTTCTTTCCCAGTCAGTATGGAGAGAGATCACCAACATATGCAGAACTCTCTTCTTGCTTGGGTTGTTTAGGGCTCAGCTTCCAAGGTAACAGAATCTTTAGTCATGTTTCATTGCTCTGATGTCTGATTCTGACTAAACATTCTTCATAGAAATGACTTAAAGATAGGACTTTGATCTTTTAAGTCCTTCTACATTTCTGTTTCATCCTTCAGTAGGAAAACACACAACTCATAGGTTTGAAAAATAAACCTGGAGATTTCAGAGTTCTGTTAAGGCACTTGATTGCAGGCTCAGTATCTAAGCAACTTTCCTGCCCTAGGCATTCACTGAATGTACTATTATTAAAAGAGATGCAAAACCAACATATTATACAGACAGGTATTTCATAAATACAACATTAAAATTTACTAATTTCCAAGTTAAAGGCTATTAATATAGGATGCACCACCTACATGCACCTGTTAGTGCAAAGAAAGACTATGAAACAAATTCAGTGACAGAATCTCTTTTTCCAAAGATCTCACCCTATAATCCGGGCAAAGTATATGCAGATGCCATTGTGTCTTCCAGAAAACACTATCTCGGGACCCATCATTCCGCTAATGGATGTACCAGGGTGAGACATGGAATTTCCAGGAGGAAAAATGGGAGTTGACATAGCAGGAGGTTGTAAACCTAGGGTAAAAACAGATAAATATTACTCATTTCCATGCCAATGAAAAAGCCTTAAAAACTTAAAAATTAATAAATAAAATGGAGAAGAAGGTGTTACCTTGCCCAGATGTCAAAATGCTAGGATTAGAATATGGACTATCAACAGTCAAAGGGGTACCTAAGAAGGGAAAAGAAATAAAGGTAACGTTGTGAAACACAATCCAAAACTGCCCCCTCCCAAATCTACGCCATAAAGTATCTGTGAAAAAGCAACAAAGTTGTCAAATCAAATACTTTCAATGTTTATAGTAAAGTATCAAACTGCATTCACTTCTCATCAACCAACACTCCACAAGTCAAATAAATGGATACACTTCCTTCAAGAGCAGTTGAAGCAGCATTTTCTTCCCAGTATTCATGTGTTAATTTTTTGCACACCATCTGTTATCTGCATTGAATGTAATATTGCCCACATACTTTTTGCTGTTCCTCACCTTCTGAATGCTGAACACTGATAATATTACTTTTCATTTTTATGTGGGGCAGATGTAGAAACACTACAGCAACCCTGCTAACTCAAAACAGTAAGTCCTGAGACTGTCCACAGCCTCAAGCTCAGCCATGAATACTCCATCTCTTCCTGCATATTAAATCTGAATAGCTAACTTAAGACCTCAAAATATCAGGAGCACATGTGGTCATCTACAAAAATGTCTACACACCATTAGCAAACAAGGTGATGTATCACAGAAAAGGTAAGAAAAACTGGCACTCTGAAAATTTGGCTTTTACCAAAAGATACAGTTTTGCCTTATTTGCAACAGTTCTGTCAACTTGGCAACTCACAACCGCAGAGAGGATAACACAGTGCCAATACATTCTCTGAGCACATTGTCATATGTGCTAAAGCAAAGCAAAAATCGCAGAAAAGCAGCACGCAAATGCATGACTAGACTTTCAACAGTGGGAAAAAGATGGAAATGACACCTGGCCTTTTAATGCTAACATTATTGCTATGTTAGTTTCACACGCAAAATTATGAGGTGGTTGAATGAATTTATGTCAGCAGTGTCTGACCCACCACATGGGACATCCACAATATCAGAATCTTAATTTCACATGACAGTTCTCTACCCTTTGAGCAAACCGAGTAAGTAGTAGGAGAAGAATGGTGCCATCTTCCACCTGGACCTGTTACTGAAGCAAAATGGAAACATCTGCTTTGATACTAGGTTTGAAAGAGGCATTTATGACACAACAACAAAAATAAGCAAACATTTAGACTTGGGAAAAATACATTTAGTCCTAAAGTGAGTCTTCTTCTTGACTACAGAGCTTCCTGCCATTTCCCCCACAACCTATTTTCACTCTTACTCTTCTCCAAGCACCTGTTCTTCCCATAGCTACTGTTCTCTCCAACTCGATTTAATTTGACATTCTAATGCCTTGCCTCAGCTCTTGACCACATTGTAACTGTTTCACAACAAAAAGGTTGGAAACAGATGCCACTAATTGACTGCAGTAGAGCTTTAGTAGTTAAGAATTCTGAAAAAAAGGGTCAACAGTTTTTTCTAAATTTCATCCTAGTTCACCACATTTTTCTCTAATACTTAGGAATTTGGACACATGTCAAAATATGGTAATGAAATGGAATTTCCTTGAATTCCAGGCAAACAAGTTTATTTCCCAAGTCTGTTGTGTAAAACTGAATGCCACATGTCAGATGAAGGAAGATTTTATACATTAATGAGTTCTATGTAAAAATCAATAATTAATTTAATTCAGTAATTCAATCAGAATTTGAAACTCATAATCATAAATTTCTTTTTTAAAAATCCTTCCAGTCTGAAATTGAGTAATGCATGTTGAGGGACAGCAATTGTAGAAATTTAAGTGAATCTCAAAGTACAAAAAGGCCTTCACTCCAAGAAGCATTAAGTTCTGAGGAGAAAAAATATGCACTTTTCTCCTTTTTAGGCGGCACTCAAGACTGAAGCTTTCAAAACCAAATGCTGAAGACAGAGCTTTTTAAGACAGAAATCACTCCAAATGACTAGCTCATTTCTTGATCAAATTTCTTCTTCCTTCTCATAAGCAGTATCTGTAGAAGCATGACAATGACAATGTAGGAAGATACTGTTATGTCTACACAGCAACCAGCTAAGCTGGTTGTAGTCTGAAATACATTATCGCTAAGTTGTTCTCTGGCTGCTGAAATGACTCTGGAAGTAACAAATGTATACCCTCTTCAGTGTCTTAACAAAGTATGTGCAATACGGAAACATCATTTGAGATAATGACCCCCTCACTAAATCCAAAAATCACTCAAGAGAAATGGCAAAAACTCTTGTCATTAACTAGCTAGTAAGTGAAAAATACAGTCTATTTCAGACAAAAAGAACACAGGTACTTGTGAGAAGACAAACCACAACATATTCAAGGAAAAAAAACCTGTCCAAAACGATGAAATGCTTGCTACATACCTGCAGAAACAGGAGAACCCAAAATAGGTCCAACGTTGCTGGGAGGAGGCAGAGCTGATGGAAATCTCATTTGTGCTTCTCCACCATACCTAAAGTTTGCAAAACCAGAAATTCTCAACCTGTCATACACAGCCCATTCAATTTTCATGCCTTTGAGAATGAACAGCAATTCTGGGGTTCTTTTAAAATAAAAATCCCAGAATAGTTTTTAAGAGAAATTTACCAATTCCTAAGTCAGACTTCTGCTTTAGCATCTTTTCCAGGTTTGCTTCTACAGGAAAGTGGAAAGAAGGGCACAGTTGAGATGACCCATGGTTTTCTGTCTATCATCCACAAGTAATTTCTATTCATCTCTATCCTATAGTGTTACATGAACTCTTTGCTATGTCTTCCCTGGCTAACTCCAGAGTTATAATCCACATTTTGTCTCAGATTTTGTGATAAAATTGAATTTGATGAAGAGCAAATATTCACAACCTACTGAAAACAGCTTACTGACTTTAACACATGCACAAGTTTTGGCAAGGAACTAGTAAGTTTTTTGGAACACAACTTTCCAAGCCGCACATTTTATCATCACTCTCAACAGCCGTATCTTACCAAAAACTCTTTGCTCTTCCTGTAGGACAGCCAAGACACCCACAATATAGGGTCACAAGAACCTCATTAGGTTCAACAAGACCAAGAGCAAGGTGCTGCACCTCGGTCAGGGTGCTGCCCTACAAAGCACAGACTGGGAAAAAATAACTCATTGAGGGCAGTCCTATGGAGAAACACTTAGGGAACATGGATGAAGAGCTGGAAATAAACCATGAGTCTGCCCCAAAAGCCAACACTATTCTGGGCTGCATCAATAGAGGAGTGGTCAGGTGATTCTCCCATTCCACCCTGTCCTTGTGATACCTCACATGCACACACACCCTCACTGCATCCAGCTCTGGGGTCCTCATTTCTAGAAAGACTTTGGACCCACTGGAGCAGATCCACATGAGGCCATGAAGACCATGAGGGTGCTGGAGCAGCTCTGCTGTAAAGACAGATTGAGAGTTGTGGTCGTTCAGATGGGAGAGAAGACTCTGGGGAGACCTTATAGCACCTTCCAGGACTTAAAGGGCACCTTACAAAAATCAAGGAAGAACAACTTTTTACAAGAGCAGACAGTGATAGGACAAGAGAGAATGGTTTTAAACTAAAAGATCAAAGAGATTTAGGTTAGGTATTAGGAAAAATTTCTTTACTGTGAGGCAGGTGATGCACTGGAAGAGGGTGGCCAAAGACAGTGATGATACTCCATTCATTAAAGTATTCAAGGCCAGGATGGATGGGACCTTAAGCAACATTATCTAGAGGGTAGTATCCCTGCCCAAGGGAGAAGATCTGAAACAAGGTGATCTTTAAGGTCCCTTCCACCCAAACAATTTGGGATTCTCTGTATACACCAACTTCTTTAAGGCAGCTAATGAGAATAAACGTATTTGCATCATACCAAGGAAATGCAGCACTTAAAATACATGGCTTAGAAATTAATCCTCCAGAGTGGAAGTTCATAATTCATCACTCAGATTGTACTGGAAAAAACATACCAAACTTAACAGCAACATAGCTAAAGCAACCAACCAACAAAAAATAAGAGCCACAAAACCCAAAACCACCACCACATCACCAAAAACTTCACACCTATAACCAAAGTCACCAGGCCCTGAACTGGCAGCAAGTTAAAAAGCCTGTACACGAGATTAGTGACCATAGTGATCCTGAGCATAACATTCAGAATGACAGACAGAATTGAAACTTACCTGAAGAATGCTCGAGTAGCCCAGGCAGATACTTCTCTATCACATGCAGCATTAGAACAGGCCAAAATAAGGCAAGTGGCACAGGCCTGATCCTCCTAGAGCATATTACAATGTTAGTGTGGTGTCTTATATCAACTTGGTAAGAAATGTATAGAAGTTATATTCCTCAATAACTAAAATGGTAAATACTTTCTGCATAATTTTATTTAGAAGCCATGGAAATCAGCTCTTCTAATATACAGTAAAGAAGTGAATTCTAGCAAATTATTCCACTGTATTAGGTAAGATTTTGCTATACAGTTTTTGCAAACTCAGTGATACTATTGGTAGGGAACAATCTTCATGCCTGACATTTAAATATGACTAAGATTCATGCAATTTCTACAAACACAAAAACATAAATTACAATTGTGTTTGAAGAAAAAACACTTGTAAAAATCAGTGTTTGCATATTCTAATAGGCTGTTACAATACAAATTAGGTCCTTTCCAAGCACAAGAGAATAAACTACAATGAACACTCACTACAGATACTACACAATACTAGTCATATTAAAATTGTAATCAACAATAACCAAACTTCTGCTTGTTTCTTGTTTATCTTAAGTTGCTAATCAAAAAGAATACTCAGACCAACTACACACATTTCTACTGGCCTTCAAAACATAAAAATCCCTTGTAGTGGTAGGAATTCAACTTTTTTAGAAACTCTTCCTCTCCTGCTCTCAGATGAACTTCTTTATAAACTAAGAAGTGCACTACACTTCTACACACAAGACATATGAATTTCAGGGAAAGTGAACTGGACATTTGGTTTTAGATATCATAAAATGAGAAATTATTTCTCTATATGATCTAGCTTTATGTAGACAAAAGAAAAATTTACCAATCACTTTAATTGGTAAATGAAACATTGACCAGAACGTTTCAGCAACAATGAAAAGGCAACAAGTCTTCCATTTTTTATAACACATCAAAAGTTCTTACCTGATGCAACTTGAAAAATCTCTCAATCTCCTCTCCATCTCCACCTGTATTGCTCACAAGCAGATGCCGCAGCTGATCAACAGGTCTGAGTTTATGAAACATAACACTTCCCTAAAAGTAAGGCAAAGTAAGTTAGGTTAAAGCTGTCTTTACCCTGTTTCATCACAACACACCCATCTCCATGACATTTATCTTTGACATTCTGAGTCTTGCACCACTGCACCACTGGATAAAAATGTACCTGGTGTCCAAAGCCCAGTTCTCAATCACTAGCAAATCAAGGAATGGCAGGCAAGTACTGCAATGGTTACAAACTCTCCCTAAACTGAGTTAATTTTTCTATTCTTAGGCTAACACAAAGCACAGAATTACATTCTGCATATGTAAGTAATGCAGAAAAGAAAGGCTTTGTGTACTTTGCAAATCCTGAAAACTGCCTGAAAGAAAAATGCTTGAAGAATTCAAGGCATGAATTCAGACTTCACATTAATCACCTTCCCTGCATTCAAACTAACTACTGGAAAGGGCCCAATTAATGCCCTTAACAAAACGGCTGCAATTAAACAAATGCAGCTTGCAGTTCTAGAGTTTGCAAGACGTTAATATTTAAACACTATTTAAAATAGCCTATTGGTCAAGATATTGAGTGCCAAAAATATTGCTAAATATAACCAGAAAAGCAGGTGTTCACTTTCTTTTTTTTTTTCTTCTTTCTTTTCTTTCTTATTGCTTCCTAAAAACCTCTCAAAAAACCTTTTCTGGGACTTTTCTATGACTAATAAGAAATTACTAATTCAAATCTCAATTGCCAACAACATTTACTTGAACTACTTTTCTGGGCAGAAAGTGATTGTTTCAATTTCACATAATCAAGAGCATAACCAAGGCTAAAGGAACTTCTCTGATTTGTATCTGCAAGGATTTCTGGAGAGCAACAACAATTATTAATACACTGTATGAAAGAAGTTGATTTTAAACCTTTGAGTAAATTTAAAGTAGGTACAGATAATTGCAGCAATATTCCTCCTGATTCCTTTTCATATTCAAAATACAATCCTTAAAACATGTCTAAAATGAATCCTGTACAGGTTTAAATGAAGCATCCAATTTCATACTTAATTCTTCTGGTAACCTATGTCAAGAAAAGTAATACTCACTTGGGCTGAAAGCAGAACAAATTTCTTAGGTGGCAGCATGTGTTGCTGCACAACAACAGGTGAATCAGTTATGGGAATAATGTCTTTATTTAGTGGTGTTACAATCTTCTGAACTTTAAATTCATCAATAGCAGAAAGAGCCCAGGAATGTCCATCAACACGGGTCGTCATCTGAAAAATAGATGGATATTGTCCACAGTTCGGTGGCAGAAACGGGTTTTGCACATCCATGGTAATGTTTTACTATTTACCACTTAAAATTACACAGAATAGAATCTGCTCCTCACACAAGAAAACCCAACAAAAATAAGTTCTTGTACTGTCTAACAAAATTACCACCAAATCTACAGCTATATATACACTGCTGCTTTTAGGAGAAATGAAATAATATATTGCTTCTTTTGGGGGACGGGGATATTGTTTTATATTTAAATGTAAAACAACTTGCAAAGTGAGGCTGCTACAGTATAAACAGCAACCATCTACTAACCACATCAGAACTAAGCACTGTAGGCATCATGAATTTAAAAGATTTCTTTAAAAAATCAAAAAAGCTGCAACTGAACTAAAAAGGTTTACAAGACCTTTGCAGGTGGCAGTACTTCAAATATAACTCAGGAAGAGAAATATACTAGTGAAGACATTCCAGAAAATTATGTACGCTAACCAGAAGGAACTGCTGCTTAAGAACAGGCTGCAGGTTTTTTTGGGAAACCTGGCTGTTGCTGTCAGATGCCTTGGGAAAAAAAGAGGCTGGCACTTGGGATATTCATGTCTAAGTTTTGCTGGAAGGGATCTGAAACAACTATAAAGTTCCTTTGTAAGAATTAAATAGCAGATTAATCAAAACCTGACTTTGAAGCTTTTAACTCACATAGTCCCTTCATTCACTTCAACTCTGCTCTATCTTCAGTAACATTATTTTTGACATGTCACTCCCACACCTCAGCAGAAGACTTGAAATGTCTTTCAGAGATGAAATATATGTTTTCCCTGAACTGACACATAAGGCAACTAACCCCCTCCAAACTTCTCTTACAAGCCCACTTACATAACAATCAGGAAAACGAAAGTCAAACTATCCACCATGAAATAATAAAGACATTAAACATGTGTGGATTTTAATGAAGATATGGCATCTAAGTTTAAATAACGAATCACAAAGTTTCTAGCTTGTGCACAATATGCAGCATTGCAACAGAAGTATTCTCAGAACATATTAATATGTATGAGAAAAGTATTCTCAAACGTATTGATTAGAAGTCAGGTCTTAGAAGTTAGGCAATTGCTTTTGACATAAAGGTTGCACCAAGCTAGAAAAGTATGTTGGAACTTGGGATCCCTACTAAGAGAGGCTCATTCAGCTTTGTAGAGTTTCCAAACGCCTCGTGAAATTTTCTGTCACCTACTGATTTCTTGCAGACAGTATGATTCAGGCATCTGTTATCAGGAAAGAAAGCATAATACCTAGATTTCATCAAAATCATGAAGAAGTCCGCTTTACCTGTGTTTCCATCATTGGCTTTTGAAAAGGGAAAGAATCATGATTGACACACCACAGGATGTCATTATCTTCATTTTCTGAAGCTGCCATCAGCAGGACCCCTAGCAAGAATAGCAATAGTAAGTCCATATTAGAAGCAATCATCGTGCATTAAATGCAAACTCATTGATTCATTCCTAAGTTAGCAAAACTCAGTCTTTAAGTCATTATCACACAATCTGAACAACTAATATCTCCTAGATTTGTATGTCATATGGTACTTCAAAAGGTCACTTTTAACACCATTTGCCATCTAAAAGGTAAAATAGACTTTTATAGGGATCAAAGTAATAGTGACTGTCACACACAAAAAATAATCTCATTTGAGCCATGTTCCACTGCCTACCTTTGCTATAAAGAGCTCTGTGAACCTTTGCAGGCTTCTCTACATTTGAAGAGGCTGAAAATCCAGGTGGCAAACGGACATGGACCAAGGTTAACATAGAAGGACGAGCTGTTGGATGTTTAAATTGTGACGTACTAAAATACAGTCGGACACCTGAACAAAAGATAAGAAAGGTCACAAACTGTGAAGAGACCATTTATCAGTTTAAGTAGAGTGGAATTAGCATTGCTTTTTTACCTGCATGTGTGATTGCTAGTAGTTGACAGTCTATGGATTCAGAATTTTCAATCACTGCTATTTGAATAATTGGCTTAAATACAGAACGATCAATTGTTCTGAAAAAAATAAAACAAAAAACCCAATACACTTTTAATTCAAAAAACATGCAAATTCTTCAAAATTGTATTGTGAAACTATGGGTCTTAAAAGAAGCCTCTTACATTGTAACTGTCAAGAACATACCTGGCAATGCTCCCTGCAGCAGAAACGATAGCATTTTGTGAAAGAGAAGTAACTCTGGTCATTCCTTGACCATCTTGCCCCAAATCATAAACCTGCAATTCAATAACACAGCTTAGTGATTTATGAATGAATTAATAAATTCAGCCTCACTAAACAAGAAGTCACTCAAGCTGTATTTTTATGTCGTACTCATGCTTCCATAGAATTGAGGCTACTCTTTCCTCAGAAAAGAAGTTTTTCAAATCTTCAGCACGCACATTGCTACAAAAAGATAAACACGAGTAAGGGCCTGACATAGCTACAGAGAATTCTCAGGCATTGAAGTAAACTTACAGAGGTACCTGTACATTATTACACACATGATTAACAGACCAAAGAGTCATAAGAAGTCACATACCTGCAGGACTCCTTTTTCTGAGCGGGTGTACAAGATATTTCGAGAGTTGTCAATGGCAATTTGAACTACAGGATCTGGAGGAAGAGGAAAAAAAGGGAGAAGCAGCAAATCAACACTGGACTTGGGAAAGCAAGTTTAGGACAGAACGTCTATAAAATAATGAATTCTAAGTTCACAAAAACTGCACTTTCATACAAGACTGCTGCTGTAAGTGATTCAAAACAGCAATCAACGTACACAATTGCTAATAAACAAACAACCAAAAAAATCCCAGAGAAAAAAACTGTAATATCAAAATAATTTTTCACTAAACAGTGAAAGAAGGTAAGATTACTCACACATTTTCCATGTTCTTGGTGATGCCACTAAGCACCTATTAATTTTGTGCTGCATACCACTCACCTTAGTTAGAAATGTCAAAGAAATGTCAATTTTTTCAGGCTTTGCTGCTTACATCCTGAACTAAACACACAATCTGTCTCGATTTTACAGAATCACTGGATTGGATGAGACCTTCAAGATCATAGAGTCCAACCCATGCCCTTGAACACCTCAACTAAACCATGGCACCCAGTGCCACATCCAGTCTTTTTTTACACACATCCAGAGGTGGTGACTCCACCACCTCCCTGGGCATTCCAGTACTTTATCACTCTTTCCATAAAAAACTTTTTCCTAATACGCAACCTATATTTCCCTTGGTGCAGCTTAAGACTGTGTCCTCTTGTTCTGTCAGTTGCTGCCTGGAGAAAGAGACCAACCCCCGCCTGACTACAGCCATCTTTCAGGAAGTTGTAGATGGTGATAAGGCCACCCCTGAGTCTTCTTTTCTCCAAGCTAAACACTCTCAGCTCCCTCAGTCATTCCTCACAGGGTTTGTGTTCCAAGCCCCTCACCAGCCTTGTTGCCTCCTTTGGACACGCTCAACCGTCTCAACGTCCTTCCCAAACTGAGGGGCCAGAACTGGACACAGCACTCAGGGTTTGGTCTCACCAGTGCCAAGTACAGGGGGAAAATTACCTCCCTGCTCCTGCTGGCCACACTGCTCCTGATACAGGCCAGGATGCAATTGGCCTTCTTGGCCACCAGGACACATTGCTGGCTCATGTTTAGCTGGCTGTTGACTAGTACCCCCAGGTCTCTTTCTGCCTGGGCACTGTCCAGCCACAGCATCCCCAGCCTGTAACATTGCAGGGGGTTATTGTGGCCACAATGCAGGACTCAGCACTTTGACTTATTAAACTTCAACCGATTGGACTCTGCCCATCCATTCAACCGTTCCAGGTCTCTACGCAGAGTCCTCCTACCTTCCAACAGATCGACACACGTTCCCAGCTTAGAGTCATCTGCAAATTTACTGATACAAGGCTCAATCCCCTCATCCATGTCATCAAGAAAAATATTGAACAGGACCAGCCCCAGCACAGACGCCTGAGGGACACCACTGGTGACTGGCCCCAGGTGGATGCAGCACTGTTCACCACCACTCTCGGGGCCGGCCATCCAGCCAGTTCCTAACCCAGCAAAGAGTGCTCCTGTCCAAGCCAAGGGCTGCCAGTTTTCCCAGGAGTGTGCTGAGGGAGACAGTGTGAAAGGCCTTGCTGAAGTGCAAATAGACAACATTCACAGCCTTTCCTGCATCCACCAGGTGGGTCACCTGGTCATAAAAGGAGACTAGGTTGGTCAAACACCACCTACCCCTCCTAAACTCATGCTGTCTGGGTCTGATACCATGGCCATCCCATAAATGCTGTATGACCACAATATAAACTGCTCTATTACCTTACCAGGTACAGAGGTCAGGCTAACTGGCCTATAATTACCAGGATTCTCCTTCCCACCCTTTCAGTGAATAGGCATCACACTGGCCAGCTTCCAGTTATCTAGAACCTTTATGCAAATCTTCTATAATAATGAATGCAAGTATCATTGACAATAATTAAGTACTCCAAGTAAGCAAAATATTCAGACTGACTTCTTGGTAGCATTATTTAAAAGGTTACATTAAGTTATTGGCTAATAAGAACTTTGATATCAGTACTTACCATCCTCTGAGAATGTGAACTGTAGCAATGAAGGAATAAGAAAAGACAGCGCACTCTTTGAATGATTAATTTTTCTACAGCGCTGGCTAAACCAGCCTGCTTCAGCCTACAATTGAAAAAAAAATACAGCATTGAAAGAAAAAGCAAAATAAAAACCAAACTAGGAGAGAATTAAAAGTCATTCAGAGGACAAGTATGAAAACAAGTAAAGATCTAACTGCAAACTTTGATTTAATTGGACAAGTATGTGTTATTCAATGGAAAGAAAACAGTGATCACTAAAACAAAAATTTAGCATAAAAAAAAGTGTGCAGATAATGCAATTTGAATTTTTAAGGTTGACCAAAACTGCACTGCTATTCCCCACATAAACACTACTTCTTCAAAGAAAATGCATCTATCCTAAGCTGTTGTGCAATCAAGACATGCAACACAACTACAGAAGAAAAGCAACTGCAAACTTGACATGTTTTAGAACTATTATTGCTGAGATCCCACAACAGTGAAACAATGAAAAAAGCCTGTGTGCAAAAACAACAGTCACCTGGTATGCTACTTCATACAAGCAGCCATCTTTTCCTGCCAGGAAGATCCTCCCGTTATCAGTGGATGTGATTGCCAGGATGTAGGTGTTGTCAGTAGGGAGTGAATACAGAGGATCTGGTAGCAGCTGCATTCCTCCAGACATGCTGTCATTGAGTGATCCAGTACCTTCAGTAAACCAAAAAACATAAATCCTCTGTAGTTTTTAAGCTGTTTTAATAAATACTACAGGTCTGTGATAAGAAACATTTCAGAAACCAGGAAAAAACTACAAAAAATTTCATTTATGAAAATATTCTCATTCAGTGTTTGTCCAATGTGAACTGCAGAGTAATAAATCCATTCTATGTAGGTTTCCAAGAAAGGAAACACAATGTTTTTCATTTCTACAGACTGTTCTCTCCCCTAAATCCCACAAAGTCCAAAACACAGGTTTCTACTTGTTTTCTCTTTCACATTGACAAATTATTAAAAAAAAAAAAAAGTAGTATGGTTCTCTCACTTTCACCAAACAATTTTTTCTCTCCATATATATGGCATAAAAGCATGCTATCAGGTTCTCAATTTTTGTGGTTGGAATACAAATGCCAACAAAGTTAATGAACTCTATTCACAGTTTCATGATTCATGTACCTGTCTTCTCTCCACCTCCAACATGCTCTTTAACAGGAGCATCTGTTTCAAAAGTTTTTTTAACATTAAATAGGTGAGAAATAAAACTCAATGCTTCTCAGGGAGTCCATGATCCAGCAAGTGCACACACCATAAAAATTATCTTCCCTGCTTGTAACATGACTTAAAGATTTAAAAACAAGCAAGGCACTCAGCACATGGGGCTTTTCAATTTTTTTGAATGACTACTAATAAAACTGCCATGCGTTTGGTCATTAACACACTGAGAATAGGAGAGAAGAGAGTATTACCTGATTGTATATTAGAACAATGAAGCCCTAAAATCACAATATCCACAGGAGTAGCCAGGACAAGTAAGTGTCGTACATGAGGCTGGAAGATACCTAAATAAAAAAAAAGAAAATTTTAGTTTGCACCCTGCTTCTCTGATTACCACGATGTAAGCAAATAAATCCATTGGAAAGCCACATCAACTGATTAGACTGAACAGTCACATATTAAGTCGAATGATCTCTGGAATTCTAGAATTAGAAAGGAGTATCAGCCAGCAGCTCGACTTTCACTTCATGAAATACAGGACCTTTAAAACAACATTTCTCTTACCAACATACTTCTTTTAAACTCAACTCATTTGCCAATTCAACTTTGACATTACTGTTATCTTAGCAGTAGATACTGAAATAACTGGGAGGGGTAGAAACCAGAATCTCATGGAAATTATTACTTGAATATGTAAATTTATGAAGAGCACAGATGTTAAAGCTTGATGTGGAGAAAAAATGCAAGCTTATCAGTGAAAATAGTTGTTATACTATACATTATTTCTGGCTCATAATTAATTTTTAATGTTTATAAAATCAAAACAAACCCCAGTCTGTGTGTACATATTTACACATAACATAGAATCACTGAGGCTGGAAAAAACCTCCAGGACCACTGAATCCAACCTTGAGACTGAATATCATCATGTCAACTAAACCATAAGCACCAAGTGCCACATCCATGCATTAAATACAAATGCATGTTAATATCTACACCTATATAAAGCCCAAAAACATATTTTGGCTTTTATATTACATTACACTGCATGATTTGTATAAAATACAAATGCATATATACATAAAGACTGAAAAAAATACACAGAAGGTTCAGTACTGTCCAATTCTAATCTCTGTCATAATATTCCTTACCTGCCTTTGGCTTTACTAGGCCCACTGCAAGAATAGTTTCACTGAGGCCATCAAAATAAGCCAGATCTCCTCTGTCAATAAATACACAAAGAACTGCATGAAATTTGTCATATAACATCACATAAAAACAAGGTAAATAAAATCAATGTATATTTAAAAATTATTGATGCTTTTGCAACACTCTGAAGCCATCTACATCTTTCAGTGAAAGCAGGTCACTTGAGTTGCTAGAAGGTCCTACAGTTGATTTTCAATGCAAATCCAACTGCAGCATTTTGTATTTTCAGATTTTGCTAATTCATACAGCCTATTTTGAATTACACAATGCAGCACCTGTAATATGGATTAACCTCAGGAAAAGGAAATCACATGGGATTTTTTTTTCCCCGTGAAAATTATCTGATGCAAAAATTCCCAACTTACTCCCCACTATCTACCACTAACAGCATGCAGTGCTGTTTTCTTTGGGGAATGTATTTCATATGGTCTGACACAATGTAAATGTATAGATAGTAGCTATTCTGAACCTTGGGTGTTTCTTTTAGGAAAAGCAACAACATGTACAAAGCAATTCTTACTACACAAATGCCTACTATGTGGGCAAATAAAGACGCAAACGTGCAAACTATAAACTGATCATTGCCATTTCAATATGTACCGAACTTCTTTTCAGTTTTACACATCTATAAAATAAGCAAGAATGGAGAGTTTCAACTACAATACTTCAAAATATTAATGCCCTATTACTTACCATTGTGGGAATGACTTGTCACTGCACATGCGTCTTAGTACTTACTAAATCTACCAATAAAAGTTAGGCAATTAGAGGGATTTTTATCTACTTTTTCAGCAAAGCCCTTGCATAAGAAGAGCAGTAACTTTAGGTTATTAGATATGTCAGACCCAAAGCAAATTCATTTTCTTTTCTCTCACCTGTGGATGATTTGGCAGCAATATTACTAACTCTTACAGATCATTATACACTTACTACTCAAAAGTTTCAGTAAAACATAAAAGGAATTAAGCAAAATTAAACTGACCAGCACTCCTCCATGCTTCCAGTAAACAACATCCCATGCTCCAGTTGCTTACTTCTGGTACAATACCAACAGAACATCATTAGGAATGCATCCTCTACGTACCCATCCTCATAGTTCCACATAAAGATGTCACTGTCAATGGTCAGCCAAGCTCTGCTTATCTCTGGAAATACTCCCATCATACAATTGCACTGCATATCTGAAGCACTGCTGATGTAAGGATTAAATGCATTTTGGGTAGCAACGGCAAAATCCTCTTCAAAGCATTTTAAGAATATCATTAAAATATAGTATTATACAAACTGCATACTTTTATTCTTCATTAAGAAACCAATTCCAAAAACAACTCTATGCAAATGAGCCTTGTTACCACTTAAAGTGCTATTAAGAGAACCCAAACAACATTGAAGTTTTTTGCTGGGAGTCTGACAAAAAGACTGGGGAAGAAGAATATGGAGAAAAGCTGTTTCTAATATTACTCCTTACACAATCTAGGACATTTATTTACATAAGGATACGTCCAAACTGCTCCACTAGCTCTGGTGGAAGTGGGACTCGGCGGACTGAGCTGATTTCCGGAAGATTGGGTATTGACAGCAAACCTGGTCCTTGTAAAGGATAATCCATATCTGACATACCAGATACAGTAGGGCTACCTGCAAGAACCAAAAAAAAAAAAAAATTAAAAAACAAACAAACAAACAAAAAACCACAAAAAAACCAACAAAAAACCAAAACCAACCAAAAAAAAAAAAAAAAACAAAAAAACAAAACAAAATCAAATGCCTTAATGCTGCAGAGACTTTACACATTAAAGTATCACTACTCACAAGATACATGTGGACAGAGGTTTCTGTAGGAGCAAAACCACAAACAATAAATCTAAATCTCAAATGAACTAAGAGCAAACAGATCTGCAAACAAACTCTTATAACAACTCACCTGGACTCCAGCCTACTCTCTACCCCCTTTTTTCTGTGATACCCTGCAGTGCTTTTTTCATTGTATGGCCAGGCATTCACATGAACAAGCCAGAAGCATATTTCTTCACCTAGAAATGCTGCCTGTACTTCCAGGACCGACTTAAAATACCTATATATATTTTCACTGTTTTATGTGCTGTGTATCCAGGACACTACCAGAGCAGCTACACTGTGGCCATGCCATCACGGCACAACAGAAGGCAGATGCTCTTTGTTTACATCCAGTCACCTCTGGATATACACGACAAGAATGACTCTTCGGAGCCCCCTTTGCCAGTCTGCACTATGAAGAAGGAAATGCTGCCTCCACGTGTTAAGGAGAACAAAACGAATTTTTGGGGGGAGGAAGTACATCTTATACCACAAGCGTGACATAAAGCTGCAGACAAAAAAGAAAGTCAAGCTTAAGAGAGCTTTCCAGGCTGCGTGCAACTTAGGCATGGTGGTGGGCACGTGGCTATCATAAGAGCATTCCGCACGGGACTTCCCAATACGAAGAATGGAAAATTAGAGCCGATTCCATCACCTTTCAGAGGGACAGAAGGCACCTGAAGCCCAGCCCTCCTGCCCTCCTACAGTGCTCACGTCCACAACTCTCACCCGCGCACTGAAGCGGACACCGCACGGCCCCACCCCACCCCGCGGCCGAGATGCCTTCTCACACCCGGCCCCAGCCCCCAAGCAGAGCCCACAGACCGCACGGGTATCCAGCCGGGCCGTGTAGGCCGAGGCCGGCCCGCGGCGGGCCGCGGGGCCGCAAGGGCCCCGAGCGGGCGCTCCTCACTCACCTGGCGCCGGCACCGCCAGCAGCTCCGACAAGTCCGGGTAGCAGCGGTCGTCCTGGATCTGCCGGTCAATGATGCGGCCGGCGATCTCCAGCGCCTCCTGCGCAGCAGGCGCGGCCGTGCTTGTGGCGGCTGGCATCGCGACGGAGGCGACAGCGGCGACAGAAGGACGGCGGCGACACGGCGATGGCGGGGCCGCGCTCTCGCGCCGCTCCACCGCCCGCCCAATCCCGGCAGGCCCCGCGCGGCAGGCTACTTCCGGCGGCGGGAAACGGGAGAGCGGAAGGGAAGGGCTGGGAAGGAACGGCTCGGCACAGGCGGTGGGCGGTGCCTGCGGGGAGGGGAGGGGAGGGGAGGGGAGGGGAGGGGAGGGGAGGGGAGGGGAGGGGAGGGGAGGGGAGGGGAGGGGAGGGGAGGGGAGGGGAGGGGAGGTGGTCGCTGCCAGAGAAGATCAGTGAAAGAGCAGACCAAGAGGGGACCTCAAGAGGATGAACCAGCCTCTGCTCGGTTGAGCAGAGGGGAAGAAGCAGAAACTAATGCACAGGAAGCTCCACCTAAGCATGAGGAGGAACTTCTTTATTGTGCAGTGCCCGAGCACTGGAACAGATTGCCCAGAGAGGCTGTGGCGTCTCCCTCACTGGAGATAACCCAGTTGTTTGGACACAGTCGTGTGTGATGTGCTTTGGGATGGCCCTGCTTAAGCAGGGAGGCCAGACCAGATGACCCACAGTGGTCTCTCCAACCTGACCCATCACAGCTGTGATATGCTCCAACAGGCTGGCTGGCCCTGCATCCTCAGGGCCACCCGAGGGACAGGCGTGGTCTGCTCTGCAGCCCCTCAAAGGCACAGGGTAGCCCCGAGAAGAGCAGTGGGAAGCGCCTCTTTGCCTCTAAGGTGGCCCTGGGCAGCTCCCTACCCGCTCTGCAGGCACAATAGCTCTGGCTGGGCCCCGGTGATAGCCCAGTCAAAGACAAGGTCTAGGATCACACATATATCATATATATGCTGGATCAGTCAAAGGTTGGACCCATCAGTCTCTGAGATCTTTTCCAACATAAATAATTCAGTGGGTATTTTATGCCAGCCTGGGGTACTGTGGAATGGCAGTATAGCTCAGATTGATACAGGCATACAGATTTGGAAAGAAAATCCAAGAGAGACAAGCAGAGGGTTCAGCAAATGCAGCAGTAGTAGTAGTAATTGTTCTCATACAAGAAAATATAAAAATATATCATGCATATAATTTAGATATGTAAGATATATATATGTAATAATTATATATACTAATAGAATATAAGATTTATTATTCTAGTAGGTAGTAATTAACAATATGAATAAATAATAGAATGAAATAAGGGTAATATTATAATCATTAGGGATCTGGAACATCTTGCTTACAAGGATAGCCTGTAAAAACAGGGCCTGTCTCAGTCTGGAGCAGACTGAGAGGGGATTTTATTCATGTATATAAATATATCAAAAGCAGGTGCCAAGAGGACAGTGCCAGATTATTTTCAGTGGTGCCCAGAGATAGGACTGAGGTGCAATGGCCATAAACTAAAACACAAGAAGGTCCAGCTCAACATGAGGATGAACTTCTTTGCATTGAGGGTGGCAGAGCATGGGAACAGAATGCCAGGGAAGTTGTGGAGTCTCCCTCTCTGGAGACACTCGAACCATATCTAAATATGTTCCCATGTAACCTGCTGCAGCCTTGGCAAGGGGCTTGGGCTAGATGACCTCAAGAGGTCTCTCCCAGCCCTAACAATCCAGTGATTCTGTGATTTTGTGTGCATTGCTACAAGCCAAAACCAAGCTTACATCAGGCTCCTCCAGACTGGACCCCTGAAAGATCTGAATACAGGTTTGAGTCAAACTTTGCAGGTTTTTTTTGGTTGTTCATCTGTAACTGGCTGGACAGTAATGATTGCGCAGTTGCCTTGTGAACATTGTACACTTGGCTAATCTTTTGTTTTGAGGAAAAGAGAAGACAATCCCAAAGTGAATGGGCTGGCTGAACAAAAACCACCAGAACTGAAATCAGCAGGACTGAGCAGTAACTGGGGGAAAGTTAATTCCAGGAGTTAGTGATCATGTCCCATTAGCCACCTACTCAAAAGAGATGCCAGACTCAACTAGAAGAGCAGCACCTGCACTAGTAACCACAAGAAACCAGATACACAACCAGCAAATAGAGGTTTGAGTAGTAGTCAATAAAGTTAAGTAATTTGTAACTGATCAATGTTGATACCTTTGTATGTAAAAATGTATAAATAGTGTAAAGCTCTGATTATCAGGAGGCCAGCCTTTTGTGAGTTAACACCCACCTCCCTTCTCTGCACAAGCAAGAATAAAGAAATAGAAATACAGGAATAGAAATGCCTCACTTCAGTGTGCAAATTGCATACTGGGTAACAGGCCCATGTTCAGGACAACATGGGGACTTCCGAGGCATGCACAGTGCCTCTGTTCAGAGCTGAGGTGTAAAAGCAGAGTAAATAGCCTTTGCATGGCACTGGCCTCATGTGGCTGCTGTTTTTCCAGAATCTGGGGTGACACATCAGTGTGACTGTATCAGGTTTTTAACTTAACAAGGCTGAGTTTTTTTTCAAGTGATGTGTCTGCTCTGAACAGCACTGGCATTCGCAAAATGTCACAGGAAATTTTTGGACTGGGAGAAAATTGGGTTTCCAGAGGAGTTTGGTTTGTAAGTGAAGTTTGCTGCCTAGACTGCACTGACTTTCTGCTCCTCAACTGGTCCAGCATCCATTCTGGAAAGCTTCACTTGTGGGAGAGGCACATGGCTCAAGAAAGGAAATCCAGCCTGAGCCTCTGCTTTCCAAATTAAGATTATAAAGTCAAACCTCAAACCCTGCAGGGTTTACATCACTGTTAAGCTTTAACCCCAGCCAGCAACCAAGCCCCAAGCAGCTGCTCATTCACTACCCCACTCCTAAGATCAGGAAAACTTGTGAGTAGAGGTAAAGAGAGTATAATAGGGAAAGTAAAAGCCACACACAAAAGCAAAGCAAAACAAGGAATTAAGTCACCGCTTGCCATGGGCAGAGAGGTGTTTGGTGATCTCCGGCAGAGCAGGATCCCATCATGCATAATGGTTACTTGGGAAGACAAACATTATCACTCCAAATGTTCCCCTCTTCTTCTTCCCCTCAATTTATATACTGAGCATGATGTCACACGGTCTGGAATATCTCTTTGGCCACCTATCCTGACTTTGAGTCAGCTATCCTGGCTGTGTCTCTTCCCAACCTCCTGTGCACCCTAAATTTCCCTTCCAGTGTGGCAGTTTAAGAAGCAGAAAAGGCCTTGGCTCTGTACAAGCACCACCCAGCAACAACAGAAATATCTCTACATTATCATCACTGTGTTCAGCACATAGCCTTGTACTACCCACTGTGAAGATCAACTGTACCCCAGCTGAGACCAGCACAATGGCAAATGAGGACATTCTCTATTTTCTCAAGATTAAGAAGCTAGTGCCTTGTCACTGGCAGAGTTCCCCTGGGCTCAATTTCAGGGTCAGTGCCCTTTAATGTTTTTATAAATTATCTAGTTGCAGGAATTAAGTCTGATTATACTAAACCAGGAGGAGCTGGTGACTCCCTTGATGGTTGTTAAACATGTACTGTTCGTTTGGTTATTATATTGTAAAAGGGGTTAAAAGGGTTAAAATAAGAAATACGGTACTCAACGTACCATATTACACCTAAATAAAGTGTACCACCCCCCCACCCCGCCAGCAAAACGAGCCAGCTTGGACAGAACTGTAATGGGCCAATCAAGCGCCTTAAACCTTCACGCAAATGAAAGCATCCAAACAGAAACCAATCCAGAGGGACAAAGAAAAGCAGGATAAAAAGGGGCATGTGATCCAGGGAAGCTATGCCACTCCACCTGGTACGTCGGGGACATCGCTGCTCAAGAAGCCCCAGCGTCGGCGCTACAGCATCCCCGACGGGAACGCTCCTGCTCGGCCCACGGACCCCCTTGCTATGACCTCGTCCAGCCGAAGGGACGGCCGCATGTCCTCCACGGAGGAACCTTGCGTTGTTATCCGGGGCAAAAGGCCTGAGGCACGTGTGAGGCACAGCGGAGCCGGTAAGTATGACCCATCCACGGCCGGGGGAGGGCCCGAGGGGACGCGGGGCGAGTGTGTGTGTGAGCATGAGCGTGTTTGAGACGGGACCAGCAGCTCAAGCGGCTCAGAGCCCCGAAGTATATGAGGACCTCCTGCTACCAAGATTCTGACTCTCCGCCAGGAGACCATCTGGGAATGGAGGGAAGTCAAAGTTGGAAAATCGAGTGAGGCGCCCCCCCAACCCTCCTTGTTCCGGCACCCGGGCAGGCCTCGTTAAAGCCTGACAATCCGCTGTTCCCCTGGCGGGTTGGGGGCTGTGGAAAAAGGTATTAGTGACCCGCAAACAAGGTATTGTTTCCCGAGCGGGTGGGGAGCCGTGGTGAAAGAGAGTGAGTCACACGCAAATCAGCTTCAGCTTCCCGGGCATGTGGGGAGCTGTGGCGAAGGTTTGAATAACAAAGAGCGTCACAGGTGAACTGACACCAGAGGCGACCAGATTAAGGGCCCTTCCACACCAACTCCTCCTCCAAACTGTCAAGCCACCCCCCCACTTAACACCAGCCTTCTGCTTCTCAAAACTTATCTTTATCCCCTCCAATGATCCCTGCCTCTCCTTCATCTCCTCAGCGAATCTCCATGTCATTTCAACCCCCTCCAACAACCCCACTCCCTTGTATATATCCACCCCTGATGCTTCTTCCCCGCCGCCTCCTACCCCCACTAATCTGCTGCAGGCTCCACCTCTAAGTCAGAATACAACACCCTTCCCTGAGAAAAAAACCTCTGGATATATCTTCCAACCTAACAACTGATCCCTCCCAAAATTACAACAAATAATTAGTGAGCCAGTCAAATTACTTCAGATGCTGGCCCTTACTGTAATACCAGATCAAAAAGTGGTGTAAGGCCAGAGATAAATCCGGACAAGCTGTTTCCTCTAAGGGAAGCTCCACAAGGTGGGGGGGTAGGAGGAATAGGTTTTGTAAATGCACCCCTGACAGCTTCTGAAATAAGGACATTTAAGAAAGAGCTAGTTAGTTTAATAGAAGACCCAACTGGCACAGCACAGCAAATAGATCAGTTCCTGGGTCCCAATATATATACCTGGGGGGAGCTGTATTCTATTATGAACATCCTCTTCTCCCCGGAGGAGATACGCTTTGTAAGGTCAGCAGGGTAAGGATCTGGGAGAAGGAAAATCATATGGGACCCCCGGGTGAGCAAAAACTCCCTGTAGTGGACCCCTCTTCCTGTCTTCCCTTAATCAGGAAAAGGGACGGAGAAATATGCAAGACTACAGGACCCTAATTGTAAGAGGCATAGAAGAATCTACTCAAAAGCAGCGATACCAAACTGGCATTTGATGGGAGTCAAGAAAAGGATGAGGAGTCCCCAGGGGCATGACTAAATCGAATAAAACAAAATTTTTAGCTACATTCCAACATTGATCCTGATGGACCAGAGGGCAAAGTATTATTAAAAGTCTGGTTTGATACCAAAGCTTGGCCTGACATTAGATGGATATTGGAAAAACTGGAAGACTGGCAAGAAAGGGGAAGTAATGACCTGTTGAGGGAAGCTCTGAAAATTTATTTAAGGGGAAATGAGGAGAAGAACAGAACCAAAGCAAAAATTACGGTAGTGGTAGCAAGAGAAAGTGTAGGAATGGGAAAAGGGGAGCCAAGAGGAGGGGCAGAAATTAAAGAGAAACTGGGTAAATGGAAAAGACCACCATTAGATGATGTGTATTGCTGTTACTGTGGTGGAAAAGGGCTTATTAAGTGGTCCTATAAAAATTAGGGCTACCTCCCCCAAATTTCCCCTCCAAACTGTAAAATACATGGACTTCCTTGTCTGGACAATCCAATTGGTGGGACAACTTGTTCACCTGGAACGCTAAATGGTGGAAGAAATTGGCCTTTTTTGTAGGGTGTACGCTAGCAATTGTAATATTACTACCATGTGCAATTCCATGTCTAGTCCGGATAGTAGCCAGCATTGTCCAAAGCAGCATCGTGCTACAAGGTAACGTAGCAGGGAAAAATGGCAAAAAAGTAATGTTAATACAAGAAGAGAGTGATCAGAATGCCAGAGATATGTCTGAACAGTACAAGAAACTGAGAAAAGTAGAAGTTGAATTTAAAATAGGTTAGAAACTGTTGTAAAATAGTTGATAGTTGTTAAGCATGTACTGTTCGTTTGGTTATTATATTGTAAAAGGGGTTAAAAGGGTTAAAATAAGAAATACGGTACTCAACGTACCATATTACACCTAAGTAAAGTGTACCACCCCCCCACCCCGCCAGCAAAACGAGCCAGCTTGGACAGAACTGTAATGGGCCAATCAAGCGCCTTAAACCTTCACGCAAATGAAAGCATCCAAACAGAAACCAATCCAGAGGGACAAAGAAAAGCAGGATAAAAAGGGGCATGTGATCCAGGGAAGCTATGCCGCTCCACTTGGTACGTCGGGGACATCGCTGCTCAAGAAGCCCCAGCGTCGGCGCTACAGCATCCCCGACGGGAACGCTCCTGCTCGGCCCACGAACCCCCTTGCTTTAGGCCTTTTTATTATAATAAATGCTGGAAACACTTTTCGTACCGGGAGTCTGGTCCCGTTTTTAACAGAATTAAGCTCTACCAAGAGAAATTCAGGTTGGACATCAGGAAAAAGCTCACCCACGAGAGGGTGGTCGGTCCCTGGAGGAGGCTTCACAGGGAATAATTTGTCAGGGCACCAAGCCTGGCAGAGCTCAAGGAGCATCTGTACAAGGCGCAGAAACGTGGTTTAGTTTTACGTGGCGCTGCGAGGAGCATGAATTCCGACTCCCTGACGCTGTCGCGTCTCTTCGCTTGGGAAGGAAGCGCGGCTGTCCCCGCCCGCCCGCTTCCTGCCGGTGCCTGTTGTGCATCCGGGGCAGGCGTAGCATGGAGCCGGCGGCCGAGGGCGGTGAGGGACGGGGACGCCGGGGCTGAGGCGGGCTCAGCTCGCCCGCTGACCCCACTCACCCCCGTGGTTTCTTCTCCCCTCTCGTTGCAGATGCAGAGATGCTGGGGACACCCGACCCGGAGCTGGCGTCCACCATGGGCTTCTCCGGCTTCGGTAGGTGGCGATGCGGCCGGAGGGGCCGGGGGCTGGCTGGCGGAGCGGGGGCGAAGCTGTGGGGCCTGTCAGCCCCAGGTGGGTTTGTGTTCCAATCTCCGTTTGCTTCATTTCCAGGGAAGAAGGCTCGGACTTTCGACCTCGAAGCCATGTTTGAGCAGACGAGAAGAACTGCAGTGGAGAGGAGCAGGAAAGTCTTAGGTGAGAAGTGCGGGCGTAGTTGGCTCTTGCATTTTAAAACATGTTTTGATTTGCTCTCTCAGGGCGGTGTTTGAAGTGTCTGGGACTGGCTCTGTAGGAAAAAAACCCAGAAACGCAGTTTTGTTCGAGGAAGGCAGCCCTGAACAGCTTGGGCCTCGATGAAATTAAGAGTTATTAATTTGGTGGTGTTGTCTGAGGGTGTTAGAGCAGTGTGCATGTGCAAAGTGCCTGTTGCGGGGCATAGCTTGCAGATACAGGAAAAACACACAAACTCTTTTCATTTTTTCTTTTGCTTAGCTGTGTATTTATTTTGGAAGAAAAAATGCTATAGACAGCTTTAATCTAGAGACTGCAGAGTAGTGAAAAACAAATGTATGTCTTAGACCAAGGAGCAGGTTGTGTAGCAGGCCACAAGTGTGTTGCTGCCTTCTGGTGTAGTGGGAGATGGAGGAAATTGTATCATTTGCTGCCTGTAGTCAAGTGAACATCAGTTCAAACAAGGTCCCTGAGAGCAGTCACGTGTGTTCTGCAAATCCCTCTGCCAACCCAGTTGTTCATGCTTTCTCCTTCCCCTTAGCTAGTTTTTGGAGCATGTATGCCTTTTGTTTTATTATGATGCCGTGTTTTTTATTGCTCTGTTTCTATACAGAATCAGATCAGACCTCTTTGGAGGCTCATTGACTTCTTGGACTTTGGGACACTGTGAAATTCAGCTATATAAAGGATTCCAAAATACACTTCAGACTGGGTTTTTTGGTTTTTTTGTGTTGGCTGAAACTAAACACAGCAATGCATGCCCGTGTTGGAAACCTTTTAATGTTTGTTACTTGTTCAGTTTGAGCTATCTTCCCTTATGAAGAACTGTTTATTTATGTAATATATTTGTTTAATTGGGAAAGTCAGTAAGATTGCAAAAATACAATGTTTTTAAGTCAAGGTATCTTGATCTGCATCTTGAGTCTGTCCTTTTCCTTACCCTGCAGCAGACCACATCCCAGCCCACCCCCAGGTTTCTAGGCTTATACCCGTAAAAGAAGCACACAGCAGTTTGTTGTTTATAAAGTTGACAATATTGCCAAAAATTATAAAGCTTGTATGTAATTCAGTTGTTTAACTTAGAAACAAATTTTAGTATTGAGACTATAGCAATCAAGAATGTGTAGGTGTTGTGGGGGTGGCTTAATGTGAGCACCTATTTTCTGATTTTTTGAGGTACACTTCTGCTTTTCAGCTTTTTGGAATGACCGTGATAACATCTGGATATGTCTACCCCACTATCTGATTTGTGGAGCTGAGATCAAAATATGTTTTGTGGTTCTGTATCTTGCAGCTGTTTGTCTTTCTCCTCAGTGGAAAGCGTTTCCTAGCTTTGCTGCAAAAATGTTTTTCTTTTTTGTTTATTTAATAGAGATGAAACACAAAGTTTCTTACATGATATGAGATGGAAGTTTTCATTTGCTTTGATTTTACTGCAGTGTTTCATAGGGATCCTTTTTCAATGAGTGTAGTACGAAGGAACTATTAATGTAAGCAACACTTAGTGTGTTTAAATTATTTAAAATTCACCTATTTACACATCTTTATACTTTAACTGCACTAATTTAGTTCTCTGTGCTATGAAAACATCAACATTTCTCTCAAGTGATCATACTGTTTTAGTATAATCTTGAGAATAATTGAAATATCAGTATCTTTATATAATCAGCTTATGTTTGATAACATGTACAAGTGAACAACGGGGAGATGTTTACATTGTCCTTTTGATGTTTTGTTGAGTGATCGTTGCAGTAGCAATGGAAATTTAATATATATGAAAAAGTATCTTAAATCCTTTAATTGCTGTTACCTTTTCAAGTATTTCATCTAGGTCTGGAAAAAAACTGTCTTACTGTCATTAACAAGCCAGTAATTTTAGTATTTTTAAAGGGCTTGATTATTTGTTTTTGTGGTTTCCTATTCAGAGGCCCGTGAAAGAGAAAAAGAAGAGCAGACTGAAAAGGAGTTCAGAATTCCATATGCTGCTTCAGCATCCAGTACAACAGGACCTGGGTCCACATTAACTGAAAGGTACTCAGATATGGTGGGAGATTTCATGCAGCAGCTTTCTTATCTGGGGAGAGTGTTGGCTTGTTTTGCTAACATGAGTATCATTTAGCTTCTGTGAATTTGTCTTGTGATCTTAAGTATTTCAGTTCAAGTACCGATTTTAAACTTTTTAAAAAATTTCTTTTTTAAAGATATGTCAGTATGTCAATATTTGCAAATACTGACATTATGTATATTTAAGAGGCAATTTTGCTGCTTCCTCCTTGATCGTGTTCTGCATACTTTTTTAAAAATAGAGTAGTGTTGTTATCCATGTATTTTTGGAAAATATTAGGGCAAATACAATTACAACATGTGATGACTTTATTAGCAGCTATTGTGCCCACCTGTAGATAGAATATTCTTGTTCACACCTGACGAAAAAGAAGGCAAAGTAGGTGGACAGACTCTGTGTGCAGATTTTATGGAGTAATGATGATGTAGAGAAAGCTTTTTTTTTTTTTTTTTACTTCAGTCTGATGTTTATTCTTGAACTTTTGTCTGTTACTGACAAGCAATATATGCTATGGATTTTGTAGTTTAAATTCTGAAATTCTGGGAAATCATCAAGATGATGATGAAAGAAGTAGCGGTGGGCAATGGGGACCATATAACTCCATTATCTGGCGGGGCTGGCAGACATGAATGCATTGTACATTTTTAGGTTCCTGTAGCTGTGGAAGTTTAACAACCCATGCAAGACTCTAGTAGACCTCTGTATATGCATATTATGGGCTGATATGTGGTAGGTTATTATATGAGCCTATATGTCGTAGTTTATTATAGACAAACTTGTAGAGTTTCACACTGAACAAATTTTTATTAGAAAATTTTAGTTTTGCCTGTTCGTCTTTGGAAAACCTGGGCATACTCACTAAAATACTTCATTGCACAATATACTACTACTTTGTGTATTTTATGTATGTCTTGTGCACAAGGAAGAATATTCTGTACTTCCATTTGCTTCTGATGATCTTATATACCCATTTGATGACATAATGGAGGATGACAAGAGCTTAAGTGTAACATGATTGTGTATTGTAAATGGATGACTCCAATATACATAAGCAATTTAAGCAAGTTATAAGGTGGAAAGTGGTCAGGCAATACAGAGGCTTTCCATAATTATCTCATTCTTCTAATTGACTTGACAAGAGAGACATCCAGGGACAAGTACGTTTCAGTACGCTGAGTTATTAGGTAGGCTCTGATAACTCGTCTGAGTTCTGCTCATAGTAAATTTTCTTTGTTATTGTTTTTTACTAAGCGTTAAGAAGGAAGGGCTTAACCTGAAAAGCTCTCCTGGTAGTTTTATATTTCCATGTAAAAGAAGGATATGTAGCTTGCTTCTTAAAAGTTAAAACATGAAACTAAAGGGATGTGCCATTGGGATTCAGTCTTAAGTCAGAGGAACAATCCTGCAACTGACAATTTTAGTCTGAAATACAAGATTTTCTAGTTCTTTTTATAACAAAGATTTTTGTTACTATGTATTGATCTAATATGCATAGCATCTGTTATTCTCTGATAATGACACCACTTTAGTGAATTTTAAATTTTTAAAATTATTGGAGTTTTTTAGAGTAGCACTTATACTAATTTTTCAGTTGTTGAAAAGTCACTTGAAAATGATGTGAAATACACCTAATGATTATTTTTTTTCTCCTGAGCTATTTTGCCGTAGAGAAATGTTTACAATAGCTATGGTACATAATTTATGCATAACCTTGAGAAGTGAAATAGTCTATTAGTATATGAAAAGGAAAAACCTGAGAAAATTGAGTGATGTGCAGAGAATGAACACATGGGGGGGATATGCCCACATACTTGCACAACTCAGGATTTTTTTTGTTATTGTTCTTCTCAGTGTGCCATCCATGCTCCATTACAGGTTTCCTTTTTTTTCCCTCTTGCAGCTTGTTTCACTTACTGAGGAGGTAATGAGGGAAAGCAAAAAAAAAAAAAAAAAAAAAGTCCTTTCACTTTTCTAAATCCTGGGAAAGGGGCTGGCAAAATAGTTCTTTCTTCACAGCCCAAGGCAAACTAAGATTGTAAGATTTAGAAGTTGAGGGAAACATCACTTGCTTTGTCCTTTCTGTCAGCACGTCTCCAAGCTGATGTCAAAAAGGTAGATGGGCATTCGGTCTGGCTGCATTGGTGTGTTTTATGTTTGTATCCCAGTCAAGACAGAGGATACCTGTAGCTATTGCTGGAGTTTTTGGCTCTCCCTGCTGTGCTTGGAGTGTGGTGAAAAATTGCACTGCAGCTCTGGCCAAGTCACATGCAGAATGGCTGTGCTCTCCCTCAGAATACTGAAGTGTTTGATTTGATCAATTTCCTTCCCAGCAAATGAGAGAATTATCAAGGTAATTAGGAAGAAAGGCAGATACTGTTCTTGGGTGTCTGAAAATTTCAGATTCAAGGATTGGAATGGCTTCCTTGAATAATTATGTTGTATACATGGTTATCACTGGCACAATTTCTATTTACTTTCATTCCAAAACTAATTAAATAGTTTGGCTTTTGTGGAAAAGGTGTGTTGTTTGCTAGTGTAGGAAGGTGTATCAGCTTTTAAAATACAGCTCTTTTGCATGTAGTATTATGGAGTTAGTTTTGAGGATAGCGTACTTGAAGAACTTTGAAGATCCCAATCTGTGCTTCACATGCTGGAAAACCTTCCCTTTGATAAAAGGATATCAACTGCCCTATTATTGTAGAGTAAGAGAAGTTCTTTATATTTGTGTTGGATTTGTTAGGTAGTCGTATTCTGATCTTGGTCTTTAAATTAGACAAGCTATCAAGCATACAAACCCTGCTCTTCACTGTAACATCTAAGGTATGGACCTAAGTCATGTTGGTTTTAGTTTATTCTCTTTTCTTCTTGAAACACAGTTTCAATTGCTTGTCCAACAAAATTTTTTCCCGTGCAACTGAGTACCTGCTTGTACAGCTGTATAGGTCAGAACCAACTTTCTTAGTCTTTTGTTATGTTCCTAAACTTTTGTGATTTTTATTATAGTCTTAAAGTGATAACCTAAACTTTAAAATATACGCTAACAAAACAATACCTCTGTAGTTTAACAAAGAAACGGGAAAAGAAGACTATTTTTTTCAGCCTGCTCACTTAAAAATTCTGAAAATATAAGCTCCCAAACGAAGCCTTGGAAGTTGAGCTTCTCTCAATAGTCCTTCTGCCCGTTTGAGTGCGTGGCTTGGGAACTGCCAGCAGAGGGAGCGCGGCTGTTTTGAATAAACTGCACGAACATAGACACACCAACTCAGCTTTTCAGAAATTTCCACATGCCAAAATAATGTGTTTGCAGAACCGATTTGGGCAACAGCAGAATGGTAATTTAATGTAACTTTTGAAACTCTTGAGAGTGTTTCAAAAGATGGTGGTGGGCCTACATTCTGTTAATGAAAGTTGGTGTGCATTTTGTTGCTAATTTTGGTGTCTGCTGATTTACGAGAGTGCTCAACATCTTATTATCTAAAAACTGCAGTGGAAGTGACAGTGTTCTTCAAATAATAATGTTTTAAATTTTTCTTACAGAGAGGCAGTGTGTAGTAAAAGTGAGGACAACTCAAATGAGGTGTTAAGTGGTCCTTCTATGCAATCCCAGAGTTCTGCTAAAGGTCCATCTGAGGATACTGATGATGATGATGATGATGATGATGATGAATTCATCGGGCCACCACTTCCCCCTGGGTTCAAGGATAGTGATGATGACAATGACAATGATGATACAGAGGAGGAAGATAATGTAAGTAGCTTGTTTCTCTTTAATGTTTTAAGCCTTTGAGTGGGCTCTGATTTGTATGAGGGCCATTCCTTTTTGATGGAATTCCCAGGTGATGTATGACTTGTTCAAAATGCAGGTTTTCTGTTTTTCTTGCACTTTTTCTGTTTTTCTAATGCTACTTCATCAAATGTAAATAGCTATTTTTATTTTAAAATACCAGGATTTAAAACAAAAATACACATGTGAGTCTCAAGGGTAATTCAACATCAATTTTTGTATATTGTTTATTTTTTGTTTTTGTGTTATGAAAGAACTAGATAAATAATTATTTAATACAGCTATTTAAAGTTATTTATTTCCCAAAGCATATGTTGTATTTTATCAGAGAAAGAGGAGGCAGAGGTGGGCTTCAATCTAGGGAGAACTGTTGTGCCAAAACTGTTTTTAGGAAATTAAGTCTGGTAGCTGGGGGCTTGTTGTTTGTTTGTTTGTTTTTGTTTACTTGTGTTTATTTTGGTTTGCTTTTTTCTAAATTAGTGCCAGACCTGTTTGTTGTTAAGAATACAGATTTTTCTATGTTGAAATCAAGAGAGCTCCTAACAGCCTAACTTTGGTATTACAGATATTCAGTTAAACAGCCTTCCTCTATTTAGTGAAAAGGCATCTGGATCTAGCACTGATGTGGTTTAGTGATTTAAGGGTTATAGTGGTAGTACTGGGTTGGACCAAATGATTTTAAAGGTCTCTTCCAACCTTGATTATTTGATGATTCTGTGAAAAGATTAATGATTTGATGTTTGTTCTTCCAAACTGCCTGTATCAAATATTTTGTGGCATGGGTTTTGTGTGATGGTTTCCATGTGTAAAAACAATGATAGAAGTCCTGTGAAAACAACCTTACTTATTGCTGTATTGAACTGTCTGGTAACAGAAAAAGACCTGGATGTCCTGTTACACAAATGTAAACCAAACTAAAAAAACCTGAATTTCCAGGGTTCCCAAGACTTTCCTTTTGATTTTTTTTGTTTTGTTTTTACTAAGGATTCAGTTTGTTTGTTCTTTTTCTGTAACATCTCTTACCTTGCATGTTTTGAACTTATATTTTAAAGTTCAGAGAACTCTTTTTAAATTCTTGAGAGGAGCTTCTTAAGCCATGACAAAACTAATTTTTAGAATAAGCCTAAACTTACATGATGACAAAGTTTTCTTTTTTGTTTTTGTTTACCTACAGGGGATAAGTGGTGGGAAATTTTGGTGTCTTTAGGTGTTTATATCTCTCTGTTTGATTCACTGTTGTATATGGATTTCTATAATTATTAAACTGTACATTTTGGTCCCATATGTCCTGTCATTGTACCTGTACCCCACAGATGACTTGTTCTGACTCAGGGAACCACGAGAAGATAAATCTGGAATTTTCTTTGAGAATGACATAAATCTAAATTTACTCACTGTTGATCTATGTCAGGAGTTCTCTTAACTTCTAGCTGTTAGGGCACAGTGGAGTTGGTCTCTGTTCCTGAGGGCATCATTAGACTCAGTGGGTTTTAGTTACTACAGGTACTATTATATTAAAATCACAGTTTCTTTGCTGCCAGCTTCTCCAAAGGCAAAACAATTTGCAGAAGCAGCTGACTTTACCCTCTTTCTCAGTAGTCACTGTCCTGATTGTCTGTTTTAATTTCTAACAAGATACTGGTATTTACTTTTTATTCATACGTATTTGAATAATGCTACAACTAGCTTGACGAAGTGAAGTTACTGGCGACCAGAGTTAAAAGGCCCTAATGAAAAGTTTCAGACAGAAAGGTAACTTGCAGTCTGGTGTGATTTAAGTTTGTCTGAACTTAGGACAATAGTTACAAAACAGTCTAGAATAGATTTGGTTGAGAATAAGCAGAGCAGCAGAAATATGAGACTTGTGGGTTTTCAGTCTAAACAGTTAATTTATAACTGGGGAGATTTTCTGTCAGTGTGAATGCCAGAGGCCTTTGGGGTCTAGAGCCTTCCCTTACTGCTGCTCATGAACTCAGTTATTTTCTTTCCTGTGAAGGGAATCAGGAAGCAGCTGTGCTTTCCTGGTTTCCTGTTGATCGATTGGTGATCACGGTATGATCTGGCGAGCCCCAAGGAAGGCAGGTGTTGCAGTTATGAGAACTCTGTGGTTCCTTTCTCTTGCTTATACGTAGCCAATGGATGGTATGCATGGGTGCAGAACTCAGACAGAAGAAACTGAAAGCTGAATATTTTTTTCCCAGATGTAGTGTGAGACTCTTTTATTATCACATTTTGCTGCTGAGATAATTTCTTGAAAACACAAGAATCTGTGGCTTTGATCCTGAAGGAATAAAATTTGTTTTTAGTAGTTCTCGGTGTTGTGGTATATAATTTGTAATCTGAAGTCTTGTGAATTTTGTATGACGGATAAAATACACCAAAATACTGGCTTCACCCTGACATTTTCCCACTTTCTCTCAAGTGTGACTTTAGATGTGAGTTTTTTTTCACTATTGCTTGTTCAGTTGTTTTTGCTTTCTTATGACAGACTGTCAGTAGAGACATTTGTCAAATTTGGCTTGCTATGAGGCAGACAACTTTTGAGTCCAGGGTTGGCCCAGGACTGCCCAGCTTACATGAGTTATTTTACTAAAGAAACATTAAAGTGGAAGGAGTTGCTGGTGGTTATTTTCTTTGATGGGAATTTTTAATACCTTCATGGTGTTTTTATGGGTAAATTACTACCAGCAGTTAATTGCTCAGTGTTTTGAATTGGTGCTGGTATTTTTTGATTATTATGCATTTTTCTAATTTGCGTAAATCACCTGTGATACAAACCAAACACAACTTTTTAACAGAGCCTTAGATAGTGTATTAAATGTGTGAATTCTGACTTGCGGTACTTTTTCCCCCAAATTGATGTAAGTTCATTTGATATCTGCAAGTCTTTGTGATGCTGTTTTAAAGGATTCTTCTGTGTTTCATTAATCTGTGTTGATACTGATGATTAGTTGCCTGTAACAAATGTTTAGGTTAAATGATTTGCTAATTTGTTATCATTCACTTCTATTTGTGTCAAAAGTGGCGATACTTAACAAACAACAATATGCTTGTGAGTATTTATCTAAATGTATTACAATGCTTGTTTTGTAGTAGCATAAGGAATAGTGGTCTATCAAGTACCTTTTAAGGATAATAGGTAGATGTGGTATTAATTCCCTCTGATATCTTCCTCTTGGTGTAGTATCCTGTTCTATATAAAAGCTTGCATTAATTTGGGGAATGAGGAAAATTAAATCTGTTTGAATTGGCTGTTTGGCTATTTGAGTTGTGATCATCAAATTGGCTATTTGAGCTGCGATCAGCACTTACTTTTCTGTGGTGCCTTTTCTTCTGATGGTGTAAAAGCCTGGTGGGATTGTTGGTGTCCATTTTTTGCATGGTTGTAAGGTGAGAGGGGGAGGGTGGAAGCAGAGCATCTTTTGTAGTGTGAAGTTTCTCAGGACTGATCTATCCTGATCTAAACCTTTGTAGAAAATTTCAGAAGAAACTGTAAAAGAGAAAACAGCTCATTTTGCAGGAGGGCAGATGGATAATGAAGACAATATTGCATGTGGTAAATTTTGGATTGGGAAATATAGTAGAGGCTTGGCCAGCTTTTTTTTGCCTGTCAAAATGCACTGGGAATCTGTCTGATATCTGTGCACTCAAAACCTGTCTAAAGAGGGACAAAGACTAGCAAGAGCAGTTGTGTCAGGATTGGTAGGTAGAAAGATTTAAATCTAGGACATAAACATTTTTCAAGGGAATGGATGACACGTGTTAGAAGACATTAGTGACAGAGTGTGTATCTGTCAGTGCTCTGTTCTACGTGTCATTAGAAGATGTGCTGAGATCTTTAACAAAACTTAATGTACTGTTAGCATTTTCTGACACTTTTTCTGGCTTTAGGCAACAGGTAAAGGTGATTGTTAAAGAATTTGCCAGATGGATTTGCAAGGATTTACCTTCTATTTGGAGCTGAGTTACAGTTCATTCTCCTTTGGAACAGAGAACTGTTTCTCCCTGCAGCACCAAAGGGATACTAATCATGTTGTAATTATGTCCCTGAAACAAGTACAGCCTTGGGCCTCTTCACAGCCCAAGGCTGTACTCAGATTTGGCCTGTTTCCAAAATGATAGCATAGCTGTATTTCAGGTTTTAGAATTATTTGGAGATATTTTAAATTTTTTTTCAGAAGTTTACCAGGACATACCAGTAATACTTGTTCAGAATTGAAGGAAGCCATTTCCTGCTGATTTAGATGGAGAATTTAAGTAGACTGTAATTGCTCCAATTAGAATTTGGCTATGGTACCAGACTAAAAATTATAGTGTTGTAAAAATAAATAAATGTTGTGGGAATTTTTAGTCTTCCTAAGGATTTGTAAGATTTAGACTGAGAATTGTCTGTCCTATAACTGCTGAATCTTATTTACTCAGTCATGTTTCATCTTGTCTAAAGAGGAAAAAGTATAGTAAGCTGAACAAAGCAATTTTTGTACGCAACAGAGACAGAAAAGTGTGGTTTTGAGGGTAAGAGGCATTATGTTTTAAATATTTCTAATTATTGAGAAGAAAATAGTTAGAAGTTAACCATTACGTTAAATTTTCTTGTGTGTTACCTTCCTATATAAAAATGAAGCAAATGGTTTTTTCATATATATGCATGATACGTTCTTAAGTCTTAACAATGGAAATTACGTAAATGTATTTTATTTATATTAAACTTGGTACAAGTTGTGACATTTTTCTAAGGATCATTGATGTGGTGCAAAGACTGAGAAAGATCATACGCAAAGGGAGTTAAAACAGATTTGCAAACTTTGCAAAAATTAGAAGAAAACAATGTAATTGGTCTCTGTCTTCCAATGTGAGGGAATCAAGCAGAAGCTGTAAAGAAAGGAATACTCAACTTAAGAAACAGATCATCATATGGAGAGGAAGCTAACAAGGTAATTCCCTTAGGGAATGTTGGTCTTTGATAAAAAGGCATGGAGTATTTCCTCATCTCCTCTTCAACTGAGTGCCCCAGAGTTCATGAATGCCAGTTGTTCCTGGAGTGTACTACTTGCAAGACCTCTATTGCTTGATTCTGCAGAACTTAGTAAGGCCAAGCCTTCTTTGCTGTGTATCACACCATGCTTTTTGGTGGATGATACGGATTTTAATTGATTTGTAATATGACAGCATATGAAAAATTTTAGAACGTTTCCCCTGCAGATAGGTACTTAGGGTCCTGTGAGTTTGTTTCCAGAAATACTTTGTGAGAACATTAAGAGGCATGTATTTGTTGACTGTGAGGTGCTCTAAAGACAGAGGTGATTTTACCAGTCTTAAAATGTGAAACAGAACATAATTATAGTTTTTACTACCCTTTTTAATGAAGTTTAGAAATCTTCTTATGTCCTGTTTTTACGTTTTATCAGCTCTTTTAGAGACCCTTTAGCAGGTCAGCTTTAGCTGGTGTAGCCTGTAGAAAGCCTTCTTTAGGAGCTGCTGGTACCATTTCTGTGTTTGAAGAGGGAGCTGTTAAGACTGATGCAAAGTGTTCTTCATCTCAAGGCCAGTTACGCCGTGGCAGTAAACCTTCCACAGTTAAAACCTGGGATCCTTGTGCTCATCCCTCTGAGACTGTTGATTTCTTTATAGTGCAAGATTTTGTGGAAGCTAATGTCCTCTACTGTGCTTGGAGGGATAGTAGACATCTAGGGTTTTTTTTTCTGCAAGTATATTTAAGGCATGTATAACCTTGAGACTGTACAATTCTGTGACCTACCCCTTAAGGAAAAAAAACAAAAGTCTTTCTAAGCACATACCCTGCATATTTATCTCAGTCACAAGACTGTACTTTTGATACAGTATTATTTAACAAGATTGGGTTGCAATGATACATACAATGATAAATGCAATGCAATGCTGAACATTGGTACATGCAATGGTATGTGAATAGTTCTGTCCTGAATATTACTTTCTTTACTTTCAGTAGAAGTTAGGATATTTGGAAGTGAAGATACTGAAATTAAGTTATTCTTTGAGAACCGAAAACAGAGTAAAAAATAGTGGTGACTGCCTCTTTACATGACGCTTGATGCATTTTTTTGGCCATTGCAACAAATTTCCAATATACTTTTAAAAAGAAGCACAAATAGCATATTGCTTCTATCAGTGTTAAAATAAAATCTTCTTAAATTTGGCCAGGGAACAGCAATGGTCACTATATTCAACCTTGTTGGCATCACTATGGAAAGCACAAATTGAAGATAACAGATTTTCTCTTTATTTGGCATGTGAGTGTTGTCTTTTTGAAAAGTTGTTGGTGCTCTAAACAGAATAATGAGAAATACAGGTACAGAGGAATCAAGAGGAGAATGAAGTGGATGATAAGTATTTGAAATATTTATGGTGGGGATGAATAAATAATTTAAAAGGATTGAATTTGAAGGAAGAGTGTAAGTGACATGCAGTTACACTTCCTCTCCTGTGAACAAGTCTTCACGAATGATTTATGTTAAACTGTTGGAACTGCAGACCACTCCAATAGAATCCTTGGAGAGCAGTTTTGTTGACTTTAGGAATGTCTGCTGTTTGTTTAAAAGACGGCTTTGGATTTTTATGAATGTGAGTCTACCACACGTATTGTTTTACAACTGCTGCAATGACATCTCTTATTTGCAGGTGAGCACTTAGCAGTATACAGGGACTACACATACTTGATGCTAACAGTATCCAGATCACCCAACTATCACACTGAACTTTCTTCCTTTACTCCTGCTTATCCTTTTCTTTGCATTTTAAAGCCTAATAAAATGATCTTCAAATTCTTAGGATCATGAATAGTATGTTATTGCATTACCTTGTGTACTATTCATGAATGTTTATTTGACATACCATTTTAACTAAAGATTAATAAATATTCAAGTAGCCAAATACAGAAAGAAGAAAGACATTTGATTTGGATTATTTGGATGTGTGGGATTAATTCCAGTGAGCATTCTCATGTGATGAAACAAAGGGCTTAAATAAGGGTTGAACTCAGTCAGTCATAGTGACCTTTTGCAGTAGAGAGGCCCCTTAGGTCATCTTTCATATAATAATGAGTATGAACCATGTCATGGTTTGGGAATGGTATTCCCCAATTTAGTACTCCCATTAAAAAGAAGACCATGTGCTGCTCCCCTCCCTCCTTCTGGTGGGAGACACAAAAGGCAGAGATCACAAGCTGAGATAAGAACAATTTACTGGATTCAGCAATGGATATGAAAGTAAAGAGTAACAGTAGTAATAAAGAATATTAATAGTCAATGTGTGCAAAGAGGGTGATTCACATGAAAAATGGTCTCCATGCCTGGGACAGTTAAGCAAAGGTGAATGGCTGCTGGTGACTGGAAAAGGAATGCCCTTCTTCTTTGAAGAGTACCTTTTCCCTGCCCCTGGCACTCACATGAGGTGTAACTGAGTAGTATAATGTCTTGTCCATGCCCCGTCATGCCAGTCTGGGCTGAAGCAAGGGCAATGCAGGAAATAAATTCTGGAAGAGCTGTAGAAATCAGGAATAGAACTTATTTTTCTACATGTGATCAAAACTTCTGTTGTGGAAAGAAATGGCTTTGAAGAGTTATTTAATTAATTTAAGTATCTAGAATGAAAGCAGAAGCTAGAGTTCTAATTGATATTAGTTATTTTCATGGAAATGTTAGAAAATCTGGCTTGTTTTTTTTCAGTCAAGTATTTCAGATGTCACAAAGGTAGTGGTATTTTCCCATTTGACTTACTGTAGGGTGTATATTTCTAGAGCAATTCAGGTGTCAGAAAGAGCTGATAACCTTTATTACAGTTGCAATGTCCTATGAATGAGGACAAATTTTATATAAATCTTTGCCTCTACTTTCTTGTGTATTAGCTGTTCTTTTGCTTTTATGCACTACACTCCCATTAAACCATGGGATTTAATACTTTAATTTAAAGAGGGAAGCAAAAAAATAAAGAAATCATGGTATAGATATAGGCTTTTCCTTTATTCTCTCATGTTAAAAATGCAGTTGTCAACTTTGGAAGATTAGTTGGAGGATGGTAAAGTTACTTAGGATTTATGCAGCAGTGGAAGTGTTTCTTTCTCAGCTCAGTAATTTTAAAAGTTTCATGCATTGTCTGGATTTATGAAGGTATCTTTTTTCTAACCAGCCTGTTACTTGGGGTATTTTAGAACATTCTGGTCTCTGCAAAGAAGGCAGATGTGCATATCAGGCTATGTGTGGCATCTCTGGGCATCAGTTGGCTTTCAGTGCCACCAGATTTGTAACTTTTTGCAGTTCAAATAGTCTGTGTATGTCCCTTGCAAAACTGATGCCACAAAGTAACTGATCTTGTCTTAAATATATGAATAAAGATATTTCTCAGTGTCATTCCTTCTTGAAGTTAATTTGCTACCTTTATTGCTGAGTACCAAAAATGTCAGAAATGGAAATTTAGAAGAAAAATTCAAGTATCTTAATCATCCTCAGTGTCTTCAAACAGTACATGCCTGTTTTATAAGATCACTGTGACACAGAATGCTGAATCATTTTAAGGACAACTTCTGCCTGTGCTTGGTCTACAATGTCAAGTCTTGGTCTTTGTGAACATTCTATCCCATTTTAGATGCCTTAAGACCACCTGAAAATAAATTGGTTTTCATTTCCATAATTTTTTTCTGCAGAAAATATTAAAATTCTGGAGAAGCTGTAAACCCCCATGTACTGATTTTTTTTTTTCTTTTCTATCACTTGTGGGTTTTTTTTCATACATTTACTTTTCCTTGTGTTTAAAAAATGCTGTCTCATTTGAATGACATGCATGGGGTGTGCAGGCACACAAAGTTAAATGTTGGGACACATAAAAGTGGTAATTTTTGACTCATTAGAAGTGTGTCATCCAAATTTAAATTCTAGAAATAACAATGTGAGAGTAAATTTCACAGTACCTATCAATAGAAATAGTTTAGGAATTCTGACATGTATTTCTGTCAATAACTACTTGTTTTAATAACTTCATTTGTTTTAACTTGGCATTTATTACATTTCTTTTCTAAGAGTCCTTCAGAGTTGTTTCTCTGTTCCATGATTAAATGCTGCCTTATCTAGCATTTTCTTTGGTGAGGACAGCCGGTTAGTTTGGGGCTTTTTAAAAAATTTTTTTTGCTTTTTTTTCTTTTTTTCAGACCAGTACTCTGTCATAATTAATTGCTTTTCCTAAAGTGCCTTTTAGGGATCAGGCATTCTGTTGATCCTCTCTTTCCCATTCCTGCTTGTATCCCTGCCTCTTGTGACTCTCATATTTTTCTCCTTTCTGTAAAAGAACTAATGAAAAATATTTTTAAACAACAAATGTTTATATTTGTGACAGTGCAAGCCTGTAAGTAGTAAAGTTTTTCAGTTGGACAACTGCAATTTTAAAGGCAGATTCTTTCAATTATCTCTAAGTTAATGGTGTAAGGCTTAGTCCAGTTGATGTCCATAATTTTTTTTTCTTAGGGAATACAATTATGATACATTGAGTAGACAGTGAATTTATGAGAAAGCCTAATGGTAGTTTCCTGTGATTTCTCAAAGTCTTGTTTTCCAAGAAACTGCATTCTGTTTTTCAATGAATGAGTAGTAGTAAAATAACTCAATGCATTTTCAGCAGAAATATTAATTCCTCTGAGTAAAATGAATGTCACTAGATCAGTTACAACTATGCTATTTATAAGGCTATTTTAAATAAGCATCTGCCCAATTCACATGATAGTTATGAAAACTGGTCCTATCCTGTAAAAAAATATAATAGTTGTCAGCTGTAGTTTAACTCTGTATACAGTTTAATGCAATTTGCATTAGTTTACCTCTTGAGAATCATCTCATAGTGTAGGAATTAATGGAAGCTGCAACTCTGTCTAGTACTTCTAGGGAGTATCCTCATGAGGGACTCTGCAACCAGGTTTGAGTGGGTGGGAAAATACTACAGAAGCTACCCAAAATTTTACAGATAAAATTTTGTATCTGGCTGCATCTTGTGGGTGGGTGTCTGAAGAAGAGTTCATGTTACTCTCAGTAATGCTTTAAAGTGTTGAAAATTTTCAAAGTATTGTGAGAAAAAGAAATTAAAAATTTGGAATTGCATATTCATGTTTCCTTCTGACCGATATGTATTTGTCAAACTTACTTTCCAAGTCTAGCAAGGAATTTTTTTTTTTTTTGGGAGTCAGCCTTGCCACTTCTTGTGTGTTCACTTTTTTGGAATATTAGTTAGTGATTTTTTTTTTTTTTTTGAGCATTTTAAACCAAATTTATATGAAAATTAAAAAGTATTTTATGCTGTATTTTCTCATATGACTACATAGCTACTAAGGTAATTGGCTTATTTTCAGAACTAAATTGGTCAGGAAAATTTCCCAGTAACTGAAGTTTCCTAGAACTTGCTTTGTTTCTGGTTCAAAGCTCCTTTTAGGTATTGAAGTTTTTGTAGATAAAGAAAATTAAATCAGGAGTGATTGAGCCTAGATCATCTTAGAGAAAGATCATTGGTAGGCTTTCTGTGTTAGGAAGTTTGTCTTGCAGGCCAGGAGCTGATGAGAATCCAAACATGCAGAATGTTTCTATTTGAAATAAGTTGAATAAATAATATGTAATTTATCTTTAATCTCTAACAGCTCATCTTTTATCAAAGAAAACAACCCAGCTTTAGGTTTTGTAGACGCTTCGAAAATACTGTGTGGCAGCCCCTGACAATGCACTGCTTGACCTTGCTGTGTGCCATTCTTCTAGCTAAAAAGGCATGCAGGAGGCACACTGACAGTAATCTCTCAGCTTGGCACTTTTACAGTGAGAAGGGCTTACTGTATAAGCATGAGGCTTAACATGCCATACCTTGTTGTAATTACAAGTTCTAAGAAGGTCATGTCAGGTCTTTCATCCTTCGGGGTGGATGGGTTAAATTGTGTGCAGTTCATATTATAGCTTCTTGGTTATTTGAGTTCTTTAAGTGCAAGTTTGTGGACACTAGAACAGTAAATATCATTTGGAGCAAATGCATAACCTTATGAAAAATTCCAGTGTCTTAGCCAGAACTCTTCTACTCCCTTTATTGTGCAAAATTTTAATAGTGCAAGTTCTATCTGCTCAGTCCCTGTCAGTATTAATAGATACTTGTAAGTCTTTGATATCCACAACCAGCTGCAAAAATCTATTTATATGTATTTGCTCACTCTTTCTAGCTTGTTCCCTCACCTATGGTCCATGCTACTGGAATTGTTCGGTATCATAGTGACTGTGATGATTTCAGAATACATGAGTAACTTGTAGTGGGTTTTAATAGTTTTTGTACCTGCTTGTCTCAAATTGATGATTTTGTTTTTAAAGCAGGATTCTTTTGCTTTCTCCATTTCCTTAATTCTGTATTACACTGAAATAAGGGTAAGTGGTTCACAGGTAGGAGGAATTTACCCAGTGTCAGGGTTTCTGCATTTTAAAAGGTTTCCCATTTTAACAGATTGTCCTACACAGTCATTTCTAAAAGAATTCATTTATGTAGTGAATACTAAACTCCGTAATTTTACTCACTAAATAAAATGAAGGCAGTTGCTTCCTTTCTGTGGTGGTTTATCAGATATCATGAGAAGAATCTAAAGACAAGGGGTTGCCATCATTCTCTACACAGCTCTCTATTTTTGCTGTCTCAGACTTCATGTTACTTGTGGTAGCTAAATGAACTGAGGATCCAGAGTATCTGAAATATATGATATGGAAGGCCAGGTAAATTCTGAAAGCAAGCATGTAAAGAAAAGTGCCCTCAAATGACCTTTACTTTGCAATTTTTCTGTAAACAGAATAATGGCATTGAAAAACTCACTGTGAAACAGTTTTTTTCAGAAGCATATCTACTGTCCATTTTGTATGGCTCCCAAGAGGTGAAATGTAAGGTCTTAACAGGCCTAACAGTCAAGTTTGGGACAGCAGGAGGTGTTATGTGAGATAGTATTAGTTTCAGAACTAAACCATGTCATTTAGTGGATCACACATTCAAGGGGGATGTCAAACATGAGGTTAATGTGAAGAATTTGGGCTTACAGAATGAATTCCAGAAACAGGAGTTAACTTCTTCCCAATTGCAGCAACTATGCAAAATTGGGAATCCTTGTTTTGGCTTCCTTATTAGTTGTCTGGAATATGTCCATAACAGGGAATTTGAACAAATATGAGCAAAAAATCTTGGACTGCATTTGATTCAGATTATTTTATGGGTCATATGTTCCCACCCACCACTTCAGATTTTCCTGTGAAAAGCCAGTAAGTGTTTATAAACTCTGTGCTTCTCTCACGCACGTTTTTTGGCATAATTTGTACTTTTGTTTCTTTTTCAATAGAATAGAATGTTGGACTTGCTTATTACAGAGGAAGATCTGCTAGAGGATTTTTATAGACAGAGCTTGCTTTTTTAATGGAAACAGTAGTTATGGAATCATGAATTCCCTAGGAACCTCACCAATCAGTCAGCCAGGAGGTATGAAATACCATGGATCTGTTTTCTTCACAACATCAAGACTGCACTTGTAACATAAGCATTATACACAAAGCTTGTTATTTTTTCCCCCTTTTTGGAGGGTTTTTAATTTGTTTTTACATCCCTGGAGGACAAAAGCATGGAGAGCAACCCTGCCAGGAAGAACTTGGGAATGAAAAGCTGGAAATGACTTGGCAATGTGTGCTTGCAGTCCCAAAACCCTGGGCTGCATCCAGAGTCCTGCGGGCAGCAGAGGAGGGAGGGGATTCTGCCCCTCTGTTCTGCTCTGGTGAGATCTACCTGGAGCACTGCATCCAGCTCTGGGCTCCCAGCATAGAAAATAAGGACAGGGACCTTTCAGAGTGAGTCCAGGGAAGGGCCACAAAGATGCTTAGAGGGCTGCAGCACCTCTCATGTGATGAAAAGGCTGAAAGAATTGGGACCTGAAGAGAAGACACTTCCTGCAGCCTTTCAGTACCCAAAGGAGCCCCACAAGAAAGATGGGGACTAACATTTTAGCAGGGCCTGTAGTTACTGAGCAAGGGGTCATGACATTGAGCTAAAAGAGGGTTGATTTAGCTTAGATACAAGGTTTTTTATGCTGTGGCCTGTAAAATACTGGAACAGGTTACCCAGAGAGAGATGGTACGTGCCCCAACCCAGGAAGCAGAATTCAAGTCCAAGTTGAACAGAGGTCTGTGCAATGTGACCTAGTTGAAAAATCCCTGTTGATTGAAGGGGGGCATTGGACTAGGTGACCTTTACAGGTCCCTATCAACATAAACTATTCAATGATTGTTTGTAAGTAATTGGCATTAATAATGATTTCTGTCTTAGTGGAATCTGAGCAGCTCAATGAACAAACACACTATACTTATTGGAGTATCAGCATAGCACACCTGCAAGGTGGGGCATTTTAACCTATTTAAAACATACAAGCACAAAAGCAATTTTCATATTGAAAATTTTACAGCAGATGTGTAGTAGATATCTGGCCTGGAATATGGAGTTCTTTATATCTATGGACTGTGCTTTTCTTTCCTGACTCTTGAAAAAAAGTAATTGTAGAGTTTCATCTGAATATCTGAAGCTGCCATCTTTGTACTAGATTGGTATGAGCTAAAAATGGTAACTGTCTGTTACGACCAAGTTGAAGATGCATATTGTTGTTAATCCATTTCAGATAGATTAAAAAGTTTATTATATATACAAGTAATAGCAATTTCATTTGAATCATATAATCCAAATTTAAGCTTTAGATTGTAAAAGGAAGATTTTTTCTGTAACTCAAGTAATCTTTGTATAGTATGGAGTATCGTGTGCAACTCCTTCTAAAGATCAAGAAACCTGTTGAATAAGGAGAGATATCACAGGCTGTATCTAATCTATGCTTTTTATCTGTTAGGAAGGAAGGAAAAAAGATGTTTGAGATCTTAAATAATGTCTGTAAAAATCTAAAATGAGGTATTTCAGGTAGTTATGATGTTGACTTTTTGTGTTCTTTTTCTGTGCACAACAGTTCATGTTGTCAAGACAATGGATCTTTATGTTAGTCTGGGTTAAAAAGTGAAAGCATTGCTTCTGTGTACTCGTATGCTTCAGGCTCCTTAAAGAATGTCTATAATAAATGCTGGATTTAACATGGGTGACATTCCACTGAAAGCTGTGTTGAGGTATTTGCTCCTTTCCTGAATGACCCAGAGCTGAGCCATACTGAACAGTTAAGTGTGATTGCTTTGTAGAAATCAGTGTCTTTCTGTCTAGTTGTGTGTCCTGTCAGGTTTAATTGTAATCATTTGGATTTTTCACTGCATTACCTATACGGAAATCAGTATTTTTTGGTACAATATGCTGGAGGGTTTTCAACATATATTGGTACTGTAGTAAAATACACCATAACAATGCACAGAAGACAAGCATGTTTCATAATTGTTACACACAATATTTTATAATTATTTGCTTTATGATTCCAGATAAAGCTAGGATATTCAAACTGGTTACCATTTCTAACCTAGTGCTTAGTACTTCACTTGAATATCTTAAAAAGTATTGCAGTGTTGTTAGGTATTACAACCATTTTAGCAATAAGAGGTAGATAATCTGGTCCTAATGCACTGCATTCTTCTGCCATAAGCTTTAGATAACAGAATATACCTGAGTGAAGCATGAAGGAAGGTGTGTTTCTACCAAGCATGGACCTCAAGTCCATGTAATATAAATGTATCTTTTCCTCTTTCCAGATGCATAAAGTCACTTAGCAATTTATCCTCATGTCACATTACATAAAATTGTGCTGCTATAAGAGAGCTTAAATGTTAATGTTTTGAAGGTAATTTATGGGTGGCATGGGAGAATCAGTAATCGAAACAGTAATGGAATTGGAACCAGCTGTGGAAGCTACATAGGAAATTGTTCTTCCTTCCTGCAGTAACAGAGACATGCTGTAATTTTTAACCCTTGTCCCCCTACCTTCACCCTGTGTTGCAGATCTTCTTCACATGACTGGCTGACAACAAACACACACACATATACTTTTAATTCATTACTCCAATTATTTGGTAAATTTGTGGACAACTGCAGTCATTGTCACTAGGTGGGTTGTTACACATGCGTTTCTGTCTCAAGATCCTGGAGTAAACTTTTGAATGAACATGTTTCACAATAACAGCTGTAGAACTGTTGAAAAATGGAGTCTGTGGACATCTCTCTCTCGAGCTGCAGTGGTTTAGTTTGCTGAAGGTAGTGTATTTGCTAAAACAAACAGGGCCGCTGGGGAATGTGAAAAACTTCACTATTATTGCTGAAAACCTTATAGCAGATTCCTTGAAATAGGTGTTATTTATTCCTATTTTTTCAGATGAGGAAACTGAGGTATGTAGAAGTCAAATAAATAGCACAATTAAAGATCAAGGATTGGTCTACACTAATGGTGTATTGTTTTAATTTTCATCATTAAAACACAATTTAAAAGAGGTGACTTGCTAATGAGGTTGCCATTATACTGGTATAGAGGTTGTATTATCCTGATTATGAAATTCTATGCTAACATGTTCACCAAAAGTCTCAAAATGAGCTTTTTAAATAAGGCTCTTTTTTGATAAGAGGAAAAATGGATTTTATTTCAGTTGTAGTAGTAGCATTACTGTTTTAGATAGTAATTCCAAATATTTATTATATATTGGTTGCATTGTTTTTTTAAGTTTTGATGAGCCCAGGATTGTATTGCTGTTGATGGACTTAATTTCAGTGGTTACACAATTTTCAAAAGAAGCTTTAATACTTATTGTGCTGCATATGTAATTTTAATATACTTCCATAGAAGTGCATGTAACTAAAATTGGGTTTTGCTGCATGAATTACAAAGGCTTAGTAGTATTTTTGACTTTTAAAGTATATAGAGGGGAGGAATATTTTTTAAAAAAAACATGTTTAACTTTGTACATATTTCTGAATTGTAGGATACTTCATAAGTACTTCTATTTTGACAGTGGTTAGGTCTAGAGAACAGTAAAGCTATTTTAAAGAGTGAAAAACACCTAAGTGTTCATGGTTCATCTTGTGAGTCAGGTGAAAGAACTTCATGCTCTTTATTCCCTAAAGTTTGCCAAATGGTGGTAATGATAAAGTGTCTGTGTAGTTTAGACAAGGGATGTTTTGGAGCAGGTTTAATGTAAATAATTAAGTGAACTGGCTAGCAGGCTGAAAAATGTTATGCATTAACAAATGTTCAGTCTGGTTGTGCATCCTATGTTTTGGTTTTGGATTCTTTCATGGGTGTCTTTTATGGCATGTTCCTTGTGGTAGAAATCCCACATAGACTCTGTGGTACAAAATTATAAACAAGATGACTATAAAATAGGTGAATGCCTGTTCCCATCTGAACTAAGCATTTGGCACTTTTACTCCAAAGACTTAAAATTAAAAGTTCACAATTATTTGTCCTTTCTGATTTCATAGTTAAGCTATGGTTTGGAAACCTACCAGCCTGAACAGAGCTTTCAGAGTTTGTTTTATTTCCCCTCATTGTCAGCTGATCTGTGGTTGTGTGAGTTGTTTCACTGTTGCAGAGTAAATGAAAGTATTCCATTATGTTAAAACAAAGTGCTGTGTTCAGCTCTAAAGAATGACCTTAATAAAGGATATGCCTGACTGAAAATGCTAGAGATTTTTTTCATTCCTAACATGGCAGGTAGCAGTAATGTTTTGTATTTTTTTCTTGTAGTAAGACAGTGGCTTGACTGAACATGGGGGTGCTTTTTGGTGGTATGTGGCAGTTGTACATATAATTTCAGCAAATTTGAAGTATTTATACCCATTTGAAGCTGAGAAGATAATGATGAAACAGGTAGGTGGTTATATGAGTGGAATGTAACTGGAATACTCAGCTTAAGTAAACCTGTCTTCCTGCAGAGGAAACTTTAATGGCAATTTTGGATTTAAATCAGTTTTTTTGATGATTTTAACTTGTTTTAGAAAAGGCTCAAGAGAATTTCTTTGGTATACATTGTGAGAACAGGCAGGTCATAATTATTAATTTAATATAAACCATGACTTCATAAATCAAAGGCTTGTTGCAAATTTAGAAATTTATCTGAATGAGATTTTGGAATCTAGATGAAAAATAGCAGCCTCCTGAAATGTGTCTAAAAGTAGCCCCCAGAAGACAGATCAAGCAGGCTTTTTGCTGTATTTCATAAGTATGATGTTTATCTCTAAAAATGGTTCTTGCAAACATGCTGAGATTCTATTTGTAATACCTTTCCTAAACTGCTAAGTCATTGGAGTCTTTTCAGAAAGGGATGTGCAGGTAGTGGCATGAAAGGGAAGGGGAGAGATAATTCATGTTACCAGTTGTGTCATAGCACAGTCTGTAAGTTACCATTTGACTCAACATCTGATAAAATATATTGTGTCTGTTCTATAATAACAATAGAAATTTATTACTTTTAGGCAGTCATGTTGGAGTAAAGATTTAATCTAAGGTCTTTTTCCTTACTGGTTGTACCTGACAAAACACTTAGGTTCAGATCATAAGAGAAAAATTATACGAATCTGTGAATTAGATGATGTTGGGAGAAACTAGCCACAGTACTATTTCCATGTTGAATAATTAAATTTACTTCCTGTTGGTATTTGAAAGGAAGTTCATCTATTTAAAGCACCTTTTAATTCTTGAGTGCATACTGAAGCAGTATCTCTTAGTTCACTAAAGGAAAGAATAACATCTTGATCTTCCTACACTTAAAATTCAAGATGTAAATATTCTGTGCTGTTTTGACTTACCTAAATTAAAGGCTGGGAACTGGGAACAGTATCATTTTTTAGGGCCCTTCAGATATTTCTGTTAATTTTGAAGGTTTTCTGCATTCTTCATGCAGTTATAGTTATCTGTGTTTTTCCATGAGTAATGGGTATTTTGGGTGTTTTGTAGGAATGCAGTCAAGATAATACATACCAGTGTTTGCATGCATCCTCCTGTTTTCCAGAATGTTTTCCTTTGTCTTCAGACCAGAAATTTAGATAATACAGACAATCATGCCCTGATTAATCCAATTTAATCAAGGAACCTATGCTAGGAATTCAGATGCTTTGCACTTTCCTGAATAATTTATGAAGAGGAGAGGTTCAAAATAATTTTGGTTTTTTGGTACCCTGATTCTTCTTCTTTATATATTTACTTTTTTTTTTTGAACACTGTCTAGGAAGACTTAAGAAAGTTGTTTCCATATTTAGATGTATCATATTTAGAAACTCAGATTATATGAATCTGGGCCAAGCTGAGTTTAATAACATACAAGTTTTCATGAGAACACATCTGTCAGTTCTAACCTAAAAGAGAGGAAATTAAAAGTTGTTGAAATGTCCTTTCAAATCTGTATGCTTCCTTCTGCATGGAAGTTTGTGGGCAGTTTGTGCAACAGCAGCTTGCCCATCTCTCATATTGTAGTTTTTCATACTTTGTCTTTCTCTTGAGTGTTTACTTGTGCAACCTTAGTGTATATCTTGCACGTTTATTTTCAGTTTAATTTACAGAGGAAAAGAGTGAAAAATTGTGACTTGGTAAACCTGCCCTTTTTACAAGTAGTGTGGTTTTAATCAGTGCATGATTGTGGAACAACACATGACATCACTGTGTGTTTGTTTGAAAAACGGGTTTAAAAAAGAACAGAAAAAATAAATTAGAACACTTACTACTGCCTTCACCTTTCACTGCTGTCATGGAAAATTCATCTGGGTGCCTAACAGCTGAAAACATTTATCTAGTTTGGAAAGAAGAATGAGGGATGTTTTCTTCCAGATTTGTGAAATACTCCCCTTAACCTCCTTTTATCTTTCTTCAAATAATGTTTCAGACTTAATATTGAAGAACAGAACAGGGTTCTGTTCTCTCTGTTCATCATCACTAAAATAGTCTCTTAATTTCCTTCACTTGCATATTGAAGTTGGATGTGAGATAGAAGAGAAAAAACTGCTTTTTTGTGGGCCTGAGGTTAATTCTAATGCAAGAAGGTTATGCGAGTGTCCCCCTCTGAAGTTTTATGGACTTCTAGAACTTCTTTACATTGAAAAAAAGAATTTAGGTTGTATTTTAAGTGATGTGTGAGAGAGAATACTTGACCTGTAAACCAAACGCATTTTGATACAGACAAGCATGAGTTGAAGCCTTCTGCTATTCATATTAACATATGGTTGTGCCTAGATACTGCGGCATTTGGACCAGATTTCTTTGGTGGTCACAATAAACAGGGGCTTTTCTCCAGAATTCACTGGTTTTCTGTGGTATTTTATCTGTCCAAACATTACAGGCTGTCCATGGAGTCTCCCTCTCTGGAGATATTCAAAAGCTGGCTGAATTCCTGTGTCACCTGCTCCAGGTGACCCTGCCTTGGCAGGAGGGTTGGACTGGATGATCTCCAGAGGTCCCTTCCAACACTGACCATTCCATGGTTTTGTGAAGAGCTTGTGTTGTTGTACCTGGGAATGTCTGGTTTGGGAATTACTGTGTCAGATATCCCATCCTTTCTGTTGTGATTGTTGATGAGTTGTCTGCCCATATTTTTTGTCCTAAAAATGTTTTAAGAGCTTTCTCTTTCAATACGTAACATAATTTACAGTATGAACATTTTTATAAGAAGATATTACATTTCTCTTTTTAACTCTTTCCTGTCATCTTGATTAACTTTATTAATTGCACTTACGGTTTTGAATGCTTTGCTGAAGAAAATAGCAGAGGGATAAATTTGCTAGTATCCGATCACAAGGCAGATTTCAGCACTGTCAGTCTGTATGCTGGTGTACAAAATAAAAGTCTTTCAAAGGGTCTCAAATTTTCCTGCACTCCTCACCTTGCCCCTCAGCAGTGTGACATACTTTTCCAAACATGCTTTTCCATACAAATCAGTAATTTTGGATGGAAAGAGAATAAGTTTTAAAAAACTTGCAAGAAAACATGAACATTATGTATTTAAACAAAAGGCACAAAATAGGAAGTCCTTTTTTCTTAATTGCCAGAAGGCCTGAGATTTGAATGATTAAAACATGGCCTACTGCAGGGGACCTTTTTTGTGGGGACTTAAGTTCTTATGTAGATGGTGGTACTTGCATCACCCTTTGTTGCTAGGGTTTGTTGTTCCCTTTCCACTTGAACCAGCTATTCCAGTTGTCCATTTAGTATTCCAGTCATTTCCATCTGTCTTCAAATAAGGCAGTAATCATCTGTGTCAGACCACCTCTGTGATACTTGTGCAAAACCTGTATTTTCACCAGAAATGGAGAAATATCTGTGTAGCTCTTGCCTCCTTCTCATCATTCCTGCCCATCAGGAACAGACAACATCATCCTTGTGGAGTATATCAAACCAGAGACCCAAAAGAGCAGGGTGAGTGTACACTTGGAGCAGAAGGGTGTTTTTAGTATAGTAGAATCACTTAGAATTATTGAATTGTTTGCATTGAAAGGGACCTTAAAGACCAATGTCCCTGCAACTAAACCAGGTTGCTCAGTGCCCCATCCAGGCATGGTCTTGAAAACTTCAGGGACGGGGCATCCACAGCTTCGCTCAGCAACCTGTGCTAGTACCTCACCACCCTCACAGGAAAGAATTTCTTTGTAATATCTAACCTAAACCTAAACTAATATCTAACCTAACCTAAACCTAAACTTTCTCAGTTTAAACCTATTCCCCTTTGTCCTAATGCTAAGTCTCTCCAGCTTTTTTGAGGCCCCCTTCAGATACAGGAATAATATTCCCCCAGGGCATTCTCTTCTCCAGGCTGAGCAATGCTCCCAGCCTGTCCTCACAAGAGAAGTGCTTCAGCTCCCTGATCAATTTAAAGACTCTCTTAAAGATATTTAAAGTAGGTAGTAGGCAAACCAGCTTTAACCTTTTATCTTGCTCAAGATGGAAAGTGCTCACCTTTTTGTTCAACCAGCTGTAGTTTTGCATTTTTTTCTTCATGCTATGCCATAGGTCTGCTCTCACAAATAATAGTCTTTTCAGGTTTTCAGGAAACCAATGTTTCAGGAGAGAAATGAGAACAAAGGAGCTATCCAGATTTTTTTCCAAGGCAGCATATGATCTTGAGGTTCTCAAAGAAGGCAGTTGCAAACACAGAGAAAAAATAAGTGGTTTTTCTCTGTAAATTATAGTATTGTAGGTACCTAGAAAAGTTCCTATTTAAGAGCCTGATGCATGAAAGATTACCTATAGTTTGCAAGTCTCTCTCATACAATATAATTTCCATTTATATATATCTCTGGAAACAGAACAGTAGAGCTTCTTTTAGGTGTAAATGTGTCATTTTCCCCTTCTCTGGTTAGGCCATGAAAAAGTGAGTAATTTTGGTTTATTTGATTTTTTGGTTTTGTCTTTGATTTTTCTCAAGACATTCTGGGGAGACTAATCGAGTTTCAGCCTCTGGTTGCTAGTGGCATATTTTCTGAGTCTTGTTTGAGAATAAGAAGGCTCCCAAAAGGAGCAAGGGAAAAAATCCACAATATTTACTGACAGTGGTGCAGTAAATAGAAGATTGTTGTTAGGCACAGGAGTATAACACTCAACTAGGGCTGGAATTCCCTCAAAAAATTGAAACTTCATACTGCAGATGTGATGCTGATTTGCAGTGTCCCCTTTGCAGAAATTGCTTTAAGGCAAGACTGTTCATTTTGAGAAAAAACTGTGAACTTGTAGAATACTGTATTTCACAGATTTAATATGTATTAATCTTATGTCAGCCAGGGAATTGAGAATTTTTGTAAAAGTATTAGGAGATATGTCAACACCATAACTATTTTCCTCCATTTCTGCTGAAGCAGAAATTTAAAATACTATCTTTTCCTCACAGGCTTTAAAAGAAAATAACAACAGCAACAACAAAAACACCCTGGAAATCCTGTAAAGATTTTCTCTTGTAGTTTTAATTGCTATACAAATTTTGCAGAACAGTATTTGTGAAATCATGTCATCAGTTTGTGTAAAATTAACATCTGAAATCCAAGCAGCAGCTGAAGTCCTGGAAGTGCAGGTACACTTCAGGCAAACTCTATCTTGTCAATTTTTTCACACTTACAGTAATATTCCAGTATACATGATATCCAGATGTTAAAATCGGCATAAATGTATTAGCTATATTTAACTTTTGAAGGGTGAAAAAAAAGGATTTTATGGCATTCATTATTCTTTGGAGTGTAATAACTGGAAAAGTGCAGTAGTGCTGGTAGTTGTGTGCATATAAGCATGTGCTGTTGCACATTAGAGATACAGCATTCTGAGTTTTTTAGGAAGTACATGGTTAACTAAAATAGAATAAGCCACCTTGGTTTTCTGTAAATATTTAGCTAATTTGAAGATGTTATGCCAAGATACGTTCCTGGATGTTGTTATCTTAATTTTTTGTTTTGAATAGTCTAAACAGTTACTTTAACTGTCAGGCATCCCTTGGACCCAGCAGAGCTTAGCACCAGTAGCAGTCGCCAAGTGTCTGACTTTTAGGCTCAGAATGTTTGATTTATCAGGTGGCAGAATATATTCCTGTCTGTTTTTCTTCCCTAGAATGAGTAGCCAGAATACTGTTCAACGTGAGTGTGGTGTAAATGTTTTCATGTTAGTGCTTCACTCTTGTCATAAAATGGGGAATTTAATTATTGTCGCCTGAGGGAGCTAGCAATTAAAATAAAGTAAATTTGTCCAGATAATTTTGTTTATTAAAAAATTATTTTTTTCTTTGACTTACTCAAAGACCTCTCAAAGTTAAGATACCCTCTGAAAATTAAATTCAGTGCTGACACAATATAGCTATACCATACCTGCCTTTGTGGTAAGTTACATGAAATGGAGAACTCTATAATAATCCAATAAGAGAAGCAACCTGGCAGTGATTAAGGTAAGAATGCAGCAATGGTTTCTGTGAAAACCTTTGATTCACAAATATAATACATTTTTATTGTGTGTGATGGCTGTTGTGAGTGAATCTTGGAAACTGTTTGCTTTTCACACTTTGGTTTTTATGGAATGTGCTTGGATAACAAGTGCAGGCAATGGCTGTTGAGCACTTTTTTACATCTCACGAACAGCAAATATCAGTTTATAGTGTAGGGAATGATGGAGCATTGAAAACTTAATTTGTATTATAATTATACCTTTGTCTGTGTGCTTTATAGTGTCAGTTGAACAATATGTTCATTTTCATAATCACAGCTTTGCTTGGGAATTTTGAGCTACAACTGCTTCTCAGCTCCTAAACCACAGAATCTGTGAAAGTGCCACTTTGGTTCTATGTGGGCTGTACCTTTTAGGATGTCACGTATAGTTATTGGTAAACCTTTACTGTTATTTTGTGATAGGCTGACCTTGGCTGGATGCCAGGTGCCCACCATGCTGCTGTATCACTCCCATCCTCAGCAGGATGGAGCCGAAGAAGAGAGGAAGATGGAAAAAAAATCACATGGGTCAAGATAAAGGCAGCTTAATGAAATAAAAGTGAAGTCTTCACATGGAAACAAGGGAAAGCAGAGGATTTATTCTCTACTTCCCATTAGCAGGGGATGTCTTGCTGCTTCCCAGTTGGGCTTCAGTGAGCAAAGTGGTTGCTCTGGAAGACAAATTATGAAAGCACATGCACAGCCTTCATGCCCTCCCCCCTTAAGGACCATCTCATTTCAATCCCTCTGCCATGGGCAGAAGCACCTTCCACTAGACTGAGTTGCTCAGAGCATCATCCAACACGGCCTGGAACATTTCCAGAAATGAAACATCCACAGCTTCTCTGGGCAACCTGTGCCAGTGCCTAACAATCCTGAAAGTAAAGAATAATGTCTAATCTAAGTGTACTCCCTTGTAGTTTAAATAAAGTTAGAAGAAGTGTAGGTGTGGCTAAACCAAAGATAATGAAAGTTTCGGTTTTAGCTGAGAAATAAAAGATTGAACTGATAAAGACGATTTAAAAAGTATGGAGGTAATCAGCCTGATGCTATAGAGACATTTCTGTGAAGCCTGAAAAATAGTGAAGGGATTGGCAGAGATGGATAAGACAGGAGATTTAATGTGTAGTATAGAGTGTGCCTAAAATTATTTTAAAATTATACTCAGCAACAGAAAATTGTAGCAAAGATGTCAGGCATCAAGAGGATAGATAGTGTCTGTTTTAGGAAACTGGTGTGGTGCCAGATAAAGAAGCATTTTGAGGGTAATGATTCACTGACCTTTGTAGGAAGTTGCTCAAAAGTACTTGAGTACTTCCAATACATTTCTTTCTGTGTGAACGAATATCTTCCAAAGAGAAAAAAAAAGAAATAATTTCATTTTTTAGTCTTAAGATGGTATAATGTTTTAAAAACAATTATTTATCATATTTTTGGGAGTCTATTCATGCAAATAAAAATATGAAATCAGTCTCTGGTTTATGATTTTCCCATTTCTTCTCCTTATGTTACAACTGGGGTGATGGAAGCCTTCTTACTTTAACATATATATTGCATTAGTGTCTTTTTGGGGATAGCACTGTTTTCACAGAGGTGAATTTTCTTTTTTTCCAGAACCCTGTCAAGAAAATCCCAGATTCTCATGAAATTACACTCCAGCATGGAACAAAGACAGTAAGTGATAACATGTTTTCAACCCTTCGTGCTTTTCTAGAACTGTGCTAGTCTGTGAAATAGGTTAACAAATACTTATCAGCTAAAGTTCAAGAAGCAGATTTTTTCCTTGATGTGTTATTTTAGTTGGTCTCTTTTCTTAGTGCCCTTGAAAGTGTTTTTCATGACTACCTCTTCAATTTCTTGTAATAGCCTAAATATGGCTCCATTTGACTCAACTCTAGTCTCATTTTCATCAAGTAGTTCTCTGTAACTGTCAAGAGTTTTTCTTCTAGGATAGACCTTCCAAATATGTAGACATGGGTCTAATATAGACCTTTCTTTGGTCATGGGTTTAAAGGACAATATTATTGCAAACAACTTCTTTGCAGCTAAGGACTTAGTTTTACTTCAGTCTTTTAGTGCCTTTTATACACCATTCTCAATTTTTTGAGATCTTGTTCTTCCTTGTCTTTGACTGCATCTTTTCTAGTTTTTATCTCCACTACTGCTCCTTTGCTTTCTTTTAAAGACCCACAGTCAAACTTGGAAGTAGCCTTTTTTGCTCTATATATTTCTAACTCTGTATAATCACATCTTCCAATATAAATAAAATTGGTTTTGTGGGCTGATTGACCTGTAAAAGATGCATTGCACAACACTAAACAAAATAGAGTGGATTTTTCTACACAGAGTGCATGCAACTGCTTTGCATATTAATTTATATGGATACTAGGTTTTGCAGAGTAGCGTGCTAGTGCAAATCAGTTTCCCATTTTACATGTGACAGTAACTGCTTCTGCAGTATGTTCCTTGAAAACACATCCTAACAGACTTTGTTAGGTAAATTTTTTTGATTTACTTTTCTCTATATTAAACCAGTAAATCTTTTCATGGCTTCTTAAAGAGTAAGCTCATGTTATTTCTAACTAAAAGGCCTTGTAAAGTGGAAGTTACAGTTCTGGAAGACTTCTGAGATATTTTGACTGCAGGAGAATGGAGCTGTCATCACCTTGAACAGAGGTGAATTGTAATGTGGGATATATATAGCACAGCTGGATTAGACTGGGTGCAGTAAATTAAACATATTGAAAAAAAACCTCTTCTGTAGAAGGGCTATTTTTTGGTTTTTTGTTTTTTTGGTTTTTTTTTGGTTTGTTTTAGAACAGTGAAACCATTTACCCCTGGCCTTAGACACATAAAGATGGGAATAACTTAATATCTTGATTTTGGTGCTTTGCCCCAATGTTTTTAAATACAGTCTTCTCATTATGTTCATACAGTGTACTGTATTTCAGCTAAGCTTATATATCCCATCTGTACCTCTTCAATCTAGTGAATGTGGATTTGATGATGACTCTATTCCTGTGCAGCTGAGAAATCTCAGGAAAGACTTCCCAAGCAGGAGAGTCTTCCCAGAAAACTGATGAATTTCCCAGCTGTATTGCTTGTACAGTGAAATAGGAATTACTGTTCCCAATGAAACTTCATATATATTTTTTATTTCTCATCATACTTTTTATATATAGGTGGGTATGAGAAAGAATATGAAATATGTGCTTTGTAATATTTCATAACTGCCCCCTCATACAGTAGTTACTGAATAGAACACTTGAGTGTTCTGATTAATCTGGCGATGCCCAGTTTTTCTGCATGTCAGAAATCATGAATGAAATGGCTAGAGTTCAGAGTTGGCATTTAAGTTGTAAAAGGGGCGTATTCTTTTTAGAAACACATGAGATTTCTGCAAGTGAATGCTCTGAATTACAGCAGAACATTTAGATGTAGGAGTCAGTTGCCTGGTGAATAGAATCATCATTTCTGCTTTATTTTTGTTTTCTTGAAAGTACTATTTTCAGACAGTTGGCTATACTAGGGCATTGTATATTTGAAGTACTGTGAGGTACCTGTGTTACAGGATCACAGACTTTTCTGAGTTGGAAAGTGACTCACAAAGATGGACAAGTTCCTGACCCTGCACTGCACCATTCCCAAGAGTCACACCATATACCCAAGAGCATTGTCCAGACACTTCTTGAACTCTGTCAGCTGCTGTGACAGCTTGCATGGGGAGCCTTTTCCAGTGCCCAGTCACCCTCTGGGTGAAGGACCTTTTCCTAATACATTTCATTAAGAAGGACTCTGTGAGAGACAGAGCCAAAAACTACTTATATCCAAAAAGATCACATCAGCTGTCATCCGTTGACTAACTGGATGGCTTACCTTGTTTTAAAAGGAAGACAGATTTGATAAGCAAGGCTTTCCTCTCATGAGGCCATGCTGGTAGTAACTGATGACAGTGTTGTCCTTCTTGCCCTTCTTGAAAACTGGGACCACTTTCATCAGTTTCCAGTCAGCTGGGACCTCTCCAGATTCCCAAGACTGTTTGAAAGTCATCAAGAAAGGCTTTAGAATAACATCAGCCAGCTATTCGAGGATTCTCAGATAAATCTCATCAGGCTCTATAGCCTGATTTAGGGATCCACTTGGACCAGCAGATGCTGCTCAATTTCAGGATTGGCTGGGAGTTGATAAGTTTCACAGTCATGGTTTTGACCCCCCCTGTCAAAAGACAGAGGCAAAGAAAGCTTTAAACATCTCTGCTTTGTCTCTGACCTCTTTGTGAAGTGTGCATCCTTATTCTGTAATGGGCTGATATTATTTCTACACTGCCTTTAATCATTAAAGTGCTTGAAAAAAAAGTTCTTGTTTTCCCCCATGTTTCTGGGCAGCTTCAACTCCAACTGAGCTTTGCCTGCACAGATTTTCTCCCTGAAGTAGTAAGCAGCATCTCTGTATTCTTCCCATGTCAACTTCGCTTCCACTGGGCATATACCTTTCTTTTTTGCCTTACTTCTAAGAGAAAAATCCCTGCTCAGCCAAGCCAGGCTTCTGCCTCACCTGCTTGATTTCCAACATTGGGGAATAGCCTGTTCCTGCCTTAGGAGGTGGTGCTTAAAAAGTGGCCAGCACAGAGCTGGTCAGCAGTAGTGGTAACCTGAAGGAGATGACTGAAAATTTGTCTTTGATAAGATAAGGAATAGCTAAGTGAACTTTTCCTCCATTATACTGGAAAAAGAAATTTCAAAAGAAGCTCATACTATTTCATGTAAGGAAATCCAAATTCTAGGGAAGCAAATTGTGGATCTTAAAGAATGAATTTCGTTCATACAGGCTGTTTTTATTGAGACAATTGTTTTCTGTAGGTTACTTTTTTCATGAACTTGCTTCCATGCTTTAAGATATTTTCTGTGGGAACTATTCAACAGTTTATATAAGTCTTAAAAGTGTCCATAACACAGTGTATATAGATGTATACTAAAGCTTTGAAGAAAAAGTACAGTAGTAGACTGATATATCTTTGAGACAAGTTTTTTTTTGGTGGTATTACTATGTGTCTGCATTAAATCATTGTCCCTGTCAGTTCTTCTCATGTATACGTGTAAAGAAGATATATATAGGTAAGCATCTTCTGTGCAAAATTCTTGGTATTTTTGTACATCCATATCTAGAATTTTTAGTACTGTTTAAGACATCTGAAAGTAATTCCCTGAGTTCTTTTCTTCCCTGAAGAAATTTGGTTTTGCTAACCTGTAGTCACAACATTATTCTCAGGTGTTACCCTCCACTTGGAAATGAAGGGGGTTTTGTCTCTTATTCTGTATACAGTGTTTTTGTTTGATTGGGTTTTTTTCCACATGGTTTTGTATAAGTCAAATATTCCTGGTGAATTCTTTTTCCTTCAGAATTTTCTGGTGTATCTCTTCAAATGCTTTTACTGACATTTTATAGAATGTTATCATTATCATCATCATTACCATTATCATTACTACTACTAGTACTAGTACTACCATCTTTCTTCTTACTGAAAGGTTTTTTAATGTGATGATTATCTATCTTATAAATGTGGGATGACCCATGGTTTTGTTTTGTTTTTGTTAAAAGTAATCTGCTGGTTATAGTCTAGGTTTTATCCATGGGCTCCATTAAAATGTAAGCATGAATTCCATATGAATTTTATCTTTTAATGAAAACTTCTTCAGGCATTTTAACATTTCAAATTAGGTGTAATTTTGAGTAATTCCAAAAATACTCTAGTTTTATGGTTTTTGATAGAACTTTTCATTGCTCTCTTATGTAGACAACTTAATTTTTTGAGAATTAATCTCTTGGTATCTAAATTATATTAATGTTTGAAACTATAGTAGTAAATACAATATTTTCACAAATGTGGAAAGCAAAAGAAATAATTTTGAAGGTAAATTATTTTAAATAATTATTTTATATAATTTCTAGTGAAATGCCTTCTGTTACCTTATTTCTCCATGTAGTGATTTGAACATTACTGTTTGTTTTAGTATATGAAATACTATTCATTGTACTATAGAACATTACCGTTCTTCAAATAAAGAATTAAAATACATTTTCAGTAAAATTTCCATTTTACTTGATCTGTGATTTGAGAATAACAGATAAGACTAATAAGCATAAGCATCCTTTCCTCAGAATTTCTAATAGCTCTGAGAAGCTGGTTTTGTATATAAAAAAATTGGTTTTAACAAGTTGTTTTGACCTGTTTTGTTACAGTAGTATATTTTTAACATCTGTGATTTGAAAAAAATAATCTAGTTTATACCCTATTTTATTCTTCTCTTCCTTTTTCAGAAGAGAAATTTACCTAAGCCATGTGTATATGCACAAGAGCTGTCTTAAATGAACTTAGAATCTTAAACTGGTGAACTGGTTACACATAATTTTGTTACCTTGCTGGAAATATTGTTTGTATTTTTGATAGAAGTCTAGAGTACAATTTTCTTCATAGAAACACTTAGCCACATTTTGCAATGAGATGAATAGGAAGTAAACACTGTAAACTATTTTTTTCTCAGCTGTCTTCAGTAGTTTATTCAGATGATGTAATTGTTAACTTCCATTCTTACTAGCACTTCATAAGTACTTTAAAACTTTATTCAAGGTATTGAAATTTCAGAATGAAAATGTAGCTAAGGTATTTTAGTAAGAAACCAGTGCACTGTGTTGTTTGAGGCTTGGGTTTTTTTTTTTTTTTTTTTTTAACATTAGTGGTGTTTTATATTTTGGTGACACCCTGAAGAATTGTGGAAAAAATAAAAAACTTGAATGATTATGATTATAATTTTTTTTTTCCTTCACAGGTTTCTGCTTTGGGGTTGGATCCTTCAGGTGCTCGTTTGATAACTGGTGGATATGATTATGATGTAAAATTTTGGGATTTTGCTGGAATGGATGCCTCTCTCCAAGCTTTTCGGTCACTCCAGCCTTGTGAATGGTAGGCATGAAGGCTGCCTTTTGCACATAATGTTTCATGTTCAGCTCCTGGTAGAATGCACAATAGCCTCATAAGACAGCTTATTTAAAAGGCTGTTGAATACCAAGGAATATGAACTTAAGAACATGGCTGCTTATTTCTTTTCCTGCTTGTTGCAGTGACTTGCATAGTTTCCCTTTTTAGAAAGCTACAGGTAGATTTGCCAATGCAATTGTTAATAGCACATCAGAAAAGGAACCTCTGGAAGACAAGTTGACTGTCATAGTTGTTACTGACATTATTAGAATACACTTTCTATATGTATTCTGCTTACATAAAACTAATTAAGAGAAGAAGCAAGTTAAAACAATTGACCCCTTTGTGGGGAGCGTCTCTAGTTCCTGCCAGGATTTCTGAAGGGAAGGTGATTTATTTAATTTTCATGAAGTCCACTGTTTCAAAAAGTACTGGTCCTTTGCATTGCAGTGATCGCTGAATAACAACATAGTGTGAAATACTGTCTTTTTTAAAGAAAAAATATCCTTATTTACATTTATTTCTATGTTTCTATATATATACAAACTGAAAAGAAAGTGCAGGAAGCATTTTTAGAGAGTTATTTTCCATACTATCCATATTGTTCACTGGTAATTTAAAAAGTAAGTTAAGTGAGTTCATTTAATTATTCCAGAGAACTGGAATACAGATCTCCTTCAACAGTAGTGCACACTGAACTTTCTGAAAAATATATTGCATAAAATAAAACACGGTGGTTTTAGTAAGGTACTTTCTGATCTCTGGCTTACGTGGTCCAGTTTATAAGGTACTTTTGTGTGATTAAAAAAGGGATTGAAATTTATTATACACAGAGTGAGTCGTACTTAGAATGTCTATTTTTAATCATTACTATCTTAAAAAGCTACAGCTGAGTTTTGGTCAGTTTGGAAGGCTAGAATGCGTATAACTGTCTACAGATATGCCAAAAATCTAGATAATGAAAGATGTGAAGAAGTTAGGACTGTTATTCTCAACAGGAGCAAAACAGAAAGGGATTCTACAGCTGGTCTGAAGTATGAAAAACTGGAAAAATAAAAAGCGTGCTTTAATGCATTATGCAATTCCAATCTCTTTGAGGGACCTTGACTTCTTATAATAAGCTGATAAATGATAAATTTACTTTGAAAACATAATTAAGTAAACATGCCACTTGGGAACAAATAAATAAATAAATAAATGTTTTCACATATAAAGTGAAATTCAGATTTTTCTGGCATGAGTTTCATTTACCTGATTAGTTAGCAGGTATTGTCCTTCCTCTGGTATAACTGAGCAGAAAGAGCTGACAGTCTTTACTTCCACAGTAGGAAATTATTTTAATGAAGCATTTTCAAGTTAAGGAGAAGAGTGCATTCAAATTTAGTTGTACTTGCTAATAAAGGTGTAAAACATAAACATTGTATAAAAACCACAAGTAGAATGTATGTTAATGCTTTATTTCAGGGATAGCTTGCAGATTAATTGGTAAGCTCCTTTAAGGAAAAAACTAATCGTAAAATATAAACTTAAAATACTTGTTATTCTTGACACTGTTAATTTAGTGTGTTGGAAGGATCTCCTAAGTATTTTTATATAAATGTTCTTGGTGAAATTCTTGTGACTTGAGTACATTGATGTATAAGTAAAGTACTTAAAACATAAACATGAAGTAATATTAAAAATAGACTTGACTGGTGTGAAGTTTGGAAATTACACTTATGATGCAAGTCTCATGAAGTCATGAATGAACTAAATTTGGGGGCTCAAAAAACTTATTATTCAAATATAACTTCTGTATCTTTTTCTAAACAATACTGAAACTATGTCGCTGTCTGGTAGAAAGATTCAACTTCAAGTTCTTTCATGCTGACATTGAGACAAGCTGGTGAACACTGTGTGGAATATATAACTTGTGTCCAGGTGTATGTATGTTCTTACATTACTTTTTCACTATGAAGTTAGCATTTACAGACTTGAATTTCAAGGAATTCTGTGGAGTTCTGGTATGGAAACATTAGGTGTTAGCAGAAATCCAGATCTGGAGCCATAAATTTAATTTCATTGTAAAAACGAAGGAGCCTGAGATCAATTCTGTATTGTCAAGGCTCCATTTTGTAGCATAATATCAGGTTACTCTGTTAATTTCTCCTTGGATTTGTGATGTAAAGTGAAAAAAAAAAAACTAGCCTGACAAAAAGCTAGTACTTTCAAGCCATACCTTGGTGTTAAAGCCAAAAGGAAGTGTAAGGCAAAGCTGTTATGTGTAGAAAATATTTGTGTGTCATGATTCTACCCATGTATATAGCTCTGTTCTGCAGGTCCTGGTACAGAGTGCTGTGCACATTTGGCAGTTTTAAACCAAAATTACTCAGATTAATGCTATTAAAAGGAACTGTTTTTATAAGTTTCCCAAGACTTTTGCTTATAACATTAATAAGAGCCAAAAATGTTTTCTTAAAGAGCTGCCTTTCTAGAGCCTCACTTTTGGTCATTTTCCAGTAAACATCAGAAAAGTGGTAACTTCTGCGACTTTGCAAATAGTCTACTTACAGCAGCAATTTTAGACAAGATTTTAGAAGTCACATTGCACAGTCAAGAGGGTATGGGTTTAGGTTTTTTGTTCTTCAGGTAATGGTCATGGAAGTCTTTTTTTTAAAGCTAGTATTTTCACATGACTGATTTGATAAATTATTGGTTATGTTCCATTGTGCTAGTTGCTGTAAAATCAGTTGATTTTCCTTGCTAGGAGAAATTTTAAGACAAGAAAAAGCTTTCTTCAGCTTAGTTTTGTATCATCAGACATGCTGATACAGAACTACTAAGAAGCAATGAGATGACATTGTTTGAATTATGAACAATGCGGTGTTAATATTATTAATGACTGTAGTTTGACTTTTAGTGTTTTGGTGTCTGAAAACCGGTTTGTTTGTTTGTTTGTTTTTTCTGAAGACTCTGTGGGCGTTTATGTATTGTGGATTCTTTCAGAAATCAGATTTTACTTCCGAGCTGTTAGTTATTACCTAGTGGTCAGATACTTTTCATGTATGAGACATGCATCAAGTGAAAAATATGTTTTAGTCTAATTTTTAAATGTTTACTTTTTATTCTTACATTTCAACAGTGAAAAGTGCAAAATATGAACCTGTGCTTTGGAGATGTTGGCTGTTTTCTTTTGCCATTTTTCAGCATTAGAGTATGAGAAATATAACTTAATGAGTAATTCAATCTGTATACAGTACTCAGGTGGGGCTCAGGAATATTTTGTGAATGAATCATATGATAGGACAAGAGAGCTTGGAAGTACAACTGAGAAAAAAATTTTAATTCCTAAGGTGTTTTTTTTTTTTTGCAAAAACTGAATCTGGTGTATTTTTTAGTCTAGGTTTATCAGCTGTCTGCAGAGAGTATTCTAGACTTTAGATATTATTTCTCTTGTGGGTTTCCTGTAATTTCTTTCAGTGTTTTCTCTGAGCTTAATGTTGCTGGCCATCTTCTGTTCTAAGAAAGTATTAATTTTTTCCTCTTGAGGATCAGAATGTTTATTCAGGCATTGTCTGTGATCTGTTTTGGAAATTCACAGATTTGAATGTCTCCTTTCTATTAAAAATCAGCTTACAATACTCAGTCCAATTTGGCTGCCCGTTGGTATTACATAATAGGGTGCTTGAAGCAATTTTTAGCTTTTGAATTGCAATGAAATCAGTTTTGCCAAACATTTTTTGAATAAGAAACTTAGGCTTAGTTTACATTACTATGATCAATGAAGAACTTTTAAAGTAAGCATTACAATATTTCAAGTGTTTCATGTAGTAACTCATGGTTTGAGGACAGATTTAATAGATAGTAGCTACTGCTCAGGAAATTATGTCAAGTCACTACTGTATAAGAACTGAAATGCTAAAATATTAAGTTACAAGTTGCATAGTTGGTTTTTTTAGTCATCTGAGTGTTAACTTCACTAATGGGAAATGTTAAATGAAACTGTTAAAAGGTAGTTCCTGAAAGGTGCTAGGATTTGAATGCACTTAGTAATGTTCTTAAGCAATAAGAAGATATTTCTTTGAGAATACTTTGGATGCCACGAGAATCCAAATCTAGCTGGCAAATATGTTCCGGTCCTGTACTTGAGATTAATCTAGAGGCAGAGGTGAAGTATTAACATAGAGTAATGTTACTTTGCATATTCTATTAATGTGCTGGGCTATAAATTCTGGCAGGTTTGAAGTGGATAGACTGCTTTGCATTCTTTGCTATCCTTATAATGAAGTATAGGGAGGGAATCAAAGGGATATCTGCTTCACATAGAACAAGACCCATGAAATTTCATAATTCAAGATGCTGAGAGAGTATGCTGAAGCTGGAATTGGGCTTTTCATTCATCAGTCAGCTTTGCACTTTCAGTTCATCTCTGTCATCTTGGTATTATTATTCCATGGTTTCTGCCGCAGGTTTTCTCAATCAATGGAACATGTATGTGAGAACACTGTTAAAACAAATGAGCAGTTATCTAAGACATAGTAAACTAGACAGATGGTTATCTATTGTCATGTTTCCAGGGCTGATGGTATTACTTAACTTTAAGATAAAGTTTGATGAAATTAAAGCCCCAACCATAAAAAAAGATGCAAGAATGCTGACCTATGACTAATATCCTGATATGTGAGGTACAATGAAGTTTTATGTATGACTACAACATCCTTTTATAGTAATTTATAGATTACTGTAATTCCACATTCTACTTTAGGGAAGATGAAAAAGAATTTTCATCTCTAGGTAGTTAAATCTGACACATACTATTTTTCCATTGGAGTTATAATAGCATTCTTAAAGAATTATGTTTGCCAGAAATGACATTTTACGTGTTTGATAAGCTGTATGTGGTTAAAAGAAACATGACACACACATATGCACACACACAGCAGAATAAAAAACTTTATTCCATTAGTAAAAGATTTTTTGTCTCCTGCCTCTCTGATAGGAATATGTATAGGTCTGTTTCTGCAATGTGGTTTCTCACCATTAACACTTTTGTTTTAATGTAAGTTTAAGTTTACAGGAACGTTAACTGAAATGTTTTATTTCTCCTTTTTTTTTTTTTTTTTTTTTTCTTTTCTTCTTCTTCTACTTCTTTCTTTATAGTCACCAAATCAAGTCTTTACAGTATAGCAGCACAGGAGATGTCATTCTCGTTGTCTCTGGTAATTCTCAGGCAAAAGTTCTTGACAGAGATGGCTTCCCAGTAATGGAATGCATAAAGGGAGACCAGTACATTGTGGATATGACAAACACAAAGGTAAAGTCAGGGGCTGGAAGTTGTTTACTTGCATGCTGTGAGTTTAAGACTCTTAAGCAAAAATGTGTATATTTTTAATGGTAGTTAAAAATGCAAATGAAGAAGGGCTCGTTAATAGTTCTGAAGTGCTTCAACCACAGTTGGTTGTGTTTTGACCTTGTATTTTCTGTTGTACTTTGCCTTTGTATTTTCACAAACTTTGATACAATGCTTCTGTTAACCTAGATTATTTAAATTCAGGTCAGTTTTTTAAATAGCTTAAGCCTAAACAGTAATGATAAAATCTAAAGCTCAGACTGGTGATAAAATTGATTTACCTTTTTCTTGTAAAGTATATTGCCAGATAACTAGGCTTAATGCTGTTTTGCCTAAAGCTGTTCTTGTCAGATGACTGCTTCTTTTGGCTGGTGATACATATATAAAACCATCAAATAACATCTGCTTTAGTTCTAGTTTGCTTAAAAATAATTTAGATTTTCTTTCTCTTGTAAATGTCTAGAATTCCAGTATACTGTAGTCCAACAGTCAAAATGCTAAAATATTTGTTATATTGCCCCATTAACTTTTCAGTATTTCTCTCCTTATTTGTGCCTAAAACAAACTGAAGTCATTGCGGCGTTACAGGAGTAGTTTCCAAATTTCTCTTTGAACGTAGACAGTGAGCATGTGCTTGTACTTCAAGGAAATAAAGCCAACTGGACAATATATAGTCCACTAATGTAGTTCTATTCATAGTCATCATAATGGTAATTGCTTACTTTGCATGAAACACTCACCTTCTGGATTTTTGTCTTAAAGGAAAACAACTGACTAGTCAATTTGCAAATTTAGTATTTTATGAAAAACTCATCTGAGATTAAACCCCTCTTGATTCTAAAATTCTGTTTCCTCAGCTTTCTCCAGAGGGATCACTGGCTAGTGTAGACTGACACTGGCATATTGTGTCAGTATTGTTGTTACTGTTAATTCTGTTATTCTTCTGTTGCTTGAAAAAGTTTGCGTGACACTGTAGTGATACCTACAGTGAAGTATGTTGTTTCATCCTTTCTCTGCATTACAATTCTCCCAAGAGAAAAAGAAGTGTGATTCTATGCTTGTTTCTGAAAGGAAAAAATAAAATAGTAGAAGAATGTAAGGGTTTTTCTAATTCAGAGATGAAAATAAGCAAGGATGAAATGAATAGAGTACATACAATCTGTTGAATCATCCTGAAGTCAGCCAGAAGGGCCCAAATTTGTGCCTCAGCTTTCAAGTGTGATTTCACTTGAAGGATTTGGAGTAAAAGTTGTAAAGCCTTGTAAGACAGCTTACAAGTCCCTTTAAGACCTCTATGTTTATTTCTTTAGGGTCACACAGCAATGCTCAATTCAGGCTGTTGGCATCCAAAGATAAAGGAAGAATTTTTGACTTGTTCTAATGATGGGTAAGTATTGAGGTCTGTCTTTGACACTGTATTTTGGGAGGCTTGTTTAGCTCTTGTGTTTTACTGTGCCTTAATTTACTTTAAATATAATTCTTTTTAATCTTTAGTAACTACTTAATATAGTGAGACTTGGAAGCAAATGTGATATTTGTTTTGCCTCTAGTTAATAAATGTATTTTGTTTATATTTTTTAGTTCTGTAACTTAAAATAATTTTTAATAATATTTCATGAAAGTTGTTGGTTAATTGTTTTTACAAAAATTCTTGGACAAAATTTATACTTTATCTAGTATTCTTTGGAGTAGAATAATTCCGGTGGAGAAACTCAATGTAACTGAATTCACTAGGAAGATTGAAGATTTGAAGTTACAGTCTTGATCTTTGTGGTTAGAATCAAATGGCAAAATGTCAATTAAGTTACTGCAGCTGTCAGTAACAGGTTCATGGATGATTTTTTACTGATGTTCCAAATATGCTATCTCCTTTACTCTAGAGTGACAGTAAGGATTGATTTTCCCCACTAATGTATTTGTAGAGTGGTCCACTGTAAAAAGAAGACTTCAGTTATCAATTTCTTTAAACAACATGGTTTGTTTTCTTTTTTGCCTAAAAGGGACTGACTTACTGATTTAACAAATGGGTACATGAAAATATTATTTAAAGGGGAAAATTCACAGTTTCTGATAAGACCATGTCAGAAGGAGAAAAGCCTCAATTCTACATTGTGCTTTATGGAGAAATTAAGTTTTAAAAATACACTTGAGCAAACTGTATATTGTTCCAGATTTTAGGCACAGAGGTACTATTTCCATAATAGGAATTGTTATTAAATGCTAGAATCAGTACTTTAGACAGTTTGTTGATATTTTGAATGCAGTTAGACATTAGTACAGTTTCTTTATTAGGTTGAGTAGTTTGTAGATCATTGAAAACAAGTTAAGATACTATAAATTATGAAGACTGTCTAATTTTCTCCTGTCTAATCAAGTCCTCTAACTAATATAGCAAAAATGCGCTCAGTACATTCCTGATACTTGAATTGCTGTGAAATAAAATGGTCTGGACAAGTAAGAGAAAACCAGATAAACACTACTATAAATGGCTGCATAATTGCCTTTTCACAGACACTTACATGGCTGAAATTACAAGAAAAGTATTTTAAAGTGATTGCATTGTGCTTTATGCTAGTGACAAGTCTTTTTAAGGATTTGGATATGACCTGTGAAAATAAACAATTTGTATTGCTTAATTTGCCCCACAGGGCTTGAACACACTATTCTGTCCGTGAAATTTAATAATAACAGAAACTAAAATCTCTCCAGAGTTTAATCAGTAATTTATCTTAAGATTGGAGTTGTGAATGAGAATTGAAAAGAATAGTTCCAGTTGGAAGGGACCTACAATGATCATACAACTGTCCGACCAGTTCAGGACTGTCCAGAAGTTAAAGGCTGCTGTTTAGGAAATTCACCAATCAGCCATATCTCCAGGAAGCCTGTGATGGTCTGGAACCACCTTATCAGTAAAGAAATGCCTCCTAGTGTCCTGTCTGAACTTTCCCTGGCACAGCTCTGAACCATTCCCATGCATCCTGCCCCTGGACGCAGGGAGAAGAGCTCAGCACCTCCCTGTGCCCTTCCCCTCCTCAGGAAGCTGTGGAGAGCACTGAGGTCACACCTCAGCCTCCTTTTCTATAAAGCAGACAAGCCCAAAGACTTCAGCTGCTCCTCACAGGAGGTTCCAGCTCTGTTTCCCTCCTCAGGACGCACAGAAGGACCTTCCCATCCTTCTCCACCTGCAGGGCCCAGCAGGCCCCAGGTGAGGCCGCGCCGAGGCTGAGCCCAGCGGGACCGTCCCGTCCCTGGGCTGCCTGTGCCATGCTCGGCGCTCTGGGAAGGGCTTTGTCCTTGGGGCTGCCTGGGCTCTGCTGACCCACAGCAAGCCTACAGAGCTAAAAAAGCTGAGTAGGGAAAGTCATCCGGTCATGGCAATATCTAGTCAGCTTCAAAAACATAATTAATTCAAAGAGATATATAAAAGCCTTAATGTTATTTTCATTAACCATGTTGTGTGAAGGTGAGTTGAGTTAGTGAGTAGCACACCTTTGAAAATATGGGTTCCACTAGCAAATTTGGAGCACAAGTCTGATGAGGAGCAGCTGAGAGAACTGGGGTTAAGTCTGGAGAAGAAGAGACTGGGGGGAGGAGACCTTAACAGTCTCTACAACTCCCTGAAAGGGAGGGTGTGGCCAGCTGCCAGTCTGTCTCTTCTCCCAGGTAACAAGAAGCGGGGCAAGAGGAAATGGGCCTCAAGTTGCGCCAAGGTAGGTTTAGATTGGAAATGAGGAAAAAATTCTTCTCTGAAAGGGTGATCAGGCATTGGAACAGGCTGCCCAGGGGAAGGGGTGGAATTGCCATTCCTGGAAGTGATTAGGTATATGTATTTGTGGAGGATCTGTCAGTTTTAGGTTAACGGTTGAACTCAAAGATCTTCCGCGTCTCTTCCAACTTTAATGATTCTAATTGACAGCAGTTGCTGCAATTACACCAGGTATTTTAACCAGTATTATGTGAGATCCTGACTTTTTGGTGGTAATTTTTGAATGAGGAAAAATAACTTCTGTAAGATTGCTTTAATATGGTATTCTCAGAGAAGATTTTGTGTAGGAGAGGAACATTAGAGCACTTACGTGTCAAGGCAGAGAGTTTAAATCTAAAGAAAGAAATGGTCTGTGTCAGCAAGCTATAATTGAAACTTTTATTGGTTTATGCTTAAAGGAAACAGGTTTTCTGAATTTTAAGTAAATGCAATTTGTACCAAGCATTCCAGAAACCAGATGCTGTTCATTTAATACTGTTTATTCGACATTTCAGTAGAACGAGTTATGGATGTCATTAAATGTTACAACTGCATCTATCTGTCAATCTAATTTTTTTACATTTATTCCAGAATTTAGACTTGACCCATAGGTGTTAAAGAACAGTATTTCATCAATTTGTAAAGCTGGCTTTTTTGTTCAAGCCAGTAGATTGCACTTAGGTAAATCCTGGCCAAAAAATGAAACTGTTGAAAACCAACATAAAACTTGGTTTATGTTGCATGCAAAGAAAACAATATAATAAGAAAACTTGAATTTTGAGGACTGTGGGCTTTTCAGGTCAAACCAAAAGACTGGTAGTCTTTATTTTAGGGAAGAGAGATCTAAGTAGGAGAGTATGTGGTCAAAGTTTTTGAAATGTCCCAGATGGTAGGTGAGCTGAATGTGGAACTTATTTTTGAAAACCTCTTCAAAACCCAAGAGGTATTTCTTGAAAGTGGATAAAGTTTAGAACTAATAAAAGAAGTAAAGATGAGTGCTGCTCAGATTTATTCTGTAGTGTGTTGTCATAGGAGGACATGGAGGCAAGTTTAAAAAGGTATGAGAAAAATGCATGTTTAGAAGCCCTTACAAACAGATAGGAAATGCAATAGGCATTATAATATCTTCTATATGACAGTTGTGGATAGTAAGGTAAATGAAGGGAATTAACTGTAATGACAAGACTCTGAATACAGGGCTAAATGAACCTATGATCAGATGTAGCCAGATGTTTCTTATATCTTTATGTTATTCAGTGACAGTAAATATAATTTCATACTGCATTACTGTTGATAATGTAGTGTGTGGATTCTCAAGGTACAATACTTTTGCAATGGTTTTATAACTAGAGTTGTGTGGTGTTTGTGTGAATAAGTTAACTGTTTGTTAAGGTCTTCTCTCAAGCAAGATGGTGAGACAAAGCCCAGTCTAGCTTTACATGGCTCTGGTACATAGACATTTTTGGTACGAATGTTTATAGTTTTAAACAAACAAACAAACAAACAAAAAACCAAAACCAACCAAACAAAAAAACCCCAAAGGCAAAACAAAACAAAACAAAACAAAAATAAACCCCAGTCTTTTTTCAAGGCAGTAGACGTGCCTGGAAACAGTTTTGACATTCCTGACATTATACATTAATGTGCTCTGACGTTCGTAGACCTTGACATATTACACTATCGCATAATTTAACAAGACAATCTATATCCATAAGAGGAGAACTTAAAAACTTTAGAATATTGCATATCAGAGGAAAAGGTGCAAACATCTGCTCTTTGTCTTTTATCCTGAGAGTGCACTGCTGATCTTGTATACAGTGAAGACAAGCTCTGGAAATTTTGCCATAGATTCCTATTAGTTTTGTTCTAAAATTTTTACTAGACATTGGTGTAAGAATAAATTACTTTAAGTAACTGCTCTGGAACTTTTAGGAGGGAATGTTGATGCTATGTGTCTATCTACAAGTTGCGATTTAATCCTCACATTGAGAAGAGGAACTGCCACAATTGGCATGTGTGGAGGAGTATACACCTGATACTAAGCACCAAAAAGGGATCCTTTGGAGGGTCATGCTGTATGGGTGTGGGAAGATGATACCAGGGATGCTCTTAACAGCTGTGACGGAAAGCTGCTTCTTCTCTTTTTGCTGGTTTTAATCTGTGTGACAGCACACAGAGCAGTAAAGCACAGTGATAGTGGTCTCTTAAACAGAGACTTCTCTACTCACATGATGAGTATTTCTAGGTGGAGAGGTTCTGTGTACTCCAAATCTGGTTGCCAGAACCATAATTTTTTTTGAAGACGCTTGCAAGAAAAGATTTAAGGGTTTTCAGTAATACTCCAGGAGTTTGGAAGGTGCTGAAAATAATGGTTGAAGCATGTGTGTTATGCTCCTTGGGGCACGCTGAATAGCAGGGTTTGAGGCTGAAGGAGGACATAGGAGAGCATGTGAGGGATGTTAATTTACTGTTAAACCCTGATTCTGTATTGTATCACTCTAGATAGCATTTATACCTCCTCTGGAGAAAAACAGTAATTCATAAACCAAATGAATTAGTATTTGCAGGTTGTAGACTGTATTTTATCTGATTCCTGTAGCATTTACACTGTCTGTCTCTTTAATTCAATGGCTGCCATCTGCATAAAGTTTAAAAATAAAGTAAGGAAAGAAAATGGCATTTTCTGGGGGGCATGTTGAAACAGGAGTTTTCGTAATGCATGAAGAAGTTAAAAAGCAAAATTTGCAAGTGGTGTTGGGTCAAAGGAAAGTAACACATTTAAAATATGTTTTAAGTAAATGCTTTTTAAATATTTTAAGTCCTTATTTCTTTGATGTTAACCTGCTATAGCTCAAATATTCACTTAGGGATAGTCTTTATATGTGTGACAGTCTCTTTTGATTTCATATGACTAAGAATGTAGTAGTAGTCTGAACTAAAAAGTAATTCAAATGAAGGCTTTTAGAATTGCTATTGTAAATGAAATATTTTGAGAGGTGATCTGTTTCTTATGCATGGGTGACTTATGCATGGCATTCAAATATGCTATATATTTTAAAAAGTCCTAGAAGTAGGTTTTGATGATAATATATTTTAATGGGCAGTTATTAGGCTATTTGTAAATTTATTACTTCAGTCTGCAGATATACGCGTTACCAGCAGGGAGTCTCAGTGAGTTTTGTAACACTGTTCAAGGACACAATATTGAGCACAGGAAAAACTATGTAAGAAAATGACACAGTTCCATCAGACTCCTCTATGAGAGAAACAGAAGCTGGTCACCTTGCACACTGAAATGAGCCGCAGCCTAGACACAGCAGTTATGGAATAAGTCTGAAAATTCCTCTTAACTTGTGCAAGTTCCCACCCACTTATGCAGTTGTTAGTGGATGTGTACAAATCTCAGTAAGCTCACTTCATTTTATTTTCCTTGAAAATATTCCAGATGATGGCTTGTGGAAACACATAATACTATACTCTTTCTTTTTTTCATGTTATGGCCAGGTTTGGTTTTCTTTTTGGTCTTATTTTTAAACAAATAGTTTAATTACTCTGGGATTACTGATGGATAATATTTTTGGGGGCTTTTACAGGTTGGTAAGCATTTATTGGCTTTTAATTGCAGAAGGAAGTAAGAAAGTTGTCAGTTTTGTCAATAATCTGGTGATTAATTGTAAGTATATGAATGAATAACACTAGCCTAGAGATTTAGCTAAAGTAGGTGTTTATTTGAGTGTATTTTTTAAACTGGAGTAAGTGTTGTGCATACATTCTCATCTATGAGAATTCTGATATTCTCAGTGCTTCGGCTTCCCAATATTTCATGTGATAGAACAAAATTATATTAAAAGAAAGGACAAACATAGAAAAGCAATTATCCTCTCCATGGAACTGCCATAATTCTCAAGTTTGCATTACAGATAATTTCAATTTTAATGAATTTGAGACTAATTAATTAATTTATATCAACCTTTCACTGTTTTAAAAGTATATACAGAAAGTTTTCATCAGTATTGATATTAACTTGAGCCATATTCTTGCACAAGCTATCTTTTTTCATTTATGGCTATATGTTGCCTAGAACTTTAAATATGCCACAGCTATTTCTGAATGATCAGTCTCTTTCCATTGCATGTACTCCTTGCCATTCTAGATAAGGTTCAGATACAGTGTGTGATCAACACTGTCTTTGTCGTGCTTATAGATCCTCTGCCACTTTATTTGGCTTATTTGGAAGATACAATTACTACAGAAAGGATGTTTCATTTTAGCAGCAGTATGTTGGATAAATGTACAGAACAGCATTAAGGGTGATAGCATCAGAAATTCCAACATTAATACATTGCCTAAAAGTGAGAAAAGTTTTGGAATTTAGGAAGTCTTTAAAAAGTTTTTTATGCTCTGGAAATACACCTGAGCAGAGTGACCTTTAAAAATACCCTGTGTTTTAAGACATAACTAACTCTTTGTTTATATTATTCCAAAATATCAGTTGATGTCTATGTAATAACATACAATAAGAAGGAAGAGGAAATGGATAATGTTGTTTTTGTTATTTGGATGTTTTCTTATCGCAAATGTGATAGGTAGTGCTCTAAGAATAAGCAAGAGAGGTCAGTGATGTTAAATGTTCCAGCAACAGGTGTTCTGTGTCCCTACTCTCATATATTTTTTCCTTTTAGAAGCAGAATCACAGCCAAACTTGAAATTTAGCAGTCGTGAACTTTATGATCTGTCATTGCAGCTTGGGCTATGGTTGATTAACAGCTGGCTTACTGTAGAGCATTCCTCTCACAAATCTTTCCTCTCTTGTCCTCTAGCAAGTTAACTTAATGTTCCTACTCTCTAAAAGGTATCCTAGAGAGTAATTACTCCATCACAAACTGACCTATTCTATCTAATTATTTCAGTGAAGTAGCTTCAAATCTTCAGAAATTTTGCATTTAAGGCACAATTGAATTCTTAGTCTTTTGTCAGATGCATGTTTCAAATATGAAGTTACTCTGCTCTGTGGAATATGGTTTTTAACTTTTGTTTTAACCATATATTGTTGCTTAGTAAATATTATCTGTGTCTTTTTTTTGTAATTTCAAGCAGCAAAATACAGTTAATGAAGGATGGGTAGTTTGCATAGCATGTATCTGCTGTTTGCAACCATTGCTGTTCAGAAGATTTTTCTCTCCTTTAGGATGTCTGTTATGTCCTAGACACTACTAGGGACTTAAGAAATTTGCTATGTCTTAGTAAACACTGCTTTTTCATGACAACTTTTATCTCAGCTTACCTTTCAGTCTTCATATGTTAACTGTTTCCATCCTATTAACTAGGTTTTCATCTAAAATGCCTGCTATCTCATCTTCTCCTATTAGCTGCCTTTTTTCAGTCTCTTTAGGTGGGAGCTATTAGTGTATGACTTCTTTGTCATGACAACTGTTTTCTAGCTTTTTATTAGGCTCAGAACTGCATTGAATCTGGTAATTTGACAGAAAAGAGATTTGAGCAGGTCTGGAATAGCACTGCTGAGAATGGCCAGCAGTTAGTTTCACTGCCCATGGAACAATCAGTTATTCCCACAATGTTGTTCAGCTTGTCTTGAACTTCAGCCCAGATTATTCTGTTTTTCTTTAATTGAAGTCTGTGCCCCATAAGCTTAAGAGCCAAGTCACCTCTTATAGACCACGTAGTTAGTATGTTCTCAGGAGTGCACAGATCTGCTATTTCCAGCCTGCTTGGCTGTGCACTGTGAAGGACAGCTCCACTGGCTGTGAAGATAGGATTATATGGTATTTCTCCTTAGATTTATAGACTCTAAGCTTCAGGTTACATACTGTCTGCTTACTCCAGGTTGACAGCAGCTCAGCCTAAGCTGATTTCCCTGAAAGTGAATTCAGCCCTGGCGTTTGTTGAACTCAGCTAAGGCTTGGAACAGCATTGTTAACAACTCAAGAACTTAAGCTATGACTTTACTTTTCTTTAATGCTTTTGCGTATCAGGAATACAGTGCATATGAAAACATAGTTGAGAGCTGAATTTGGAATTGTGTGGTTAGTGTAAGCGTAGTTATTTTGTCTTGCTGAATAGCAGAATTTATAGACTTTTTCTGAATAATGTATTTGAAGAAATACAGTGATAAAGATTGTTACATAGACTGTCTTTGTTTTGTTTAAAAGGACCAAAATGCAACACTGAAGCAGGCTTTGAATAAATATTAATAGTTCTAACACCTTCAGTGTTTGAAACATATTATATGTAATAAATACAGTTAACAGTGATCCATCTGCAGCTTTGAAAACTGCTGAGAACAGGAAGATAGCAGTGCCGGGGCTACTACTAAGACATTTGTATAAACTTTTGTTGCAACCTAAGATTCAACACTGCATCAGTCTTCACAGATTTGAAGGCTGGTTGGAAAAAGCACACTTGAAAATAATTACTGATGTTTTACCTTCATTTGGGGGATCATTTAAAAATTTTAATTGCTGTCTTAGGCTTTGCTTCCACTTTCTAGATTTATTTGTTAAAGCAACCTGCATGTTATAGAGAGTAGGACCTGCTTTGGAGTCCAAAGTACCTACTTACCAGAAAGATCTGAATCATATCTAGTTGCATCATACTACTTTATAGGGTAGGGATTGCAAATAACATTATGGTGAAACAATTGAATTTGCCAGAGGAATAGTATAACTTAAGACTTCTGTCTTAGAAAAAGAAATAACTCTTGCCAAGTTGTTTCAAGCACATATGTTTGTAGGTGTGTATAGACATATACATTCACTTACTGTGCCACATTCCATATTGGAAGGGAAATCATTAAGTTTGAAAATGTTTCTTCAAGATTTTTGTGAGATACTTTTATTCCGAGTACAATATTGCAGTTTAAGAAAATGTTCAGAATTAATTTAGAACGTAGAGAAATATGGTTTTGTCATGATTTTACTTTTAGTTTTACCAAGGTGAAGTTTTTACTACAGCAAGAAACTTGAAAGTATTTTTGTGTGTCATATGAAAGTACGCATTAAAAAAAATTGGTTGATTTATCTGGCAAGCACAGAATTTAAGTATTCACAGTAGCTCAGTACTTTCTGAACAGTTTGCTCATTTTAGAACTGTGCAGTGAGTATAGCAAGAAGGGACAGTCTTTTCAGGCTTTTGCTAGGCAATTGCAACATTATTAGCTTAGGATGGGAAGGCAGAAGTTTTGGAATGTATATTTGCTTCTTTTATCCCAGAACACACAGTAGTTCACTTCTCACCTGTATTGTGCTTTACTTGGGTCATATGGATAAGCTTCCCTGAAACTTGTTTCCTAACCCCTTTCAGTCAAACTGGAAAAGCTTTTCTCTTATGTCTTCTCTGGTCCTGGTTCACCTTGACTTAGAAAAGAGAACGCTTTTGTGCAATTCTTTTAGCTGATCTGTGGGGGTAACTTCTGGCAGAATAGAAATTATGAGAAACTGGAAGTTTTAGTATTTCTATCAGCTCAACTTAACATCAGATAGGGAAGAAGATGGGTATTTGCCATGTGAAATTGATAGGAAATTTCCCACGATTTAGGGTCATATACAGGTTCTTGGGCAAGTACTTCCAATGTAGTGACTTTGTTCAACAGGTATCTTTCACTGGCAGTTTCCTCTCCTGTCTTCTCCCACAAGAAATGTATTTCATCTTTTATTTTATGAAAATGGAACCTTTCTTCTCGTGTATTCATTGATAATTTTGAACTATAACTAACTCAATTTAAAGGGCTATTTTCTCATGAGATATGCATCTTACTCAAATGACCAGAATTCTTTGATTTTTCCAGTACTAATGGGAAGTACAATAGACTTAGTAAACTAAACTAAAATTTTTTTTTAATAATAATGAAGTGAAGTAGAGTGGACAAGGATTTATTTTGGCACATTTCCTTACAAAGATAAAATATGCATTATATCTAAGAAAATAAAATTAAGTTGCAATGATTAATGTTCAAATCTGATTCTGTATTAAAGCTACACAGTAATGACTAATGATACTTAATATCCTATAGATCAAAACTCTGTGAAAATATTTGCTTTGTGATTTTTGACATTTAGAATTGCAGGTAATTTCATTGTTTGAGTAATGAAATTTTAAGTTGTTTCTCTTATCAGGGTCCTCATGTTATATAAATATATGTTTTAGTTAAAATCCCACTGCTAAGTTGCTTGTTTAGAGATGTATGTTGGGTGGTTTTCATTTTTCATGGGGTGAATTGGAACAGCCTGTAGTTAAATTTCCCAACTCATAGTGGATTCAAAGGTGCATGGTTTCACTGGAAGATGATGAAGCCTGGAAAAGTTTCCAGTTCAGAAAATTCTGTTTAAGGCAAATAAATCCCATTTCGCAAGTGAGATGGAATACCATGAAAATTATGTATGGGTTTTTGTGAAAGAAGTTTCTCTTGTTTATTTAATAAAACCTTTTATAAATTTTTGTATAGTATCCATTAGTAACTTATAAGCAGTAAATTACATTCCAAAATATTTTGAAATTTTTTCTGTTAATTCCAATAAGTTTTGTTTCTGCCTTTTAAAGGATTAATCTTGTAAATACATGTGAGACATTTGTCATCTATCAACTGGGCGAGCTAATAGGAAGAGATCTTAAAACTGATAATCTGAAGTAATCAAAACAATATGTTTCTAATGCAATTTCATAAGACTGAACTATTGCCTCAAAACTTCTATGTTTCTGTAAATTATTTTAATTAAAGCCAATTTTATCAGAGGAAATGTGAATACTTCTAGTAAAATCTGAACACTAAGTATTAGCCACTGACTCTGAGAGCAGATTGGTTAGTGAGCTGCTTAGTGTTTGGAAACAATAGCGTGGGAAATCATGCACAGAGAATAAAGTTATGTACGGTTAGTTATGTATACGCTCTTAGTGTGAGGCTGCGGAAAAGCAGGTACGCATCCTGTAAAAATGCACACGTGCACAGAGTGAACTTCTGCTAATGGTATTGGTAAAGTAGATGATGTTAATGTAATATTTCAGCAATACCCTCTGAGTTCTTTGTCTAGTTACCATAACAGCAGTCTAAAAAGAATGGTTGAAGACATTGAAAAGGAAAAATGTCAGATATTTTTGCTGAAACTTCAGCTAATTCAAGAATATTCAGGAAATTGAATACATTTCAGTTTATTGAATAGGATATTAAGATACTTGGCAATAGCAAAAAAAAAAAAAAAAAAAAAATTGAAACAGAGATAAAATGTCCAGCATTTGAAAAGTCTTTAAATTAAAAGACATAAGTCGACTCAGTAATTGACAGCTAGCAAGATTTGTCTAGGAGAAAGAAAGTATTTCTTTTTAAACAGATGTATTATGTGACTGTGGAATAATTATTAAGGAAGAAATGCACTAAATTCTTTACAAGTTGTAGATTTCACACAGAAGTTGTGGATGAAATTTTTCTTTCAATCATGAGACAAACCAGTGAACACAAAAAGCACCATTTAATCAATCTGAGATTGGAACAGGCTGGGGATTCTCAGTGATAAAAACTGCGATCAAGCTGCTCATATGACTTAGCTTTTTATAGATAAAGGCTTGATATTGGGCTGTTAGTGTCTGTTAAAGGTACCCAGCTTTTAAAAATAGGAAGAAGTCCATACATAGTCCTTGTGAGGATGGCAGAACTGTCCATGTGGAGCTGCAGGTAGGATATGTATCCTGTTGTTACCATAGCACATTAATTGCAAGACTTCATTCCTGTTTTAGTTGAGTGGCTTTTTCCTCCAAAATCAGACTGCTTTCACAGTTTTATCAACCAATTCCTCATTGACTTTTTAGCTCATCCCCCCCTTCTGTCTCCAAATCCTTCCCCAACAGATAATTTTGCAGTTGTTTTGTGGCAATAATGTCAATTTTTTAAGCTAATATTGTCATTCAGATACTGTCTAATAAAGCTTTATATTAAATGCATTTCTCTTGAGAGGGATTAGTTTGATTTCGTAAAAGTTTCTTCTCCTTGAAATCTTTCCAGGCATGTGATTTGTGAAATCTTCAGTTTGCTAGGACAAAAAACATATTCTGATATTCTTCAGTTTAGCTCATTAATGGTAGTGGAAACTTCTGGTCAGCTAATCTCTACAATTAAGATCCACATTGACTGGTGTCTGTATGATTTAGACCATTCTGGCAAACATTTCAGTCTCCTGAGGATGAACTTTTGGTGAGATAAGATGCAGATCTTCTTTTGTCATCATAAACTTACTGGACTATATACATACCTCCTTTCAAAATACATAATTTACTTGTACTCATGTGTAGCTCTCTTCTGTGGTGTAATTCACAGTGAATTAAATGGATAGCAGAATAGCAGGTACGGAAAAGTCTCAGAGATGAAAAAAGATGTCTTCCCTTTTTTGTGGTACACACATAGGCTTTAAAAAATTAACTATTCCATCAGCATATTTATTAAGAAATGCAGCAAATAATTTAACTTAAAGCAGATTTGTTTTGAGATAAAGTTTAGCTTTAAAGCTCTTGTAGAAAAAAACCCCTACTTTAGTTCATCCAAAATATAAAATTCTGGATTTTTTCTGAATAATTTTTTAGTTTACTTATCTATAAGTGATGTGTCATTCCAGCATCTGTTTACTCACAGCATGAACTGCTTTTCCTTTGAAAGTTTTTTGTTAGTCTTTCAAGAACACTGAGTGAGGGTTGTGCCTATGAACAATGCATAATATAGTTGTCTTCTTGGACCACTAAATCAAAATTGCCATTTAAATGGAATATACATTTCCAGTTCCTTCACACAGTGAAACAACCTCAGAAGACCAGAGTCCATAGCCATGATTTGTTTGCTCTAAAAACTTTTTCAAGTAAATGAAGGATGTCTCTTGTATTTTACATAGCTCATATTCATTTTACATGAATGTTTGCCATTGAGTAACAAGTCTCACAGTGACTCTAGAATTGCTTGGGTTTGAGCCAAACACCCATATAGAAGGATCCAGATGACATTAATAGACTGTTGAGCACTGTATGTGAAAAATTGTAGCATTATAATTTAGTTTCACAGATTTAGATATTTTGAGGAAAAGTCAATGTAGTTTTAAATTATCTGTTCCACTTGCAAGGTCCTTTTTTTGTTTAAACCTTCTGAAGGCTAGCACCCTTATGACAGGATTGATGGAATGACTGTTGTGAACATTCCTTATCTGCTTTGTTAGAAAGACAGTGGCTTGATTTGGAGAGCCTCTTCATCAGGTTACATTCAAATGAATGATTTAGCAGTGAAACAAACAGATGGTGACCTACTGGACAATGCCAAGTAGATATATAATAACATCCATTTACTCAAAATGCAAATAAATAAAATACCTAACAAGTTGGTTACTTGCTTTTCTTGTTTCTGAGTCTCTTGCTGGAACTTGCATAATACTTCAAGTTCAAGTGGAAGCTGATGTACTCATGAAGTCTACCAGTTTCAAGAGTGTAAGGTGTTGGAAAGGTAGAAAATACTGCAAAGTTTCTGAAGGTGTTAGAGATTTGGAAGATTCACTTTTTTTTTTTTTTTTTTTTTTTGAAACATATGTCATTATATGGAATATAACTTAAATGTATTCCATGTACATTTGGTGCCATAATGCAGCTAGACTTTTAAGTAGTGAGCCTAACAAGCTTTATTTCTTGTAATGGCTATTTGTGAATTAGAAATTAACTTAAATAAGGCACTCCCAGACTGTTACAGACAATACTACTTAGAACTAAATATCAAATGTATGTGACTAGTGCAGCATTCATAAAATTTAGACAAGGGGAAAGCTAGAGGTGCATGTGTTAACAAAAGGTTAACAAAAGTTCAAGAGAAACCTGATGTTTGTGTGCATGCACACAAGTGAACACTAAGAGTAAGGAACTTACAGTCCGGTACCTGGGCCCAAAATAAAGTAATTTTATTAAAGTGGTTTTTAAATATTTTGTCAGAAGTTTTAGGTCCTTTCTCAGTGTTCAACCATGTAAATAAAATATTTTTTGCTTCCACTCAAATCAGGTTTAACCAGTATTTTATAAAATCTTTTACTGTTTAAGTACTCATATTGAAATGCCATGCAGATTATATAAAAACTTGTTCTCAGGAGTTGCATGAGGCAAAAATAAAGCAGAATTGGCATTTGTGAAGATCAAATTACTTAGGGGGGATTTTTATATCCACTTTATTTATCCTCTCAAAGTTGATGTCTTACTGATTATGTCAGCCAGAGCAATTCAGCTGTTTACAACAGTCAGGCTTAGAAATTATGTGTATCACTTAAGTTCTGGTGAGTTTTTTTCTTTCTTTTGTCTCTGGAACAGCAGAATTCACATCCTTTGGTGCAGAACCATGGTATTCTGCAGGAAGAGGGATCATTGTGGGTTAAAGTTCTGTCACTTATTAAAATCTCCCGATAAGTCATAATTTTAAGTCTAAAGAAAAATTTTCTCTGGAGACTTATTTGTAATACAAGAGTGCCTCCATCAAAAAAATGTGATTATCTCACAGGTGTGTAGCAATTTGCACTGCACTGGCGTAGCGGTTTGCTTTTTGTCTTGACATGTCTAAAGGTGTGAAGTCCATTACAGATCCATGAGGATGGCTTCTCCTAGACTAACTTATCTGTTTATGGATACATCCGTGGTGCAGAGCTGATTAAGAGAGTACAGCAAATGAGCAGGCCTGGTTAAGAAGAGTTTGAATAATGACTGTACTGGCCCTTGCTGAAAGCTGTATGTTTACAAAAGGGTTAGTAAAGCTATTTTTGTCTTTATAAACTATGTCCGTTTACATTAATATTTTTTCTGAAGTTTTTCTTGATTCAAATGTTAGCTGCTGCAATGAGATACTCAGTCAATGGTAAGAGCTTACATTTGGGAGCTTTTTCAACTGACATTTTTATGGCATAACTTCCTTTTTAAAGGATACCCACAACTTCAGTTAGATCATCTTAAGAATTAAAAATTTAAATCAAAAGGGAAACTTCCAACAATGCAGAGGAAGTTTGGGACCAAAATATGCCAAATTTATATGCTGCACTGGTGGGGCCTCACCTTGAGTCCTGGAGACAGTTTTCAGTGCCGCAGGATAAGTAGATAAGGACATGGAATTGTTACAGTGTATCAGGAGAATTGGGACCAAAATGGAGAAAGGTCTTGAGGGCAAGATTTAGGAGGAACTGCTGAAGTCACTGAGCTTGTTCAGCCTGGGATAGAGGAATGTTTACTTCCTCTTGGGGGACAGCAGATGGAAGGTGCTGCTCTCATCTCTCTGGTCACCAGTGGCAGAACATGAGGAAATGGAATGAAGCTGCATCAGTGAGAGTTCAGCCTGGAGATTAGGAGTAGGTTCTTCATTGAGAATGTGGTTGGTCCCTGTAAGAGATTCCCCAAGGAATTGGTCCCTCCATCAAGCCTGGCAGTGTTCAAGGACCATTTAAATGAGACTCTTAGTCAGGTAGTTAAGTTTTGCACAGATTTGCAAGGAACAATGATCCTGATTGGTCTTGTCTGTTCTGAGATTTTATGTGATTCTGGTCTGTGATTCTAAGAAAGTAAGAATTAAAAATTTTGCTGATGCCCTAGGTAAAAATAAAGGGTAGAGCTGGGCATTTCCACTCACTTAAAGAATAGCTGAATTATTGAGGAAGCATCCATGAATTCTAGCTGAGGAAAAACTAAAAAAAAAAATTATTAGAGAATTTTCCTGCTACTTGATTGATCTCTGTAGGAGTGCTCTCAGCCTGCAAGTTAAAATTATATTGCTATGTATGTCAGTGAGTACTTTTAACTGTTCATACATGTAGTTAGAAAGTGGAGACAAGTCACGTCTTCACAACATTTAGGACAGTGGACATAAGTTGGAGCTGGAGCATCTGCAGATTTTCCAGTCTCTGTCAGTCTCAGATTTTTCTGTCTCCCTGTAGCTCCTAAAGTTGGAGATGCTGGTGACATTTGTATGTCTTTGTTTTTGATTTTGGACTTAGTTGTAGTCTTACTAGCTTTTGAGCATATTTCTTGTGGTTCATAGAATTTTAGTTATAAGAAGTGTGTGTCCCTGCTAGGAATATTGATATGTTTTAAATGCATGGTAGAGTACCCTTTTGAGTTTTCTGTAGTCACAGAATAATTTAGGTTGAAGAGGACATCTGGAGGTCATCTGTTTCAATTCCCTGCTTAGTTCAAAGCCAACTCAGATCAAGTTGCTCAGGTTGTGCAGTGAGGTAAAAGGTGAATTTCTGAACAGTCAGAAATTTCAGGGTTTCAAGAAACAGAAGACAGAGGACTGCAAGTAGCATGTTCAAACTCTAGAGCTAGTTGATATTTTTATCAAATTAAGGTATGAAACAAATCTCTCCTCTGCTGTTTGTTTTTTTTTTTAATTTGAAAGAAAAACCAGGTTGTTAGAAGCATTTTCTTATTTATGTCCCACCTTTCCTATTTTTAATCATACACATTTTAAACTCAGCAAAATCCCCACCATTTTCCCACATATGGAGAATATAATTAAAAAGGGAGCACAATTCCCTTAGTGCTTATCCTTGAGAGTCATAAAATTAAATACTATTTTATCTACTAATCTATTGCTTTAAATTTTTAACTTCACACAAAAGTAATAAATGAATACAGAGGCTTCCTCAGTAGTGTAAGTATTATGATATGAGCAGACCATGATAATATATGAAAAACTATTCTGTGTGGTTATCTAGACAGATGTGGGACTGTATCATGACTCTCTGAAGTTCTGAGGCTAAGAATTGTCATTTCTTTTCTTGAAGAGATGCTTTTTTCCATTCTGAATTCCTGTGAGGATGAGTGTCTTGGCTTAAGTGGATATGTCGGTAAATCTAAATGCAAATACCTAAATTTACATTTCCCTTATGTGCTGCAGTTTGTCCTGGTCTTTATGAGTAGGTCATAAGCTTTTATGTGATTACACTGCAATGGATGAAGATTGGTTCTTCATACATAAACACAAAGTAAAACTCACATTTAAAATTTTCTGTAGCCCAAGGTGCATAGTTAATCTGTGCAGCCGATTCAAGCTTTGTAGAGCAGATTCTGTAATTTCAGAAACCAAAATACATTTAAGTCTTACAATTTGATCCCTTTAGTTACTTACCTTTGTTACATTGCAGTTCATTGCTAATGGAACTGCAGAAAAGTGTCTTGAGTGAGATCTAAGATGACAGCAAAAGCAGTTAAAACTAATGCGTGTAGGGTCAGCTGAGGTGTTGTCTCAGAGAGTTTTTCAATCCTTGACTGTTTAATTTCAGTTGATTTTTCACTGGTGTAATGAAGAGTTCAGCTGAGTGTTAGTTCCAATTTAAGTTATTTAATGGAGTGAAAAAAATTTGAGATCTAAGTGAGCCTAAGCTATTTTATAGCCATGACTAATCAGCTCTTTAGAAAGCATCCTGTTTTCCTAGTGATTAACCCCTCCTCCTTTTGCAGTATCATGCAAGACTGCTTTTGAGTAATTTCAATTCATGCAGGTGACAGTAACTTGAACTGTCAAGATGTTCTTTACCAGAAGTCTTCCCCTTTGGTCTTAATCAGATGTACCCCCTAGGGAGATTGATTACATCCCACTTTATCTTTCCTAAGTGGGCGATGAGATCTCAGTTCATTCAAGATGCCTGCTTGCCCCATTTGGAAAATGACATAAAATTGTATCTACTTTTACTGTCACAACTTTCAGAATTGAATCACATAATACCTGTAATTTATCTATTATTCTGTATAGAAATAATAATATTATTTGATGTTAGATGTGGCTGGAATGGTAAATGAAGGACTTCTTATGTGTAAAGTGCTACACAGTCTCAGGAAAATACTGGTGTTCAGGTTTTTTAAATAGCACAGCATGAACATAGACTTTGAATTTTTATTGAGTCAAAATCATATTGACTCTTGCAATGCTCAATATCCTTCATTAAAATCTCTGAATCTGATACTCACTGGAAGAAAATAATCTTCAGGGGATATTCTCTAACCTAGTCAGTGCACTGTTTTCTGAAGACTTGCTTTTAGGTACCTTGCTGATTTGAACTAAAGAAATTATTGCCTTCTTAATGGTTGATGCAAAGATAAACACCTTTTTCTTCAGTCAGATTTGTATGTGAAGACATCATCAACAAGAAACAAAGCAAATTAGCTGTCAGTCCCAGTGAGAAGGTAATTCAAAACCAGCAAGACTTTTTTCTCTTAGTGCAGTTTAGCTGCCCAAATATTTATCACTATTGCATTCAAATATAGTCAGTGTTTCAGGGAAGTATGAAAGGAAAATAGTTTAATATTTAAGGCAATAGTAAGGGAGAAAGGCTTATTATACTCAGGCATAATGATCACGTTCAGTTTTTGCTTGTATGTCGGCCATTGGAAGGGAAGCAAACAGACTGAATCTAGGAGTCAAACGTAAGAAAAAATTCTTTGAGAAGGAATCCATCACAACAACACAGACAGGAACCCCTAAATGAACTATCTTTAATCAAAGTATTAACTCTGTATTTTAAGTATTAACATATTTTGTTTTAAGTACAGTATATGCCTTTAATTTGGAGACTATTTTCTTAGGCTGAAGGGACCTCTCTCTGTATCACTCTTTGGGATTTTAAACAGGCCTCTGGAGCATGTTTGTGTGTTGGTTTTTATACTGGGGTTTTTTTAATTTGGTGGTCTTTTTGGAATTTTGCTTGTTTGTTTTTTAATACCTCAGTGATTTGCCTCCAATTAATCTTCTACAGAATTTGAATGTATTTAAGTGCAGTATCCTCTCAGTAATATATCCTCTCAATAACATAATTTCCTTGTCATATATTTTTTTTCTTGTGCATAGGTTCTTGAAGGTGTTGGTTTGATTTGGTGAGATGGGGAGGAGATGTTTGTCCCATTTCCACCTCATCCCCTAACAATTATCCTGTCTTTAGAATGTAATCAATGCTTTTAAATTTCTTCTATTTTTCTGTATTCTGAGCAGCTCTGAGTATGTCATGTATGTTGAATATTAATTTTCCTTGCTTAGAAGTGAGGATTCTTACTGCATGCTTGCATACTTTGAAGTACTGCTTTCTGTCAAGCAGTCATCTTATTTGGTTTTTTTAGTTTTACACAATTGATCTAATTTTCACTTTTTATTATTCCTTCTCAGCCTTTCAATCTGCTTGTGTGTTCTTTCCCTTAATAGTTCTTTCTGTGTTTTCTTCTGAGGCTGTAAAGTTTCTCCCACAAAACCTTTTGTGATATTTATTTTCACAGTATTTGTTTTGATGTGAGGAAAATTCTGCTGAACATCAGTAACTGCATTGGAACTTACTATTAACTGTTAATTTAATAGACATGTAGTATTGTTGTTCTTTTGTTTTTATTGAAAAATTTCCATCATTTACTTTCCTTTTGATCTTGACCTTTCCTTTTATATGATTTGTGTATTAATATGTTATACTATCTTCCAAGGTAGTAATTACATTCAAAGCAAATTGAGGCTATTTTAGAATTTTTATAAAGAAAAAAAATTCTTGTGAAACTTTTAGGTCCCAGGTAAGACTTACTTTTTGGAATTAAAGGATTCAGAATCTTTGAAGACTGTGGGTATAGCAAGGTATTTATCTGAATTTTACTTGTGAATTCAGTGGGAAATTCACAGTGAAGGTGGAAGACAGTATAGAGTTTCTTTTAAGATCCATTCAGAAATATTTCTGTTTGTGTGACTTGATGCTCATTTTTGAGCTTTGACTTGACAGCTGTTGGTGATAGTTAAGAAATGGCAACATTTAAAATGTAGAATTGGGTTCTTACTGTGTAGAATTTTGTCACTCCTTCTTTCTGCCAATGTGATATGCAAAATATGTCTGCTGTAATCTTTGAGGATGACCGAATTTTGGAATTGGTCATTTTGATGAACTTTGTAGATTCTTTGAGGGAATCTTCAGGTTTTAAATGAAGTACTTAAAAAAAAATTGTGCAAAAATTGTGCAAAATTCCAAAGGATATATTTTCCATCGCATTGGAGAGGTATGTAGAAGGGAACAGCTGAAATAGATAAGTAATCCATATGCAAATATGATACCATTTTATATACATGGTCTGATGATTAAAAAAAAAGTCAAAGACTTGTGTTCCGTTATTTGCTTACTTGTTCCTAGGAAATTTGTTTCTACCTTTGAATTTTTAACCTTAAGAGTGCCTTCTTGTATTGTTAGTCTGACCCAGTGATTTAATCTGGGAAATAGCAAAAATTACTCAGTCCAGAAAGCTTGTGATCTTTGATTTCATTAATAACAGACTCTTCATGCCATAAGTAAGAGGTTCTGTCAGTAGGTATTCTACTGTGTCTTTACAGTATAGCCTCTAAAGGGTCACACAGACATATTGGTGGGTCACCCTTTGTGGATGAATGACTGTGCTCTCAGTCAGAAGTGATTGTATGTCATAACTCACTAGTATTTGCTGCTGCCGTTTTCCTCCCATGAACATGCTGCGCAGCATTTCATTGCTTCCGATTTCTAGCTGAGCTAATATTCCTCCAGTTCTTCTCTGTCTCCTTTTCTAATTTAATTTTCCTCAAATGTTGCATATATTGGCCACCAGCAGGAATTTTTGCTTAATAATTCAGAAACCTTCTCTCCACGCTCTCTCACACATGGTTATGTGTCATTTTAATTTTGAGTTGGTTGCTTTTTGGCTCCTTCACATTGGAGAATGGGAGCAGTTCCCATTCATTGTTATTGGGTTTTAATCTACTCCACCCCAGTAATTAAGATTCAACTGCTCTTGTGCATACAAATGATGTACTTTGTACTTTTGTACTTTGTACATACAAATCATGGTAATTTCTCCTGTCAAAAAAAGGCTACCAGTTTAATTTGAAAATACGGTTTCATAGTTGCTTAGCTCATTTGCTGTACATCACATAAATTTTTTTTTACTCTGTTAAATGTTTCTCTACAACTTTTTACATTTTGAGTTTATTTAAGTGACAGAAAAGTAGAGTTGTTATAAATTACTAAGTTGTCTACATATTTTTGGCAGTTCCTTCCGTAATGATTTTACATGTGTTGGATGTGACTTGTATTCTGGTTCAGATTATTTTGATTCTGTTCAAATGCTGGAAGCAGGTATCTTATTTAAAAAGTTTTTCTGCCCAACAAGTATGGAAAGTTTCTCTGGATTTCTCCACCCATTTATGTACAAATTTTTGCATTGTCTAGCAGGTGACTCAACCTTCCTTGGGTCCCATATGCTCAACAGAAGAAGACTATAACTTACTTGTGCTGAAAGAGGGCAAAAAGAACACAATAATGAAAGTTTTTTTGCTGACAGAATGATGTACCTCCATAGTCATGAAGTACATCTTAACAGAACTTCGCAGCTGTTTCTTAACCAACCTCTTTACATATTCTACTTTAGACAATTTTCCACTGTATTAATAAATTCCTTAATTTCACTGCCATGTACATATGTTTGTTTTATGTGATAAAAGAGATTTAAAGAAACCCTTACTTAAGATCGGTTGCTTTTTTTGTTTATAAAGAGTCTTAATTTAACACTTTAAAAATATGTTTTCTATCACTGATGGCTTGGTGTCATCTTGTACCTTTATGGTGGCATGATCAATTCCATTGCCACCATATTTATATGATGATTTTGAAGTATATTAAGTTTTGCCACCTTATATTACATAGGTAGGCATTATAACACATTGCAAAGGTGAAAACTATAATTAGGTTATTGGATGTACAATATTAAGCCTGTTTGTACTTTTAACAATGCATTTTAACAATAATGTACTCTTAGCTTCTTTTGTATTTTAAGTGATAAGAGTAGACTTTATTATTCAGAGTAGACTTAACATATTAAATGCCAATAACATTCAGCATTGTACAATAGAGTTTTCCAGTCCAGTAGAAACAGAGGAGGTGGGACAGACGAAAAAGCTTAATGGAATTTGGTGGGTCTGGCTTTTGAAGTTAACATTGGTTCATTTCTTGAATTTCAACAGATTGTATTAGGGCAGTGTCTAGGTGACTCATGACAGAGAAATTTTATGTGCTTGCAGTCTGGGAAGTGCTGCTACATAGCTGTAATAATTTGTGTAATGCAGCAGCATTGCCAATAATTAATTTTATTATAAATTTTAACTTAGTAATAACATCATAAGAACATGACAAAAAAGGGGAAAAAGAGAGAAAAAATATTTTGTGGGAAAAAATCCTGCCAAAACCTCCCCTTGAACCTCAGTAATTAAATTAGTTGTTTATTGTGTGTCATTTAACTTCTCAGTGGTCACAAAAATACCCACATTACCTTTCCAAAAGAACATTCCCCTCCTTTTCTAAGTTGCTTTGAATTGCTCTTGGCAAATATAAGAACTTTACAAAATCACTTTTACAAAATCTGTTTTGCAGATGTGGAATCCATAGTTTAAGAAGTTAAACGTGTATGTGAAGCCTTCTTCATGGATATTTGAATTGAAAAGGAATTTATGAAAAAGAAATCATAAATGTTGATGGGATGAATATATTAAAACTTGATGTAATGAGCAAACAACAGTATATGTTTGAAGTATAGTTTTAAAAGAATTCCTCTGTCTAGTTTTTACTAAAGAACAAACTTTCATTAAACAGTTTTTCAGGTGGAAAAAAAGACTCATTCAGGAAATGCTTTTCTTTTGTTTTCACTGGAGTTCAAAAATATCTAGGTTCTGCCTATCAACATATAAATATTAATGCTTTACTTCTGCTAATTGGTACAACATAGAGCACAAAACAGTGTTGTTGTTTCATCTCCCACTTTTTTACTTCTGAGGAGATACTCTTAGGAAGAGGGGTTTTTTGAACAAAATGAGTGCCCTGGAAATTATCTGATAAATGCAGGGGTAAAAGTTTTTTACTCATTTCAACACAAACAACAGACTGAGCTCAGAGAACTTAGGAAGTGAAAATAGAACTTCTGTAATGCAATCTCATTTATTTATTTTTTCATTATGTCTGAGGAAGAGGAAATCATTAAATGGTACAAAACTTTCCAGAAAAAACCCCCAGAGTCATAATTACATAAGGTACCCTTAGTTGACTGTTACGTGGTGTGCTGATTGAGGGTCAGAAGGGGAGAGAATGTATGGAAGCAGTCCATATATTTTTGCCGTAATTGCCAATTTAAATACAATATTACCTGAAGGTAAATTATTTGGATTTCTATGCTTCTTTTACTTTTTATCTCCTTTCCTTCTGGCTAGAATGGAGGGAGTTAGATGTTAGTCACAGTGCCTCAGAACAGGCTGGGTTGGATGAAACTTCAGAGGTCATCTAATTCCAAATTCCCTCCTCTTCCAGCCAAGGTCAGGGATGCCACCCAGTAGACCAAATTGCTCAGATCCTTGTCCAGCCTGGTCTTGACGATTTCTAGGGATGTGATATCCGCAACTTCTCTGAGCAAGCTGTGCCAGAGCCTCACATTGTCACAATAAAGGATTTGTTCCTAATATTGATCCTAAATCTCTCCTCCTTTAGTTTAAACTGTTTCCCTCTTGTGCTATCACAATCTTCTTGTGTAAAAATCACTTTCTACCTTTTTTACCAGCCCCTTTTTAGTACTTGCAGTTGCTTTAGCTCTCCTGAGAGCCTTCTTTTTTTCCTGTCTGAACAAACCCAACTCTCACCCTGTCCTCATAGGAGCTGTGCTCCAGCCTCCTAATCCTCTTTGTTGCATCCTCTGGACTTGCTTCAACAGGTCCATGTCCTTTTTATGCTGCATGCAGTACTCCAGGTGGGTCTCAGCAGAGCAGAGGGGCAGAATCCCCTCCCTCCCCTGCTGCCCACAGGGCTCTGTATGCAGCCTAGGAAACATTGGGCTCTCTGAGGTGTGAGTGCCCACAGCAGGGCATATATAGCCATAGAATCAATTAGGTTGGAAAAGGCCTCTGGGATTCATTCCAGCCTGTGACGCACCATGATCAACTAGACCATGGCACTCCGTGCCATGTGCTTTCTTTCCTTTAACATTTAGTGTCATGTGCACTCTTTCTTTAAACACTTCCAAGGATGTGACTCTACCACCTCCCTGAGCAGCCCATTCCAGTGTCTAATCACCCTTCCTGTGAAGAAATTTTTCCCAATGTCCAGCCTAAACCTCCTTTCTTTCTAGTGAAGATATGTCCCCAAGGTCCTTCAGTGATCCCTGTTTCTAGTCTCTCAACTGATCTGAAGGAAAATACAAAACACAATGTAGTTTACAAATTACTCCTAGTGTTTTAGTTGGTGATGATTCAGTTAGAAACCATGCTAAGCTGAAATTTTGCACATAGTATTATGAGATGTGTTTGCAATATAATTTAAAAATAGGAAATATTTCCATAAAGAATAAAAATACTTAAATGATCTTATGTGAAATAAGATAGTAAAGAACTCAGTCGTAGCTCAAGAATTAAGGCTCTCTGGGAATGACTGACAAATTTGTAACTGTGTTTACAAATAATGTATATGTGGTTTCTTACAAGATATTTACTTTAGTTTTTTGTTTTTTTTTTTTTTTTTTTTTCATTAGATCCAGTAGCAACAAGGCAACAGCAAACACATTCTCAGTGTGAGGACATTAAGAAAACATTAAGGGAATATTAAATATATATTGTAGGCTATGTGGGTGTTTTTGACAGGGCATGTGACTCATGTATGGCCAACTGTCTGCAGTAGAAGCAGCAGTTCGGAGAACTAGGATTTTTCAGCTGACCTGCTTATACAGCTAATTTCGGGTTCATACTTCTTTTAATGTGTTTTATAAGGAAAAAGAGTATAGAAGTGCTTCTGCTTCCTTTACAGTGGAAAGGTAAAATCATAAAAAGGTTTGAATGTTCTCTTAGCTTAGCCAATTTTTGAGGTTTTGACAGGACATTGAGCCCTAAAAAGAGGAAACTGCAGGGTTTAAAAAAGTCATTCCATGCCAACAGAAATAGAGAATTAGGATGGTAAAGGATTCTCAAGAGATTGTTTCTGGAATTACATCTGAGATGCTGTGAGGCATTGGGAATGAAAGGGCTCTGAAGTTCCCTGCACATAACTATGTTACCAGGTGCACCACCTTAGAAAAGGTGTGCCAAGGCAGTCCTTGGGAACTTGCACTGTAAGAGAGGACAGAGCTGTTCAGTAGGAGGTGGTCGTCACTGAAGGAAGAAGAGAAGCTGAAGGTGCAGAACATTCAAATGAGATTTTGGAGGGATTGAGTATTATGAAGGAAGGGGAATGGAAAAAGACTCAAGTTTTGAGCAAGTGTCACAGTGGGAAAAAATGTGAATGAAAGGCAAGAGACTGAGATGGTTATTGACCACACAAGGAGATGAAAAAGGGAATGTCAGAATCATATAATGATTGAGGATGAAAGCAACATCTGAAGATCTTCTAATAAACCTAATCATAATTGCAATAAAGTGCTTCATTTAAAATAATAATAATAGTTAAGACCATCAAATCTGCCAAAACCAAAAACGCAAACTAATTGTCAGAACACTTGAATGTCTTGTGCTAGAGCTCTAAATACAACAGTGAAGTGATGCCTTACACATAAGAGATTTGAAGACTTTGGAAAATGAAACTAACCTTGACTTTATTAGGGAAAACCGAAGATTAATTCTACTTATTCATTTCAACTTAATGACAGTAATGATTTCTCATTACTGTCATTAAATGGGCAGTTGGTTATAACCTCTCTGAGGTATTTCCAGCTCATTTTCTTGTCTGTTTTATTCTAGAATTTAAATGTCAACTCTGTGGCCTGTCTGGTCCTGTATCTCTGATGGAAGTTCCTAATGTTGTACTGTAGTATCTTGTCTCATTCTGGAGAAATGGCAGCCTCTGTTAAAGTTGTATTTGCTTTGCTAGAGACCAGTGAATTATGTGCTGTTGGATCATAGGCAATGTTTGTATAGTCTAAACAAATGAGGTTGTCTTGAGAACCTTGAGACTTTTTCTTTCTAAATGAATGATCTTCCTTCCTTTGCCAAATTCTGAAACTCTTCTCTGCTTTAGATGCCAGAAGAGTTCTGAATTTTTATATGGAAAGACCTCAGCATATTAAATGGACAGAAAACATTTGTATCTAAGACAGTTTAAAGGGTCCACCTGTATCTAGTGTTTTAGTTCTCTCTCATTTGGATGTTTTTCTGTATCTAAGGAACAGTGAAGATCCAGGCAGATACTCTTTTTCCATTAAAAAGAGAAAGGATATATTTGTTTTGCTAATAATGTGGGAAAAACTCAACCTGTAAAAACAATAAATTAGTCTTCCTAAAATATTTGAAGAACATTTTTATAACAGAACTCTTAACACCTTCAGGATTAGTGGAAGAGAACTACAATAATATTACAATTAATGTTTAACATGCCTTTTAGAAGTAAAGTGTGAAGAATAACCAGCGAGTTAAAAGCAGAATATTCATATTGTTATGTCCAAATAGTTAAGAAATCTGTTTAAGTTATGAATTTGTGTAAGCATTCATGCCTATTTCCTGAAGTATTAATTCTTTGTAGAAGACTGAATACCTTCCTCTTCCTTACTTTCAGTGGCAGTGGAGATGATGTAGTACCTGTGTATTAACTTTTTGTTATCTTCCAAATTCTAAATCACTGATGTACTTACATGAGAGTTTTGGGGAAAAGTGTTTTGGTTTGGGGTTTTTTTCTTGTTTTTTTTAAATACTTTTTAATTTTAGATGCATTTTAGTGAACATGATGTTTCTTATTTGAAAAGTTGTCCTCATAGCTTAAATGCTATTTTGCCATTACTGCTTAATTTGAACAATATTATGTGCCATCTGTGCTGGAAAAGGTGTTTGGTTTTATTACAAGAAGAATTATTTTATATATATTAACATTAACTAAAACAACTGTTTATTTAAACTATTTTTTTCAGAACTGTGAGGACTTGGGATGTTAACAATGAAAAAAAGCACAAAAGCGTATTTAAGCCACGATCAGCTCAAGGTAAACGAGTGATTCCTACAACTTGCACGTACAGCAGAGATGGGAAACTTATTGCAGCTGGCTGTCAAGATGGCTCTATCCAGATCTGGGACAGGAATATGAATGTAAGTCCAGTATTTGATAACAATATATGCTTCTATTATTTTGAGTGTGAATGTTGAAGCAGATAAAATCAATTTTGGCACTTATTTTCATTTATTTCCCCTCCTTTCCTCTCTGTCCTGAAAACCAAATAACTCATAGGCATGACTTAATATTTCTTCTGCCTTCCCACAGCTGATCATTGTGTGGTGCTACTAAGTTCAGAGTTTAGGAAAATTCTTGACAATCTGTCTTAAAAAAAAAAAAAAAAAAGACCACTTATCTGTATCTAGATTATTATTCATTGAAGATGGAATGCTTGTAAGAAAAACTGTAATTTTTTGTTGTTTATTGAATATATTGAGGAGTAACTCTTAAAACTTGATACTGAAATCAGTCCTTAATCCATATAATAGGTAGAGAAAAATAGCATCTAAGTGGGTGAGGATATGGCCAATGCTGCACATTAAATGGCAAATGTTGTTATATTGTCTAATGTGTAAAAATTAACACTGAGGCAAATTGGAACCATTTATTTAAATGCGCTGTGGTCAGAAAGAGTTAGAATGAAAACTATTTCAAACTTATCAAAATTAGGAAATATTTCTGTGTAGTTCAATATTTCATATTGAACTAAACAATTTCCAGTAGTTATGACTTGAACTGATAAGTATAATTCTTGCTAATACTTTATAATTTGAAGCTTAGAGCATTCAGTGCTCACTGTTGCTTTGTGTAGTATAGCTTACAAACCAGTCCAGTTCCAAGAGTTTAATTATGCAATGTCAAGTGCAAATTCACAGGCTAAGCTTTACTGCTTTGAAAAATAATCATCCTAGTAAATCATCCATATCCTCTCTTTATGCCCATCTTATGTGAAGAAGATTCAGTGGGATAAGTAGCAATGGCATGCATTGCAGGAGAAAATGGAAATAGGGTCAATTTTTTTTTAAAGCCAAAATGAGAATACAGAGTAAATGAGGCAAGAAGAGCAGGATTGTGAAACTGGTGCCATAAATCTCTGAAAGCTGTACAACTCCAGTAGGATGGCTTTGTGAAAGTAAAACTGAACTAGTACAGGTTACATTGGTCTGTTAAACTTCATATTTCAGAATATTTGATTTTAAAAAGAAAAACAGACAATCTGGGCAGCTTTTTACAAAGATTTAAAAAGATTTGATTGCTGGAGTCTGGAGGAAATGTATAGATTTAAAAGGAAAAGAAAGCCAGTGGATCATACTTAAAGTACAGCCTGTATTTTGGGATTGTAATCTATTTTTATTTCTGTTTTTATTTCCACTATAAACGTAGTAAAACTTCCTAATGGCATGAAGCTTGAGAATTCATCCTAAGTGTAAACTTGTTCTAACAGAATAATAAATTTTTCAGAGACTGGCTTTCATCACCTGTGTATGTTGTTTATTTTAACATATACAGTATTGAAATATTAAGCTTTCTAGTGTAGTTTTAACAATAGTACTCTTGGTAGTCTGCTTTTTCATGTGCTTTTCCTTTTGAACTTTCCTGTGTCTGTAAGATGACATATTGCAATGCTGATTGAGTGCAGTTTAAGGTGATTATGAGTAATTTAAAGATGTATCCTGTGCATCTTGTGCAATTTCCAATGGGTGACCCTTGTATAACAAGGCAAGACTAAAGTGATTTTCTAGTGGAAGTTAAGTTTATGGTGTTTCTGGGTTTGTATTTTTAATGTCTAAAGAATTTTTGTCTTTGTTGGTTTCATTAAGAAGTGTGCAAGAATTTTGGGTAAAGGAGCAGGTAAATTGGATTTTTACTGGTATTCTCACCTAAGACTGCTGGTGTCTTCTGGAGATTCCTGTGTATAGTTAGAATCAAGTGTTTCAAAAAGCATCTTGCTTAAACAATTAGAAGAAGCCTTCATCTTATATTTGGGGATGGGGAAAAGACAAGAAAAAAATTTTCAAATGGACCATGTGTTCAATATGGTCTAACAATAAGTTAGAAAGACGAGGATGAGACTGACTCGTGCAGTGGAATGGTGAAAGCACTTACTGTCCTGACAGTATACAGAGATGCTTGCAAAGGCAAACAAGAAAATGCTAAATTATTACAAATTGATGTGGTTCTTGGGGTACAAGTTGTGTGTGACACAGGAAAATGGGTAAAGCTGTGGAGGATCGAGCTGCAAGGGTTAAACTTCTTAAAGAACTATATATTAGAAATACTAACTTCTGATTTTTGAACAGAAAGTTGTAATTCCCATCCAGCAAATGTCATTTGGTTCTGTTAAAACAAGTGTAGAGCCATATATATATAGTTTTTGGTGTGTTACAGTACAACTGGCTTTCAAGTCAAAATTAAGAGGGCATTTGTGTTTCTCTTGACAAGGTTCTATTGAGTCAGTAGCAAAATTCACTAGTGTTTGAAAGCAGAAAATAATTGCCATATTTTCTTATTCTTGATCAGTTCACAATGAATCTGGCATCCTTTTTTATGCTGTGTGCTTGGTCCATATGCAGCTGGAAGGAGAGATTCAGGAACGTGTTTAAAAATGACTGTTGCTTATTTGACCATACTGTCATGAAGGGATGACCCAATAAAGGCCTGTCATGACTGTCTAAATTTGATTTTGCCTTTGTGCAAGAATGTAAATGATATTTCAACCCTGATCTTGAGTGCCTAAACCACTGCTCCTGCATATGACAGTAACAGCACAAATGAAATCCATGAGGATTGTCCATCCACATATTACGGCTCACACTAGGTACACCCCCATAGTGCCTGTTGTCCTGGTCATCTGTGAAGATTTTTAGATGCATTTACTTTTGAGTTGAGTCTAAGCTACGGTCAAATACAGACCTACTAGAGGGGGAGGTTTCTGTTGGCTTCAGTGAAAATGTAAAGTCCCTGCTTTTCCGCAGAAAAAGGCTCATCAGCGCAGCACAGAATCACAGGATGGGTCAGGTTGGAAATACCACTATGGGTCATGTGGTCCAACCCCTCCGCCCAAGCAGGACCATCCCAGAGCACCTGGCGCAGGGTTGTGTCCAGATCATTCTTGGATATCTCCAGTGGGGGAGACTCCACAGCCTCTCCAGGCAACCTATTCCAGTGCCCAGGCACTGCACAGTAAAAAAGCTCCTCCTCATGTTCAGGTGGGACTTCCTGTGCATCAGTTCCTGCCCATTGCCTCTTGTCCTCTTAAAGTATGAAGCAGCAGTTCCAAGGGTAGAAACGAATATCTCAATAGGGAAGAGGGTCTGATGATGCCCTTTCCAAGAGCAAAAGGGGCACTTATTAGAAACAGGCACAATTGGGCAGTGTTGGTGGGAAGCCATCGCTGTACCACTTTGCAAGACAGAAGCTACCCCCCAAATCTCCTTTGCCACTGTAGTCATACTTTCTGACTGCTGGTATAGGGTTTTTTATTCTCTGCTTCATGCCACAGTCACATCAACTCTGTTCTACACTGCTCCACAGTACAGAGCTTGGTCTAGAATGGAGTGTTTAAATAATTTTTGATTTTTAATTTAGAGGAAGACAAGATCTCTATGTCATAGTTTATCCAGTCTGCTGGAGTCACTTTTGAACCATCTCAGTATCTGCTTTTTTTTTTTACTTTTTTTTTTCTAATTATGTTGCTGTGCCTAGGGAAAGATTTTGGTGTGTGATCAATTCACTTCTGACTAGTAATGAACACCATGAATGTTTCATTCAGTTTTTTACTTCCACTCACTCTTATTTTGGTATGTTTCCAAATCTCCCAGCTGTATGCAGTGAGAGTAAAAACACTTTTAGAGGAAGATTTTTTTCTTCCTCCAACCTGACATTGGTAACTCGCTAATGCTGAAGTTAGCCAAATGCATTCTGGCTCTACCTTGCCTTTTTCCAGACTTCCTCAGCAGGATCATGATCCATTATAATCACCTGCCTCAGAGGATTTTTTTGTTTTGTCATAAATCTGTGTTATTTTCTCACGTATGTTATTTTGTCGGTGCATGTTTTTTCTTTAAGGTTCATGTACATGTGCATTTACAGTGCACATTAGCAGAGCAATCTGTCAGCCTATTTGAAATATTATGAACACTGTCAACTTGGCTTAAAATAACAGCTTCAAAGGACGTAAAAAATAACTTCCTTCAAACTTTGAATGAATAGTGGAAACAACAGTGTGAAATAGTCAGTTGTAACACAACATATTTGAACACTCTCAATTCAAATGTTCTGAGACATGGAGAAAAGTGTCTGGCAAATATGGAGAGTTGAAGAGCATTAGTGGTCAAAATAAGACAGGGCCTCAAAAATTACTGATTCACAGGGCAGTGCAGTAAAACCACTAGATTTTACCTGCAGTTTGGTAAGTTCAAATTCTTCATCTTGCCTGCACTTGTCTGTTCAGAGCTTTTTGCAATCCTGTAGTAGTACATATTTCTGAACAAACTGATCAATGGAGTCAGTCTTTAGTGTCAAGAATGCAGAGTGTCTTGCCATCAGTAAACCTTTTTGTCCCTGATATTCCTGTCCAGGAATGTGAGTATCTCATTCATAGAGACAGGGAAAGAATGAAGTCATTTTTGAAGCATACTGTGAGTTAAAATTGAAATCTCTTCAATGTACAGAAAATCTCCCCTCATTTTCCACAATAAGCAGGATTGGATTGAGATGCTTTTCATTAGTTACAAATAGGCTTTTTTGGGGGTGAAAAAGCTAGACTTCTTAGTTAGCCTTTCTTAATCTTTCAAACCACCTGATGAGGCTACCTGTTATGTAAATTTTTTCCTCCAGCTTTTCCTGGGTGTGCTCAGCACAGGACTGCATAAACAACTTCTCTGTGTATGACAAGCTGAATCATGTCTCACAGTTTCACACATCACCTATTTTATGGTATATCATTGCAGCTGTGATACAAAGATATTAATAAGGATGTTGTTTGTACAAGAAGTGGTAATTTCTTTTAAATACCTTTGAGAAAACAGCTTGTACACTTAAAATCTTGTCTGTTTTTTACATAGCTATGGTAAATTTGGTTATAAACTTGGAGTAGTTTTTATAAGCTTTTACCTGTCTACTGGCTGCACCATAAGTACTAAAGAATTAGTTTGGACAAATACCTCTGTAGTAGGTTTGTCTTTTACATCTGTAATAGGTTTATTTTTTTTAATATAGTGAAAATCTGAACATGAAAGATACAATACTTTGTGATTTTCAGCCTAATTCTCATTAAACAAATTGATTCAGTGCTCATGGAAACACTTTTATAGTGAGTGATTAACCTATATTTTTTTACTTTCTTGTTTTATCAAAGACTTAGCCATAGGTTTAACTCCGTTCTTCAGCTCAAAAGTGAGCATTTGATGCAGGACAGCTGAATTACTTCTTTGCTAGAATTTTCTTTTCTCCTGGTTTTAAAAGCTAGAATAATTTATGTATTTTGATGAGTTTAAATTATTTAGCTGAAACTCAAAGTGGACTTGCAGAACTTAAAATTCTCAATAATATTGAAATTCAACACTGTAATAATGTACTGCCCACATAAATATTCCTGGATGTGGTGTGATCGAGTGGTAGTGCCAATAACTTGTTTTCAACACGCCCTTAAGCCATCCTATCCTCAAAATACAAGGGAGAAGAAAAGCGGAATGTCACAGTATGCCCTGAAATTAAACAGATCTAAGCTCTGTACATTTTAATTACAAATAGTCATGTTAAAAGTATTTTCCAAATAATTACATGATTTATAGATGTAAGATAAATACATTTCTATATTTAGAGATAGTTTGCTTTGAAAGAGTTTCTGTAAGCTTAGTTTTGTGGTGTGCTGTTGGAAGTTTTAAGGTAGAGGTTTTAGAGATGAAGGGTTTCGCAAGTACTGAAGCCATTTTGAAAAAATACTGTACAAGTAAGGGCACAGATTTAGATAATGAAAAATTATTATGTGAAAAACTTCCTGGGGTTTTTTTTTTTTTTTTTTTTGTTTGTTTTTTGGGTTTTTTTTTGGGGGTTTTTTTTTTTTTTTTTTTTTGAATGGGAATTTAAGTCCAGATCTTATTTGGAATTTTTTTTTGCAAACTTTATTTTGATGTTCATGACAGATTTTACAGCTGATGCCGATGCTGAGCCAAGACAGAGTAATCAAAACTATTAGTAAGATCTGAGACTTGCTGTAAATACTGTCCCATTAATTGGAAGGTCCTTTGAGGGGATTTATACCTATGTGTTAGGAAGATGAGGTTGTTGAATATTTTGTACATTTGCAGGATTCATTTTGCATATGTTGACATGCAAAAGACACGGCTTTCAGTAATTGATTCCTGAAATGTCTTATATCTGTCCACTGGAAAGCTTTACTATACATATGCCTTTTTAGATAGTTTCTGCCTGTTCATTGTGTGTCTTTGGCATCTTGTTCATCACAGCATTAGAGAGTTGTGTTTTTTTCACACCAGCTAGGTTTTATTCATCTTTTTTCACCATGGAATATTCACTTGTCTATTTGGATGATTTTTTAATGTATAGAATTCAATGTTTATATTGATATCTCCACAGCATTAAAATATTCCAGTGAAATGTCAATATTTAATCAAAACAGTTTACAATGACTGTTCTTAAATTTGCTGAATATCACTACTACAGCTAAACAGCAGGGAAATCTTCCAATTTCCCCCAAGTATGTAACATGCTTCATACTTTGAAGAGGGTAGTCTGGCTACATCTGGAAATTTCTTGTGTAAATACAAGATGAAGGATATCCAAATATACTATATTCCCCTTTCAAACTTAAGGTAAGTTTTCCATATCCATAATATTCCACCCTTTCATTCCATATGTATATGTGCCAGACCTCTGTTCCAGAAACTGGAAATCACACACAAGCTTGCCAGCAGCAAATATTAACAGATTCATATATTACTCCTTTTTGTATACGTCTGGGCTAGCCAGTACATCACTATCTGTACCCTGAAGCCAGCCACAGTAAAGAATCTGACAATCATATGCTGAGATAAAATGTGCCCTGCTGTATTTCTAAGTGCATTTCTCTCTTATGTAATAAACAGTTTATAGTTAAGAACTATCTAAATGTTTGCACTATCTAATATAGTGATGAAAGGCAATTCTAAATCTTGAAGTCTGTCACACCCCAATGAAAATAGGTTAAAGGATTTCACTTTAGATTCATGTATGGGTTAGGAAAAAGGCTTATCCCACAAGGATTATATATCTCTCTTTGGTTTATTATTTAGAAAACTAAAAGTAGAACTTAGAGAAATAATTTCAAAATTACAATTTGAGAAGAGTAGGCATAACAGCAACATGATTGGCTTTATTAATATTGTAGTGCTATTAATATTACTATAACATGAATAATGTTACAGAAATATAAAGATGAAATAGTAAAAAATAATGGAGAAAAATAAGAGAGCATTTTTAAGCTTGCTTTGTTACTTTAGTGAAAATTTTCCTTTTTTTGCAGAGGCAAAAGGTATACAAATACTACATTCTGTTCTAAAAATAAATGAAATCCAGAGTGGTTTGGCTTATCAGAAAAATAGCTTTTAGATGCTGTAGTATATGCATTGCTTAAGCAAGCTGAACACTTCAGTGGTCTAGATTCTGATAGGATTTGCAAATTATGAAAAGACTGTTGTGCTTGATGTGTATATTAGGAAGCTAGTTTTGCCTCCAAACATATCTCACTGTGCTTCATAGTAGGTTGCTATTTCTTGAAGCTTGTGAGGAGATGAACAGCAGGATTATGCTGTGAATTTCCTAAAAGGAATGAAAAGTGCGTTTTTGTACAGGGCTTGGTCATAAAATTTATTTTATTAGAGAAGTCAAAGACTCCCACATTTTAAAATACTTAACAAAAGGAAAGCTGTTACAGCTTGAACAAGTGAATTAAAACCAAAAAAGGTAGGAAATAATTTCTGAGCCCTGGAACTTACAGGTTTCTAGGAGATAAGTTATAAGTTGAGGCATAGCTTTTGTATGTAACATTAAGTTACATCATTTAACTCAGGAAGTTTGAAGAAGAACAACCTTTTCTTTACAGAAAGAACAATTGATTCATAGTTACATCCATTAAAAGGTGCAGTTCTGTGGGGATACAGTTTAAATAATTGGCCATAATACACTAGAGACTGTCCTCAATTCCTAAAAAATGTAAGTCTTGTTAACTTTAACGTAAAATATGTGAATGGCATTTCTAGAGAATTTGTAATAAGATTATAAGTCAAACAAGTCATTTTTGTGTTCATGATTATCAGTGAGAAGATAAACTGCACAGCTAAAACATATCTTGGCAGCAGGTACAGAACTAAACCAATCATAAGTATTTGTAATAATACCATACTTTTTGTAAGACAGCTTCAGTGAACAGGTTTCTTGCAGCTCTAGGTATATATATCTCATAATTAAAACCCAATTGAATATATGTGAAGCTTCCTTCATAAATAAGCAAAACTTCTACCAGTGCAAAATATTTTAAAATAAAGGGATTTTTTTTCATGATCTTTCTATTCCTAAAGTTTGTTTTCAACAGATGTTAGTGCTAAACAATTAGGAGAGAGGATGGTGACATAGGTGGAGCATTGTCCAGCTGTGTTTTATTTAATGTATGACTGCAGTGATACTATACAGGCTGAAATCAGATACATCCGTGAAACAGCTGCTTTCCTTAAACTGAGTTCTAAATTTCTCATGAGATAGAGAACTAGACTTGGAGTTGGATATGACTACCTATGTGTTTCACACATTATGTGCAAATACATATACAATGTGTCTAAGTATGTCCAGAGACTTATAATGACATTCTAGTTCAACAGACTTTCTGAATGTGTATAGCCATTTTAAGCAGTAATTTAAACAACCTATTTTTAGATATTTCAATGTACATAATTTTCATTTAGATTAAGCTGTATGTGGAATTTAAAAGAAATTCCTTTGTGGTTACTATTTCACTTTGCACTGTGTATAAGTATCACTTTGAGAATTAGGTTGTGACTATTTTGTGCTCAAAGGAGTCACCTATAACCAACACTAAAAATTTTATTTTATACTTGGTGCATTTTTCTGCATCCTGGCTCACTAGCCTGCTCTTTGTCCTCACCATTATGCAATTCTGTGGTCTCACCTGGAGAGTCCAAGATCTGTAAACAAACTTCATCCTGCTGAGGCCATCGGAGCACACTGTGTGGGCCTTTACAGATGCTGTTTCACCAGAACTCACAAGAGTAGGAGGAGGACAGGTAGTGCATCCCTGCCCTTGTGACAGGAGGACTGGCATATATTCAAGACTGTCTTGAAGAGCCAGAGTGATTTTTCAGAAACAGGGATGGACACCTGTTGCAGTCAGCAGAAAGCATTGCATTGCGAGCCATTGACTTGTTACTTATCACAAATGTGAAAAGGGCTGGTGGATTTCAATATTTGATGTGTTGAAGTTATGGGTAGGTGTTGAATATTTGGGAATAAGCTGAGAATAAGCTGTCATAGCTGCTTTTTGAAGACTACTTAGTAGCTTCTTTATAATTTTTTTTCTGTTTATATTTTTGTTTATTGCAAGGCCAAAAGCTGCTTTTAAATTATATGAAACATCCAGGGTTGCCATAGATGAGTTTGAAGAAATCTGTGGATTTTCAGTGGAGTTCTAGTCTATCTTAGCAGAATCTTTAAAGAGATTTTTGCAGAATTACATAGATCACATTTGATTATTTTCTGGAAGGTAAAGAAACCTTCAAAAGCTGGGCAAGTCTAAGAATGATCAATTTAACTTCTAGAGAGGCAAAAGGAGGAGTGGGCTTTTTTTTTTAACAAAAGCAATATTTATGATAGTACAAAGCAGGAAAAATGTAAATTTGCTAGGATAAGATGAGATGGGTTAGATAAGTTATGAAAAGATACAGAAGAAAGTTCCTTTTATATCCTTGTGTGTTTTTCTCATGCAGTGTAAAAAATCCCCAAAGGAAGCCAACTGAATAGTTTCCAAAAACTATTTTTATTACTAATATGTATCATTTTTGTGGCCAAGATAGGTTATTTTCTCACATGCAAATTTTGACCATGCAGCCAAACATTCAGCTGGGATTTCATTTTCAAACCTTTAGGCAAGTTTTTAGCAATGCTGTTAAGAAGCTATCTTTCTAAAATGGTTTCCTGAAATATTTCTTGATGAGTAAGCTTAAGCAAGAAGTAATTGTTTCTGTGATCAGCAATTTTCTTAGAAGTTGATTGTTCTTCCTGGTGAATGAAGCATGAGCAGATAGGAAAGACTTTCTCATGACTCTACAATGGATCAGAGACATCTCTAGGACAGGCTGGCCTGCCTGCTTTCTTGTTTTGCCTAAACCCTAAATGTATAGTCAAATGTATCAGGTGGCTTTCCTCATTGCCTTCTGCATAAATGTTTTAGATTTTTTTAAAGTAGAAATCAAGTTTTTGTATCAATTGCAATTGACAAAACACTAAATAATTTTTCGCCTTGCCTGGCTGTGCCACTATATGACTTCTTTTCTTAGACTGCTCTTTTCCATATCTTCCAAGCATTTTCTGACTAAGTATTTCACACTTGTGTTTTTATTTTTGTTCACAGTTGCATAATATAATGCATGATGCATTGAAGATTCCATAAATTTTAAAAATAATTATACACCTTTTTTTCTTCTCCCAGTTATGTAGGTTTTTCATTGCAATGTAGTTGCTCAAGAAAAACTACATAATATTTGAAAAAAAAAAAGTCAAGTCTTTTATGGGTTCAGTAATTGCAAATAACTAGGTAAGCTCCTCAATGAAATACATGTGAGAGATTATTGAAAGGCGTTGAACCACTGCTGACTGTAAGAGATAAATCCTGAAGACTTGTCAGGCCCAGATAAAAGGCCTTAGTTGCAACAGATGAGAATATAATGGTTGCACAGGACAGTTAAATACAATTGTAAGTCAGATGTCCTGACTGTGGCAAGTAAGGTTAAGCTACTGTATTCACAACTGATTAATTAGGTTGAGAGAAAAGAAGGAGTGTTTCAGGCCTGATAATTATACATGTGGATGTCACTGAGTTAGAAAGTCACAGAGAAGAGGAAATAATGTAAGAGTGTAATCATGTAAACACAAAACCCTCAGATTTCACAGGTTAATCTTGTTTTGCATCTGTGTGCTCGTTACTGAAACAGCATCCATTTCTACACCACGGGAAGTGGTATTGAAGAGCGGTCACATAAAGCCCTAGGATCATGTTCACAGAGACTTAAGGAAAGCATCTGATATAGCCTGCAACTGCCTGCTCAGGGGAAATACTGAGAAATTCCTGAATTCAGCTGACAAATGTAGACATGACAATTTTTAATTGATACACTAAACCCAGAAAGTACACTTAGATTTCTTTTGTGGATCATAATTGATAGCAAGGGAGATAGGCTTCCTTCAGTAGAGGTGGCTGAAGTGGGGATGGGGAAGTAGACATTTGGAGAGTGTTAATGCCTGCCTTGGGAACCCGTCTTCCTTGTCAGCTGGGATCACAGCTCTGAGATGTTGTCTGTTTCACTTTGAACAAAGACCCAGACAGCTTTGGCCAGTTGTGACTAAAAAGGAGATTTCTGATTTGTGTGTTTGTTTTCATCTTGCAGCTTTATAACCGATACTTTTATCACCTTGAGCCTGGGCGTGATAATATGTCATCTTGGAAGGCTTTTACATTTGTTAAAAATTACAACTTATGCAATTTAATATTATCAGTGTGAGCTGTTTTATTTTGCTGTAAGTATCTTAGGTGAAGAAACTCAATTAGAACTCAAGTAGCTGTACATGCCCTGGGACTTGATTGTCAGGCATCTCTGCTGAGTTGTCTTGCCCTTCTGCCTCCTGTTTGAAACCAGCATAAATCTCAATTGTGGTTGTATGGTTGACTGTGTTCACACTAATAAATAAGTAATATTTTTCTATACATCTGTAAAACAGAGAAAGATTGATACAGCCGTCTTTGTAGGTCCCACTTTCCCCAAGGCATGCCTTAATTTACTGCCTTTGCTTTAAAAAAAATCTAGAAGATATTAGGAGTAAGAAGGAAGAAGAATGTCTTGACTGGGACATTCAATATTTTGTTAAAAGAAAAGTGCGTGGGGGGGGGGGGGGCAGAATGTGAGAAGCATTATAATCTTGGGAAAGTGTCGGCTTACTGTGAAATATTGTATCCCAGAAACAATGTGAGAAGTTCAAAAATTCCATCAGTTAGACATACTGTTATTCTTCTCATAGATGTGGCTTGGATTTCTGAGGTGAACAAACTGAGTAGGTCTACCTTTTTCCTAGAACAGGTTTTATTGAGTGTTTTGGAGCAGGAGAGGAGTTTTGAGATGCAGAGCTGCAGCCGTGTGTCTCTGTTGTAGGTCATTCTTTTGTGGTAAACCATTCATGTGGCACTGTTGTCTTCATTTCCTGTATGGATCCTCTTAAATCCATACAGATTCTTGTACGAGGGATACTCACTGCTGATGCTCCTCCAGTCATGTCCCTTTGCCCCCACCCCCACCTTTTCCCAATTCGTTCTCTGGTTTCCTTTTGTCTTCTGGCTCTCATTCACTCTGAGGACTGTGGCAATATTGCAAACCCTGAGATTTATCTGTTATTTTTGGTTTTTTTGATACATGCAACTGTGTCCTTTCTCACATGTGCTTCATGTTTTATGCCTGTCATCTCATTTTGCACACAAGTACAGTCAGCTGTAATTGCTTAACAAAAATATATGTGCTAATACAAAGCTAGGAGGAAAGTGCTTACATTGGTGGAGTTACTTGTTAGAAAGCCTTTAAATAAGTTGCAGAAGCTGGTGGTTTACTGCAGACTTTGCTGAAGTAACCAAACCTTTAAAAAATGTTAAGGACTGATGAACTTGTCAAATTTTGTATGGTACATGACTGTTACTTCATTATAGCAGGCACCTCTGCAACAAAAGGAAGAAGGGTAAGAGTGAGATATGTAGATACACTTTGCCCTAATTATCTTGACATCTTTATCTTATGTTTCAATGCTCTTCCTTTCCCTTCTTGAATCAAATTTTGTACTTGCATACATTGGTTCTGCTGTTTCATGTCTTTCCAGCTAGAAACATTCTGATAACAATTCTTTTACTAATGATTTGTTAGCAAGATTAGACATCTGTTAAAAATACTAAGAGGTCAGAGGCCAGAAACATTATTTTCTTTGAAAACTGCAATGAGTGTTTGCCAGTATGTGTAAAAACTTCTTTTCAACCTTCAATCATTTTAGAATATTTGATTTAGTACTACAATTCAGGGTTATATTTCTTTGCAGAATAATATATGGAGGGCAAGCTTGCAGAGCTCAAAGTTAGGAAAACAATCTTTTACTGGTAAACTGAGCAAACTTATTTTTAAAGGCATAGACTTGCTGATGCAATCTTACTATCTCTTTCAGTCAAGCCTGGTTTTACATGAAATCCTAAAGTATTGAATCTGGATAGAGTTGGGCAAATTTTTTTTGTTTCTTTGTTTAATTTTTGTCATTAAGGGGCAAATGATAGCAGTCTTGGACATCTATATGTTCCTGTTCTCCTTTCTCTGCAGGACAGTTGAAAAAAGAGCAAAAACTGGTCAGAGTATAAGTACTTCATTGAGAAAGCTCTGTGCTTTATGGTGTAGAATAAAAAAGTAATTTCAGTTGGAAAAGACCCTGAAGAGCATCGAATCCCACTATTTTCAACCTTATATTCAACCTTAACTCTGCCGAGCTTACCCCTAAACCACGTCCCCAAGTGCCATATTGACACATCTTTTACATACATCCAGGCATGGTAATTCAGCCACTTCTGAGAAGCCTGTTCCAATGCCTGACCACTCTTTCAGTGATGAAATTTTCCCCAATATACAATCTGAACCTCTCAGGGCACAACTTGGGGCCAATTTAAGATGAGTTGTTTGATTCCTGAAAGACACGGTTTAAATTTTATTGATGGATTCACAAATAAATGCTAAATAAAATCAGTATCTTTGACCATAGGAAAATAACACAAATTCTAACTGTTATGTGATTTGCTATCTATCTATAGATGTTTAGGGTTTTTACTTGTAGAACATAAAAGAAAAGGCGTTTGTTGGACCCCAGATCTCTTTCTGTGTTTTAATTTTGATCCAACACAAAGCAAGAGGAAAGAATTTCAGATTGAGGATGAAATGAAAGGAAAAAACCCTACACCCTTACATTAAGTTGGGCAGCAGAGTGGAAAAAAAAAGGTATTTTAATATATGTATGTCAGTGTGACTTTGCCTGGAAGGATGGGAGTGTTGTGGAGCCCCCAAATGAAGTTTTTTCAGTTTGTTTGAATTAGCCTAACATCGTACTGTAATTTTTCTGTCATTTTGTAAAGTGCGAATATTAACCATTTATGATGTTTTTAAAAGTCTCCATGGTATTTCCTACACAAAAAATACATTAGTTTTAATTGCTTGTTAATGTTTTACAAATATTACAGAAATTTTATTTCCTGATGGCCAATTCACATTTTATTCTTTGCACATTTCCACATACTTAAAAAGCTTTATGCTATTGAATGCACAAAATACGTTTTTTAGTATTAATAAACACTCCCATCAAAGACAAACAGTTGTAAACTGCAGTCTGTTCATAGACTTCAGGGTATGCATAACTGGCTGGAAGTGACAGTAATTTCAGAACAGTTACTATGGCTAAGTGTAGGCCATTGCAGTGTTCAAATACTGTAAGAAGCATGTTTTTGGTATTTGAAGTCCCCCTTTGTTGAAGAGTCATTTGTGGAGGGAATGCCTCACATGACTCCTCTTAATGACTGACCAAATCTACACATCAAAATAAGCTTGCAATAATTATTAACATCATCACACAAAGATTCTTTAGCTTTTAAACCAAATTTATAACAACTGTTCTTAAGAGTAAACAACATTAATTACTTCACTAGTTTATGGCTCTTACTTACAAAATAACCCATTAAAAGAGTCTTAGTAAGGTGCATAGTCAAAAATTTGAAGATAAATTTACTGAGGATTCCTGTGCAAGCCTAAATCAGTTTGTATGATTGCATTTCCTGATCACATTCTCCTTTCATGATCACAGTCTCTTTTTTATTCTGTAGAAATGCATCTATTTTAATGCATAGTTTGGATAAAAATCACTGAGCAGCTGCTTATTGTTTTGTCCTCTTACTGTTCAGGTTGGGATCCTAGGTCTGATTATGCTGCGTGTTGTTCAACCACTCATCTGAAAAGATATGCTTATATGTGTGAATTTTGTTTTGCTCATCATTACCATAAATAAAGGACTTCAAGGTCACTAATCTGCCACTTTCTTCTCTGTGTTTTAATCCTCATTTTACAGAGGGGAAGGTTAGATACAGTCGCACTGGAAACCCTTAAGTCTTGAATGCCTAATTTTACCACTATGTGAATTAGTTTTCTTTGACAAAAAGTGGGCAAATTAGAAGCATAATTACCTTGGTATTAAAAAAGGAATCAACCTATCTCAAATTTGTTTTTCTCTGTTTCTGTCTTTTTCCTTCCTGTGTTTCCACTTCCTGTCTTGGAATCTTGGCTGAGACCCTTGTTTTGGGTTGGGAAGTGGGAAAGCTTGATTTGACAAGACCATCTAAATTTAATTTGAGGTTCCTTCCCTATTAATAGAATTTTTAGGTATTTTACTAAATAATGACTTAATAATTAAGAAGTGATCTCCATACAAGAACAAAATGTGAACTTGAAGATAATTTCAGGCTTTCTTTAGGATTATCGCAAAATAGAAATTATTAAAATAAAACATACATCGTTCCCATACTTGAATTTTACAGTACCTAAATGGAACACAAACCTCACAATATCTTAACTTTGTTCTATTATGTAAGCCATGAATTCTGCCAGGGATTAAATTTGGCAAAAGTAAATTTTTCCAGTCCTTTTCAGTCCTTTCCAAAGTATGTACACTGTATTTTGGTAGTTTGAGAAACTAAAAACCTGCTTAGAGGAGTGTTGAAAACTGTCTTGGAATGTATTTTTTATCTTAACCAGGCATAACTACCTTTGTTCAGGTAGTGGGAGTTTTCCAAGAGTGCTGATGCTATGTGAATCTGTACTGTATATTTAAACTTATAAAGAATTCAAATCTTGCATTCAAGCTCTTGTTGTGAAAGCATATTCTAAAACTAATATAACATTTATAAAAGTCTGTTGGAAATACTTAGCTGCTGTACCTCCTAAAAATGTAGGGATTTCTGTTTAGAATAATGAATAGCAACAGAGCACAGAAAATGCTACGAAGTAATGTTTGTCCCACTTGTTTCATTTGTTTTTTGATTTGTAATTGTAATTGATTTTGTAATGTATTGTTTGTTTGGCGAACAGGTACATACAAAGTTCCACTGCAGGCAAGCCCATGCTTCAGGCACTGACACTTCTTGCTTGACATTTTCCTATGATGGTACTGTCCTTGCCAGCAGAGGAGGTAGGTGATTGAAAGAAGCCTGTGACATGTTGAATGTAAGACATTTTTAATGAAATGAAATGGTTGACTAAACAAACCATATAGATCACGTTAATTGTTAGATGTAGTTGTTTGTGATGAGGTATGGTAGTTAAATCAGATATTTGAATCATACCTATGATTCAAATTTGAATTATTTCACAGTTTACTACTTTTATTTGATACACCATGCAGTGCTGTGTTCCTGAAAGAGAATTTTACTGCAGTTAAGAAATATTTTAAGATAACTTTGATGATTGTATTACACATTTCCTGATCCGTGTTATTGTCTAGCAGTAATAATAGACTGAAAGGAAATCATTAGCTTAATTAAAAAAAAAAGTCCACTTTCGTTGCTTAGTTCTTCCATGGAAGATAAATGCCTCTCAATAGAACTGTCTCTTCTCTGTAGGTATTAATTCCTCATACAACTTTCTTAAGCAATATAATTTTCTGTCCTAATTGGAATTTTTATCTAATCTGTATTAAAAACATCAGAAGTTGATGACTGGAATTGACTTTCCAAAATAAACTTGAATGGAAAAAGAATTTGGAATGTTCACAGGACTGGGAAAACAGACTTGTGTTGTAAACTTCAGATAAAACTTTTATAAATGAGCCTTAGATAACAGAAGAAGACTTGAGAAGGCAAAGATGTATTTGAGGACTCATTAACTTCATTATCGGATAGGATGGTGTCTGTTGAAGATAGCTTTTCATGCGGCGATTTGTCTGCCCAGTACTTTGCACGCAGGTGCAAGCATACAAGCCAAGCTGTCTGGATGGAAAACAGCTGTAACCAGAAGCTCTGTGTATGCTTTAGCATTGCCCCAAGGCCAAATAAACAGGCCTGGGGGGAGGAGTATACATTAATGCTGGCTAACACTGTGCCTAACATATGTTTAGAACATCTGGTCAGTTTGGTACATAGACGGAATGAGATTACATACACAAAATACCAGAATGTAGGTATTCATAGATGAAAAAACTCTGAAGCAGTGGATGTGTTTCCTAGCCAAGTAGCTTGAGTTTTCGTTGTGTCCTCCCTGTGCTCCTGCCCCTGAAGGGGGTAGAGTGTCTGACCGGTGCATGTCGGTACAGGGAAATGCAGCTGATATTGGGTGTGGCCTCACTGGTTCTTTGTATGTCTTGCCACATTTCAGAGATTCCAAATGTTGTTTCCCAGAACACTTCTTTCAGAGTAAGGACTTTATAGCCTTATCCTTGCAGGCCCTGGACATATGGACACTAATGGCACTTGTGTTGTTTTGTAACTGCTGTTCAGGGTCCTGAGTTGAACTGCTGTTCAGAGTTCTGCTGCCACTCTACCCATCGTGAATGGGTTGGAAGTGGTGAGGTAAAAGCTCTTAAGCCTTTTTGTCCTTTCTGAACCAGACTTTTATTATGTGTGGACCTTCTCCTGCTTGGAAAATATGTGAACTGTGTGTCTTTCCATTCTGCACTAAGTAAAACACTGTGTCTGTCTGCCAGTGGTGATTGCCCCAAAAAAATTCACACAACCATACTTCAGGAAATTTAGGGCTAAACCTTGGCATGCTTTTAAATATAGCAGCAGACAAGGCTATTACTTAGTGAAGGGTATTCACTGCTGTCTTGAAACCTCCATTTATGCAAATTATCTTCTGTTTCATGTTTATTAATGTAGACCACATAAATGACTTTTTCTTATTTTTATTGCATGTGGCACTTTTACTTGCCTGCTCTTCCTCATCTGTCTCCAGTTTTTGTCTCGTGTTAAGCAGACTTTCATTTACTCAGGTTTTATCTTCCACACACTGCACTAAGCTGTATAAAATGTTGATTGATTGTTTGCAGAATGTAAGACTGCACAGAAATTTGGCCACTCAATGTGGATAAAAGTGCTACCTTTGTCTAGTGTATTAAGAGAAAAAAAGCTTTGTGTGCACTATGCTAGAAAGTAAAGAGGATTCATACCTTATTTTGACTTGTTTGGTTAGTGCTTTAATATGAGTATTGCTTTGGATCTGTACCAACAAAAGCAGATGTGGATCCAGCATTTGTAGATTAGCACACCTGCCAAGTGCTGAGGATCAAAGAGAGGATAGTTGTTTGGGGCATGGGAACTTTCATTGAAAGCCTGATGGACTTTCCTGCATCTGATGTAGATCTGTGTTGGATATGAGAAGATGAGGCATGGCTCAGCTGCAGGCACAAGGGAAAATAAAAACCTGAGGAACTGCTTATGAAAGTTTCCAGTGCTATTCTTATTGGATATTAGGTAGTAACTTGACAGAAACTTAAGAAAGTGATATTTCTGCATGCTTGAAACAACGAAGGGTAGTATTTGTGCAACATTTTCTTTGTTTAGCAGGGCAGAGATAAGAATTAGGATTGGACTTGAGGTCTTACTGTAAAAATTTTTTAAATTTTTTTTTGACTCCTGATAGTTTTTGTTGGTCTTTTTCCTTTTTTAATTTGACTTGTATTTCTTTATTCATTTTTAAATTGGTTTAAAACATAGAAACATGTATGCGCGAGGATTATGCAGCAGTATGTATAGAGGCTGTTTTGTGTAGTGTAATAACATACTGCTCTTCATAGTAAATCCAAACATTGGCATTTCAAAAATCAGATGGGTTTTTGTCAAGTAATATTTCTTAGAAGCTGAACACTGGTGTTCATTCAAACCATGGCAGAAGTACATTTACTAGTTTTAATAGGCATAGTCAGGTAAGTGCAACACTTGGAGCTTAAAAAGCAATATGAAAGTCTTCTAGTATCCTTCTAGCCATGTTTGTATGTTCATTCCATATGTTTAGAGAGGACGATGCACTTATTTGATCAGGCAGGTGATGCTGAGAAGTGTTCCAAATGTAGGTAGAGACTCCTCAATTTGTGACTTCCCTCACAGGATCTTTGTCTTTGGTCCTACTCTTTGATGCCTCCAAAAGTTGCCCTATAGTTGTTGCAGCTCCTCCTGTGGAACCAGTACAGAATGCAGAAGCCTGTACCTTGTTCTGTAAGGTGTCTTTCACATATGTAGTATAAGCCTTCACAGAAAGGCTCAGAGTTGATAAACATATTCTGGTAAACTTGTTATGGTATGTGTTTCCAAAGCTGTAACTTTTTAAAATTCCCATTTCCTATGTTTCTTTGCCTCATTGATCTCTGTGAACAATTTCTATCATCAAGCTTTGCTTTCAGCAGAGGACTCCCTCTTTTTAAACAGAGCGCTGCTGACTGTAGGCTTTGTGAATTTCTGGCAGCATTTTTGCTTCTTTTGGGCCTACTTGCATTCATGTGCTTGTCTTCCTGGTCAGTATCTTCTGAAAAGAAAAGAAAAAAAAATCAGATAAAATCTTTATAGTATTAGTGCTTCAGCTGTATTTTGACTAAAGAGCATTTGAAAAATGCCTATCTTTGCTCACCAAAGACTGCTTTTCAAGGACCTAATTGTTACCTCTTGATAAATCCAGTGCTCAATACTATTGGCATAACAGTGTCTTGACCTGATTATGTCACTCTTGAGCCTGTTTATTGGTATCCTTATTAAAATGGTGAAAAATAGCATTTCAAATGCTACTAAAAATGCTATAAAAGCTTTAAATAAGCCTGTCAGGCTTTGGAGAAGTCTACCATCAAGAAAAAATACGGAATGATCTGAGCAGACTATTTTCAATATTCATTCTGAATTGCTCAACTTGTTTCTATGCTTTTGTTTAAGGATAATTATATTTGTTCATGTATTATTAAAAACAGATCACAATTAACAGATCATAATTAAAAACAGATCACAACTGCTGCAGTTCTGTTAAAGCTGCCTCCTAAGCATTGATAGAAGTATCCTACTGGGAAAAATCCTTGGTGCTGAGGAAAGGCAATATTCTGTGATCTTAGTGACAGTGATTTCAACTTGAAATAAAATTAGATTTAGGAACCAATTTGCATTTGCACACTGGGAGTTTTAATTAGGAAAAGTGAATTGGAGCAAATTGTTAATGATGGTAAAGTTATACAGCATTAGCAAGTCAAGTCATTCTCCTAGCATTTTCCCCTCTCCAAATACTTACTCTTCTATTTCTAAACTATTTCAAGATAACACAATGTAGACTTGAAATTAACCCTAAATTTGAGTCCTACTAGAGTTTTAAAATTTTTTTATCTAGCCCATTACATTTTCTTGCAAGCAAAGGAGCTATAGCTACATGTCTGACTGCATTTTTCCTGCTAAAACCTGGCAGGACTACAGCTTGAAGATCATGTCAAGGCTCATTCCACTAGGAACAGAACAGCCTTGGCTGCTGGCCGTAGATCTGTCCCTATCCAGGAGATTTGCGAAGCGGCCAAATGCTGTCCTTTGCATACATTTATAAAGTGCTGGTGCTTTAGATGTAACATCTCGACGATAAGTGGGTTTTTTTTTTTTTTGTTTTGTTTTGTTTTTTTGTTTTTTTCTTAGGGGGTGAGAGGGAAAAGGGAGGGCTCATTTTACAAGACTAAATGCTTTGAAGCACTTGGGATGGAGTCTACTGGGAAACAATAAGAAAATACATATTCCCAAAACAGGGACTCAACATTTTTCTTTCTTGTCATTTTTTAGCTTCCCAATGAACAGAAATATACTCTACTCTAGATATCATTTATTTAAGTTGTCCACTTCTTAAAAATATTTTGTAGTAAGGAGTTATCCTAGTCTTTAATATAAACATACATGATGTACGAGGCCACACATTACTGCTTTCTCTGTAAAGGGCACTGCTGGCCTTGATTTCTTTTGTTACTTCTTTTAAAAACATTTTATTTCCAAGGCCTCCTTTGAGCTCTTGAGCTCAAAGGCTATGAATCCACAAAATACTTGTAGATAACCAAATTACTTTCCTGCAAGATTTGTACTTTGGAAGGAAGCTGATCTTGCCTCCTAGGTCAGAAAGATTTTGTAACTTTTTGTCTAGATATTTTTTAAGGGAATTGTTGCTTAAATGTCCTTCTTTTTACCCTTGAAAGTGTTGAGGCACTGCTGTCAAATGCTAGGACGTGTCTAGGTGCTTGAGTGAGGTACTTCAAAGCTCAGATTCTGTAGCTCATCTCATGCTGGAAATATGTGTTCCAGAAGGACAATCAGAGAGGATATGTAGATGTCTCTCAGAATAACTAATTAATCTCTTTTTATTTACCCCAGTTCTCATTTTGTTAATATGTCGTAACTTTTCAAAAAGGGATAAACAGCCTGACTTTTACTGGCCTACAGTCACACCATGTTTATCAAACACAGATGAAAATTGCTACAAATCTCTTTTTGTAACCTTGATTTTGGCTTTATAACTAAAGGTAGTGTGGTGAAAATGTTTCATTACAGTAAGTGTGGTTTCAATTGCTTCCCTTCACCCCATTCCCTGAGGATTTCTGACTGATTCCAGGGCCTCTTCTCCATACTGAGATAGCAGTTTGTTGCCTGCTAAAGAAGGGAGAAGACTTTCATGTGATTTTCATGTTCTTCCTGATTGCTTTTTCAGGACAGGTAAAAACCACACATATAAAACTTATTTAGTTTTTGATCTAGACCATTCATGGCAACATTTTTAATTTCTTTAGATATCTTGAAATTTGGTCCTGGAAGCAAAGCATCAATGCTCACAAACCAAGAATAAATTAGTGATTGAGTCATCTGATTCCCCTGTGAATGGTGGTTCTTAATAGGAGGGATTGCCACAATAGACTTGAGCCGTTGAGGTGAAATTTCTGGTATACTGGAGGGCTACATATTGAGCTTCTCAACCTTGCACTGTCATGGTCACTTACTGAGGAAAAACTTACAAATTGTTCCCATTTTGGATGATTCTATTATACAATTTTGTTCTCCTCTCTGAAATAGAGAGTGAAATTTTCTGACATGTGTGAGTTCTTGATTTGAATTCTTTATTGCTAACCTTTGTCTCTTCTGTTTCATAGGAGATGATACTTTAAAAATATGGGATATTAGACAATTTAAAAAACCTCTTAATTCAGCAGATGGACTGCCCAGCTTCTTTCCAATGTAAGTATTCTAATTTATTCCAACAGCAGAAATAGCAGTATTTTTACTGAATGGGGAAGGGTTCTGTTGGAGTTCTTATCCTCAGTTGTCTCTAGGTCCACAGTAGTGAAGAGCAGAATGTACAAGGAGAACTGTGTAGTGACAATTCCTATCTATTTTAGGGATTCACATTGCTTTAAAAGATTTTTGTGATATTTTAGTCTCATATATCTTAAGTCTAATTAGATTAGTAACATTTCAGGAGGAAATGTGTGTGTAATGAGATATAGATGTAAATCTTATTTAGTCTATAATTATTAAAAAAAGAGCTGAATGAAAAACTAGACATAACAGGAAGGTACATGATATGAATTCAGGTTACAGTGTCAGAAATACTGATTTTATTTTGCTGCATAGTACTAAGTATTGTTTTCAATATTTTTATTGGTCTCATCTGCATTTCTATTGCTGTAATACAGCTAAATCCCCTAAGGACTGTTTGTAATTTTGAAATAAGATCTTAGAAAGACAAGTCATGGACAGCTCAATCTTAATTCCATTTTGTAACACAGAGGAAAAATAAACAGAAAAATATTTCTGGCCAATGTATAAACATACCACCTTGCATCACTGAAGAATGTATCATCAGCAAAACCAGATTTCGTTATTAGCACATTTTTTACTTAATGATGACAGCCAGATTTTAAAGTACTTTTTTTTTGTTGCTGTTTCTTGTATTGAAAAGCTTGCAAGACTTTTGAGTGGAGGAGAGTTTTGCGGGGAGGAGGATTTTTACTGAATCTGCCAGTTGTGCACATCTTGTGCACAACTGTAATAACAATTGTGACAGGTAACTCTAATTGATAACTACAGCAATAAATGACAGCTCACAAAATACTTTTCAAGCTTTGTCTGAAAAGGACTAAAAAATAGAAAAGATTGTTTTAAGGAATACAATTTATATCTAAGTTCTTGATGTGTTAATTATTTATCCATCCAGTGAGATTCTTTGTTTTCTTCAACAGGACAGATTGTTGTTTCAGTCCAGATGATAAGATCCTTGTCACAGGCACCTCTGTTAAGAAGGGTGGTGGCAGTGGGAAGCTGTTTTTCTTTTATCGTGAGACCTTCCAGAAGCTGTATGAGATAGAAGTTACAGATGCTGTATGTATTTTAGTTTAATCATCTCTTCAAAATATGAATGAAATCATATTCATATGCTTCTTTTCCCTTATACAGGTCATTACCTACTAACACTATTGTGATTTTCCTATTCCATGATAAAGAGATAGGGCTAGAGTAATCTGAATAATTGTTTCAATTAAATTTAAAAAAAAAATCCTAGGACAAGATGTTTAAGCAGTAGAGCTTCCCTGCTCTGTTGTTAGCATTGCATTGCTCAAGGATTTCTGTGAGCCCTTCTAGATCTGTGGAGTGGGACACAAATCCTAAAATATGTAGATTTTTATGTTGTTTCACTAGTTATCATGATGAAGTGGCTTATTGTGACAAAACTCGTTTTTGTCCATGAGACCAGATTAGTGGTTACTCTAGGATGTGTTTCTAGTTTGTCTAAATGCAACAATTTGCTGCAAAAAGAAGGCATTATTAAGAAATCCATCAAAAAGACCATTCTCACCAGTTACTACAAAAACCTAAGGCTGTGAACCTGTAATACAGAAGAGTCTGTTCATGGCTTGAACTGTTGACCTATTCCCTTGTGCAGAAGGGAAAAGCTCAATACCATAGATGAAAAAGTCCTTTTACTCTTGTGATATACAAGTAAACTTATGGGTGGTAACAAACACCCATAAGGCATGTTATTTCATCCATAGGAGTGGGTGAAATTACAACAGAATTGCCACTGATAAGTATGGCAATGTATGTCCCTTTAGCTGTTGGAGTATTTCAGGTTATCAATTTTGTCACTTTGTTTCAGAATACCATTTTTTCCTTCTGCACTTTTTTTAAGCCAGCACAACAGGTTTTCCTGGCACAGCAGACCAAACCTCCTTCTGCTGGATGCTGTTTTTACACCACCATCTTTGCATTTTCTTTTTGAATACTGCTTTCTCCATAAGTCCATCCCAGGGTAAAATCTGCTTATGGATGGATTTCTTATATCTATAATTTTGGTGGCTGCTGTCTTGGAAATTAAAAATGCTGAATTCTTACCAAAGCAGAAAACACATGTTTTTTCCTAGTGCAGAAAAACACCTGTTTTCATCTTAAACATATAATCTAAATAGAAAGGAGTTTAATATGATTTTGGAAGTTTTTCTTACTGCTGAATAATTTCTCCAAATACAGCAGAAATTGGCTTTTATATTTTTCTCCTGTGGAACATGCCAAACCACAAACCAAGCTAAACTCATGAGAATTTCTAGAGGATTTTTATTTTCTTCTACAAGCCTTATAACCAAGTACTTACAACTTTTGTCTGAGAGAAAACATGAATGCCTCAGTATCTCCTCTGAAACTTAATGACAGAGAAAACAACTACATAAGCTAAAGTGCAAGAAGTAGATTTTTGTAGGAGCTCTCCTGTCCGTGGGCACCGAAAACAAAATAGTTTCATAATTCCATTCACAATGAATTTGAACTCCCTAGACCTGAGTGTTTGGAGCTGGTCATGATGGCATCTCCTTTTAGTAATGGTCATGTCAGTAACAGTGTGCAGAAATTTCACTTAAGCTCTAAGGCTGCAACAGGGAAAAGTTATCAATGATGGATCCTGTATCTCCAAAAGCATTTAAATATTGAGAAATACTTCTCGCCAGTCTTTTTTTGCATTCAAAGAAATTTTTGTTTTTATTTGGAACCTTTGTCTTCTCAGTCTTGGAAATTAATGGTCAGTTTACTTGCCAAGATAGATTGTGCGACAGGGGAGTCCACAAAAGATTCCTTTACTCTCAGTTTCTCTTAGAATTAAGAGCTAAATTTCTGTTCTTTGTTTAAAAATGCAGAAGAGACATGAAACGGAGACCCAACAGTAAGAAACTGTCAATAAACAACTTCATTTGGGCCACTAATATAGTAAAATTTTAAGTATGTGTACAAGTCTAAGCAGGTTCATAATTTTATATTATAAATTTGTATAGGTGCTGATATTTATATAGTACTCTTTAAGACTGTAGTAAATCTCTTTGGTCTATAGAGTTTTAATGCTGCTGGTTTTCTTCATTTGTAGTTATAAAATTTAAGACTGTCATTCTTCTGCTTTGCACAGTGGAAATGAAAATAATGGAACTAATAGGTGAAGAATTTAGACAAATACTGACATAATTTTCAGTGAGTCAGCCCTACCAATACCTGTACAAGAAGTCTGTCTAGTTTATAACTTTAACTCTACACATCTAAGGAAAACACAGTTTAGCATATCAATCTGAATATAAAAGAAGAAAAATTCCTATAAGCGGTCATACAAAATAAAAGCAGTATACTTTTTCAAGGTCTTTCTACTGTTTGTATCTTTTGGCTTTTTTGTTAGTGTTCTTTACTTGTTCTACTCAAATTACTGTGTTTGATGAAATATAAACGCATAAAGGCATGCTAAAAGCAAATGAATGTTCAAGAAGCTGGCTTTTATGTTCTGTAAGCAGTAAATGCTGTTTGTTGGAAAGATCATTGGTCTGTAAACTGGGAGATTAATATCTTGTGTGTAGTTTATCAAAGCATTTTTTTCAGAAGTGCAGTAATTACTTTCTTTCTACCGGCTACTTTCCTAGTTTCCATTTTTTCCCTTATACTCTCAAAAATAGCAGTTGGCATTTAGCATTAGTGTAATTAAAGATAAACACATAATGTTTATCCAAGACTTCAGTTTGTTTTCTGCAACTAAGTATTACACTTCTTTACATTTTCCATATTACCTAGTGCTGAAATATGTAATTTTACTTGTTTGGGGTTTTTTTAGGCATTACAGAGTTGAAGTTATGCTATGCTATATGTGTAATAAAAGCACAAGTGCACCAGTGTCTGTCTCTACAAAGAGCCTGATGTGCACTCATTTCTAATGAAATAATTTCAGTGAGATTCAGTACATATTGCTAAAGAAAAAAGGCGTCTTTATTAACTTTTTGAAGGTAATTGTATAGCAGTTTAGTGGTAGAATGTATATAATGAGAATAACAGAAAATCTACTGAAATTTTCTCAGTATCGTATAAACTATTCATGTGTTACTTTTTAAATTTTACAAGGATGTTTTAAAGGGAAATGCCAGCAAGCCTAGAAAATTGAAAAGCAGTAAAGAGCAGTAAACATTTTCTTAAACCTCCTTGGTAAATAGCCAGTGAAATTGGCCTGAGAGTGAACTTAGTGGGTAATGAGAAAATACTTAATGGGAATGTTTGACCAAAGCTGTGTCTGGCATTCCTCTCCATCATACCACACAAACCTTTTTTCACCTTTTCTTTCAAGTTTTCATGGGAAAATCCATTACTGTTTCAGAGCTGCTGGAGTGAAACCTTGTGGTTTTACTAATGGGCTAACAGTCTGATTAGGTTCTGCTGTTGTGGCTGGGTACAGAATATTAATTTGCTTTTTTCCTCTTGTATTAGTGTTTTGGGGTTTTTTGTTTCTCAGCCACAATCTGTATTTAAATAGCTGTGTTGTTGTGTCCACTTCTGAATGCCATCCCACCATGTAGGCATTGGGACTTTTGTAGAATTCAAGTTTCTTAGATAAATAGCAATGCTTTTTGAAGAAAGCTAGTGTCAGAAGAGCTGGAGACCATGGGCTCTGTCTCTGGCCAGTAGCTGGAGGAGGTGTGAACAGGGCAAAGACAAAATTGTTGGTTCTTCTCTGACCATCCTTTCTGCTTTCAGTGATTGCTGTTTTCACGATATCTTGATGCAGATAGAGGAATTTTGCAGTTAATAGCACTCAATGAATTCTTTCTTTCCCTGAGTTTATCAAGGAGAGAAGTCACCCGTGCTGCAGGTTATGGCAGGGTCCTTTACTTACTGCAGGTTACATCAAAATTACATCAGGGTTGGAACGCCCGCCTCTGCCACTCTCATAAGAAAGCTGATTCTCTGTGTGCAGTTCCCCAGCTTTGCTCTGGCTCAGTGTGTACAAGTAAAATTGGAGATTTTGAGGGCTTTGTACTGACCGTGGTCATGTTTACTAAATTGTACAGAATTCCATCTTTTTAATGGAACTTGAAAATATTCTGTTACGAATGTTTTCATAGTTTTTCTGTCTCTGATGGCAGGAAACAATACTGCCAGAATATGGGGCTACAGAGCTTAAGTCCAGAAACTCAGAGGCTGTTTCCCTTTCTTTTTGTCAGGTAGCGTGAGAGGCAGGAAGACCTGTAGCTGCTGTGGAATGAGGTCTCACCTATGGGATATGCAGTCTGGAAGGGAAGGGAAGTTACACTGCCAGATGAAGGCCAGGGAGGGTTTATTCCTAATTCTTGCTTTGGTTATGCAAGCATGAGATCTTCATGGGAACCAGTTAAAAATACCTAGTGTATGGGAAAAAGAAATGGGTATACAGCATTCCCCCAGTATCAGTTTAATTTTAAATAGCTGTGGATAGGCACTTGAATCACTCTCACATGTCTGTCATTCATTTGGCTACTTCCAGCAGATCTCCCGGTAGTTATCCTTATTACAGACAAGATTGATCTTGGCAGCAGTAGAGTACTCATTTTCCCCATATGGAAGGGACAAGTATTACACCCCATTACTGCCAAGCAAGAATGGGCACTGAGAAAGGAAAAAAAAAAAGAAATTAGACAATTACAGGAATTGCTGATTTTTAATGAAAATGGAAGTAATAATTTAATTTAAAAATGAACCAAGGTTATGAGTTTGTGTACATTATAAAATGAGATGCACAAGTTTTTAAAATATCCCACAGAATTTTGTAGATAAGCAGCAGTCCAAATCTATAGTTTTATGGTTGTTTTGGGAAACCTATTTCTGTTAGGAGGATTCTTCAATATTTTCTTAGTTTCTCAAATATAAGCAAAAGTTAAATTATTAAATACGTCTGAAAATACCTCTAAGGGATGTTTCAGGAAGGTCTTCTGGGACAAGCTATAAATAAAGCTTCTTTTTAGATGAAAGAATGAAAAGGAAAGAAGGAATAAGGAATATGAACCTTCCAGCATCCTTTATGCATGGTTGCTTTAGGATTGCAGTATTTCTTTCCTTGACGTTAAACAATATCATTTACTATTTATAAGGTGCAGTAATATAGTAAAGGGCTTTTCCACTGTGGCCCATTTCTCTGAGATTTAAAGCTTTTCTTTATTTAAAAAAAATAAATTCTTTTAAATTTGCAAGAAATATCATGTGACTTCTGGTTTTTTTGGTTTTTTTTTAAAGCCATTTGTTTTATTTTTATGGAAAATCCATATTTCCACAATAGGTAAGTTAATACAATATTTAAGGCCCAGTACATTTATGTGGTTTTTTAAGTGAACAAAAATACCATCTAGTATAAGAGGTGAATTACAGGAATGTGTTTTCTTTTATAGTGGTAACCTGTCAATGTTTATTTTCTGCTTCCATATATGTAAGGACAATGTGGTCCTTCCTTTTGTGTATCCTGGAGCAGCATGTACTTTGTTTTAGGGGAGATGTCACTAGAGGTTTAAGGTATGCAAAGTAATAAACTGAGAGAGTTTTGTCCCTGTAACAGAGAGTGGGAGTGCACATGAAGGTTGTCTCCTTTAATTTTATGATATATGGAGATGAAAGTGTGGCTCTAATTTTAACATACCAAGTGTTTTTAAATGCCTGACATTGCAGTGACAAGGGAAACAGGTTGCCACCTTGATTAAGTTACTTTTTTATTCATCAAAAGAGGAAAATATTATTCAGTGGCTCCACGCTCTTGTAAAAATATATTTTATAGCTGTACCTTGAAAGTTGAGTGGTAGAGCATTGTTATCCATGTTTTCTGTAATGAAATCCTTCTTTAAAATAATGGTCTCTGAAAATAATTTTAGGGTATTTCTGGTTTCTACCAGAAATGGAGCACTGTAAGTTTTATTCGTTTCTGGTCCATTTTCTATTGAATATTTCCACACATTTTCTAAGTCATGTTTCACAAGGGAAAAACATTAGTATTCTTTCCTCCACTACTGTATTCTCATGAGTATTTTAAACCTAATGATCGCAGGTCACTACATTGTAGATACTCCCTAACTTCCCACCTTATTTATTGTAGTTGGCTCTTTTCCTTGGAAGAGCTCCAGGGGAATCTTGAACATGAAGATTTTTGCAATTGGGGTTTACAGTAGATTTGTAAATATAATATTAGTACATTTCTATTATGTGAGCAGCTTTTTTTTTTTAAATCAGAGCATACATAGTATGAACATGTGTTAACCATATTTTTGCTCAAAAGAAGAAACAAATGGAAGCATTTGTTATTCAGATTGGCAGACATTTGAAAATGGCATACTTCTAAATCTGTTATTTAAGTTTTTATTATTATTTAGAACTCAGCAGTTTTATAAGAGTTACACAGTTTTATCCCCTCTTCTGGTGCTTCCAGGAGGCTGACCAGCTGTTTCCAGGTGGAGCAGCATGGCAAGCCAGGTAGATGGCTGTTGTATCACCCCTCTGCTCTAAGACACCAGTGGAAAGGGATTATAGAGTGTGCAGTGGGAATTGGCCTCATTATCAATGATCTTAAATAATTGTATAGAAATGATAGTATTTCTGCAGATAAGATTGTTGTTATCTATGGATTAGTATTTCAAGTGTCTGATTTTTTTTTAATTTTTCATTTAAATTCCAGTTGCTTAGAGCTGGAGAGAAATTATTTGTTAACGTAGGTGAAAATGTGTTGAAACACTTTCTTGAAAATCTTTAGGGCCTGATTCTGAACTTCACGAAGTATATGTGAGAGAAATGTTTCTTTTAAAGCATTGAGATTTTTGAGACAGATCTTTTCTACTGCCTCTAAGTTAGAATGCATATGGATCTTTCCTCATCATGAGACTTTTAGTATATTTTGATGCATTTTCCTCTCTTAAGTAGTGTATGCATTCTTGCTGGGATGTATAAAATAAAACATGGCAGAGGTTTCTTTTAGTTCATGAAAACTGTGAGCCGCCTAAAACACATCTGTGAAAGTTTGTACAAAGACTAGATTCGTATCCACTGCACAGCAGTCTAAATATTTGAAGCTGCTAAACAGTTCCACACCTTATTGTAAAATGGAAAAGCTTGAGAGCCCCTGCTTTAATATATTTCTTCATTACAGAAGTTGTTTAAAAGCTCTAGTAGCCAAACAAGAATGGGAAACAATCTTGTGGTAGTGGGAAGCTGTCTTCAGCAGTTGGTATGTAAACATCTGATGTTTTATTCAAAATTGTATTAAATAAATGGGTGTGTTTTCCTGAACTAACTTGGTACATTTCCCTTCTCTTATGGGGAGACATATTGCTAAAGTCAGAAGGACTTAATGTACAAGTCCTAGAACTATAGAAGATGGCTACACTGAGATTTCTTCCCTCTATCCAGCCCAAGTTTGAAATTGCTTCCCCCTCTCAAATACAAATATAGTATAAGCTTGGGTAACAGATGATGTCAATTTATAAGGTAATTTTTTATAAGTTTACTAAGTAGTATTTGAGCTCCTGTGCTGCAAGCATGAAAGATACTGCAAGTGGTTCTTCACTGTAAATATGTAGGACAGTTTTATACAAAAAAGGACAGAATAGATGTGCTAAATAAACTAGTTGCATGCATGCTTGCACTGATTTTGACAGACAAGGCTTTTTTCAGAAGGACTGGAATTTGTAGCGATTACATTTAAGATAAAGACTCAGTTCAGTCAGAAAAGCTCCACTTAGCACTGCTGGGGTCACCTGTCCTTATGGAATCCACGACCACGGTCAGAATGTCATTTTACATGTTTGCTGTCTTCCCTGCTGACATGTCCCTCATCTGACTGCCTAGACAGCCAAGTGCAGCGAATCCAAGCAGTGCTGTTCAAACAGAGCCCATCACATACCGTCACAGCCACTGAAGCAAAGCTTTCACATGGGAAAGAGAGAAGGTTTGTTTAAGTTTTTCTTCTCCTGACCAAAAATATTTTCTTAGGTCAGCAGCTCCTGCTTTCACTTATTTATTGTGTAGCTTCAGAACAGATTCTGAGGAATTATTTATTAGATTGTAGGTTAGGAAAGGGGTAAGCAACAAGGGCAAATACACATTTTTTTTCTGTTTAACCCCTATTCAGTGTTTAAGTATCTCCAGAGCTACACCTGATGAAGCTTAAGTTTTCCAGATTTGTTGGGCAGTTTTAGAAGTTTGTATCTGGTGTATTCTTCTGCACTAGGACTATTCAATATGGGTACCAGGATTCTTTATCTTCTGCTGTGGAGTTTCATCTAAGTAGCACAACATGCTGTAATATAGATCCTCATTAGTTTTCTGTTTTTCTTTTATAGCTGTTCTGGCCGCTCTAGGCTGTAGGGATTCACCTGACCAAATATAGCTGTCTACAGCTGATCCAGTCACCCTAGGCTCCTTTTCTAATCAACAGAGAAAAATAAACATACTCAGACTGTGATTTTATCCCATCCTAAATTAGATCTCTCAAACAGGTTAGCTGAAGTCCACTGTAAAATGCTTATTTCTCTCTGTTAAGTTTAAAAGGAGATATTTGTAGACATTTAAAGAATAGTTCTCCAAAGATTAAAAGTGTAGACATGTTAAGTTTGATGAAACAAATCCCACCTAAACTCTTCACTTCCCTCTGTGGGTGTTTATTGTCTTCTACTAAAGCGCTGGAACATTTAATCTCTCGTTTTCTGACCTTGCCAATAGCAAAGTAGGAGATAATGGGTTACTTTTGCATTCATTTCTGTTATTTAAGAATTTTTGACTGTAGGCAATTCACAGGAGAAAAGCCTGCCAGTCTGTGAAAGGCTTGTGCTAGCTGAGAGCAAAGCCTACGCTCTCCTACTTGCACCTGATTTCCCAACAACTGTCAAAACATCAGCAGCTTCACCATGGAGTTACTGAACTTCATCTAAAGTATAAGGCTTTTAAAGAAACATCAAATGCTCCTAAATTTTTGTTTCATAGGTTGGAGGTGTGTGAAAACCTAGCATTAGCATGTTTCCTTTCCATTTTCAGTATTTATGTGGAATTAACAGTATTTTTTTCTAGTGGCTATTTGGAAGATGACTTGATTTTCCCTGTTTACAGGTGGAATGTTGACTGCACATTCAGCACAGGGAAAGTATGAAGATTAGCTGTACATATTAGCTGTGTATATCAGAATAATTCAGTAGAGATTTCCAGCTTCTCGGGGTAGTTTAATGTAGGGATGGAAGTAGATAGATGTAGTTTGCAAAGCAGATTTGTTGTCAGTGTTTTCATTTAAATAGTTTGCACTAACAGCCAAACTATGGGAGGAGACAATAATTCAGTGGACTTTGCCTAAAAGTCTGATAACTGCTCTTAACTGATTAGTCATATCTGGTGTTTTGGAGCAAACATATAAGCCAGTTGAAAGTCAAGAACAGCCAGAGAAGAGCAAAAATGTGTACCTGAAGTGAAGAGAAAGAAAAATGGAAAATGTTTATTCCAAGAGTGCTTAACTGATATGGAAACACGTTTTTCTTTCCTCTTAGCTGCATGACAGGAGAAGATTTAGTAATGAACTTGAAAAAATTGATACATTATAGTGTGTTATCTGAAAAAACACTTTACATTAAATGTTCCTTTTCAACGATAACTGCATGGTACTTAAGGTTAAAACTTAACTGTCTTTAGGGAGAAAGGGTAGTTTCTAAAGAAAACAGTGTCTGACTGAGAAGCCTAAGACCTCCTGAAGGAGGGAAAAGAAGTTAAAACATCACTGTAAAATATGGCCCCTCTGATTTAATTTTGCAGTAGCAAGAAGAGAATATAGTCCTGTTGACCTAAGTGCTCCAGAAGTGTTTGGTGATTCCTACTTATGTCCAAAATATGAAAGTTCTTGGAATTTTTTGAAAAATGGTGAAATCATTATCATGCCAGTCTTGTTACAATTATGACCTCCATATGCGTATACACATACATGTCTGTTTAATAACATTTTGCTAACAGAAAAAGATTAACTGTTATCATGGGGCTTGTTTACATAAAAAGTTAATGAGATTTTGTTGAATCTCAGCTGAAATGCACCAAATAAAAAACTATTCAATGCCTTTTTACAAGATCAGCTCACAGACATGTAGAATGTCAGTAGAGGAATTCAAGAGGGCAGTGATGGACAGAAACCTTCCCTTAGTCTTTTACAGCAGAGTGAAGGAGGATAGAGGTGAATAATGCTTTCAAGAGACATTCTTTATATGTGTTATTGTTATTTTGTTACATAATGAGCAACCTCATTGTGAGCAACCATTTTGGTAGATCAAAAGATACTAGTAAGGTTAAGTGACTGCTCAGGCTCTAAAATGCTGCAGAAAAATCTTTTAGGTCTAAGATACAAAGTTTATGTGAAGACTGTAATTCATAGGAACTAGGAATAGTTGCTGCATGATGCAGCATTGATTAAGACATTTATGCTTTTTTTCTTTATGTGTTTTATCACAGCACGTCCTCTCCAAAGCTTTTCACCGTCCAGATAATCACTGCCTATGTGTGATCTCTTACCATTAATTATTACCATTAATTATTATATCTCTTACCATAGTCCCTCTTACTAGGAATAATTAACCTTCCTGCCTGACCTGTACTGACCCCTCTGAGACTGCACTTCCCATCCTGGATCAGCTCTATCCACTCTCTAAAACGGAGTGGTTTTATCTGAAGTGTGGTCCAGGGAACTGAATTTTGCCTTTCTTGCTGCAGTCTCAAACCATCTTAACAAGCAAAGATCCAGGAAAATTCTTCCAGTCCTTGACATCAGTCTGTAGTTTTCATGACCTTACGAGCTTCATAGTTTCATCTTAGGGGGTGAATTTTCCACTCGTATGCCACAAATCATTTAAATCTTTTCTTGCTGACCTTGTAAAATGCCTTCTCTGCATTGTTTACTCCTGTCAGGGTGTTGCCCAAGTACTCTGGAAAGTTTCAGTTGAGGTAATTGGCTTTTGCTTGCTGACAAATCTGCTTCAGTTATTTTTCACTGTGCCTGTTAAACACAGGGCTGTATTCCTAGGCCAGAATAAGTGTCCCATTCTGTGTTACAGAGAATGAGGTTTCAGTTTCTCACTTAGAGACACTGCTCTTAACTCTTGTCAAAGCACTATTATTTGTTCAGTACCAGAAAAGCTGTATGTGTAGTTGCATAGTGAGCTCACCTAGATGGAGAATTACCTGACAGAAAAATTATTTGGTGTTCTTTACTTGGTGTTGAACAGAGCACCAACAGCTCTGTTCACATGACTCAAAGGGAAATAGAGAGCTGAGAACAGACTGGTAGGAGTGAGACTATTTGGGAACTACCCCAGAACTGCCTAAAACAGTGATACCCACTGAATCTGTTCTGACCTCTTTCACAGTGAGAATCAAGAGAGTAAACTTGCAGTTTTCGCTTTTGGGTAATATCTTTAATGTTTTCTCTGTCTGTCTTCACAAAAATACTTTGACAGTGTTTTCCCAGTATTTCCCAATGCAAGCTACTGTGTTTGTGTATGAATAGACATTGCCAAGGGCTTTTCAGATTTATTTAATTTGAAGAACCTAATACTTCTGCCATAGCAAAAACGCCAAACAACTTTTAAATCATTACTAGTAATTATGTTTTGTAATTTTCTTATAATCACAGAGCTGGCCACATCAGTCTATGGAAAAATTATTTTCAGGATTTTGTATGACCAGCTTCCAGGACTTGATGCTCCAAAAGCATAGTGTCCAAAACATTCAGCCATCAGAGAAATCTTTTTTTCAAATGTTGAAGATGTTTGTGTGATGATGCATTTTATCATTCTTCTTTGTTACAAGACATTTTCCATTTGCTAAGCTATGACCTGACATTTTTTTACTTTCAGAATCTACATAGGTTTTTCTTGTTTTAAATGGAAGAAAATTATTTGCAGTTTGTGGTTGGATTTTAAAGTTTTTTTACAGTAGGGCTGGTTGTACATTGAAACAGGTTGCTGAAAGAGACTGTCGAGTTTCCATCCTGGGAAATATTGAAAACCAAACAGGGTGATGTCTGTAGTATCTGACCATGCTTTGAGAAGGATGGTTGAATTCATCATCTCCAGAGCTCTCTTCTAACCACAACCATTCTAGAGTTGTGAAAAATTCTGTATCAGTAGATGGGTACCTACCTACATGTGGAGGTAGGCAAAGGCAGGAAAAAACTTCTATATCTGCAATTAACATACTTACTTGCCTGGAGAACTGGGAGGTATAACCTTCTTTGAGATGGAATTCGATGTTTAGCATTTCCAGTGATAAAGATATCTACCTGAGTTATTCTAGGTGGAAGCAGTTGAGAAGTTAGAGGCATCAAAGAATAAATGCTCTTTAAGTGTTTATTATGTTTATGTGATAAAGTTTCTCCTTACCCTTCTCTCCCAGTATTAAGACCTAGCCTACAATTATCCCTTTGTTGTACAGTTAATGAGAATTTTGACTTCTTTAGGATTAAATAATTGGAAACATTTTTTAGGATATAGTTCAGGGATTCAGTATTTTGGTATTTTTGAAGAATAGTCAGTTTCTAAAATAATCTAAAAACCACAGAAGTAGTTTTTATTATTTCTTATAAAGTAGGTTTATATACCAGTGGATTGATAAAATTACTTGCATGTTCAGAACTTGAGTTTGTTTAGTTTTTAACAAATTATATTCTGGGAATGTTTTATGGTTTCAAAAGATTTATAGGGCTACATTTAATGGCAGTTTCTTTTGCCTGCTCTGTAGCACGTGCCATGATGGTTTTAAGTGTGCTGTGCATGTTTGACAAGTTAGAAACTCAGCAAACCTCATCAGGGCTGAGCCACACTGTCTCAGGCTTGTTTTTGTTGGCTGGTATCCACTACCATGCTATAAAATACTTTTACTTGACAGAAGAAAGTGGAGAACCACATTAACTACGCAGTTTAAAAAGGCTGGCTAACCACATGCAATAAATATTAATAAAAGAAAAGGCCACCCACCTTTGACCTTCGGTATTTGTTACTAGCTCTGGTGTTTTAGAGTTACTTTAGCATTTTGAGCATTACTTAACAATATGTAAGACTCTTACTTAAATCCAACAACTTATTAGCACCTCTGTATTGTATACTTCAGGTTTACCTCTAAAAATGTTGTTCTGTAGTTTTCGTGTAATAAGCAAACCAGGTTTATTTGTTCTTGTCAGTAAATGGGAAAGTATAATGTTGTATATTGTGTGTACGTAGGAGGATGCTTTGCTGGGGAGCCTTGTAAAGAATGGCTGTTTGATTAATGAAACTTTGTCCCACTCAGTTTTTCTTCCTAAAAGAGAATACAAAGCAGAAAAAACAGCTTAGGAGAATGTCATGCATCATCTTGTGGTGAAATGAAGTTCTGATTCATGATGGCTGAATGGCCTTCAGGATTTTTTCAATATTTTTAATGTTATGTGTCTGCTAGCATCAAAAAAAAATGGAGACTGGACCAAACCAGAAAGAGTATGGGACGTACACTGGAAAGTTGGAGGGAGGAGAAAGGGAAGGCTAGAAAAGGGAGCATTGTTCTGTGAAATACTAACAAGATCATGAATCTTGCTAGCTCTGGATACATTTGTTACATAGGTGGCACAAACCAACTTCAGCCTCAGACAATATCCATTTAAAGCATTACTGTCTGTCAAAAATAGATACTTTCTTTTCTGTTTTTTAATGAGATGTGTTGTCCTTTGTGGCAGATTGTGCCCACTTTGGCTCTCTGGAGTCAGAAGTTTGAGTCTTAGAGTTTGTGTGCTGTCCTGCTGAATCAGACTGAGAACAGTACTCACATGGAGATTCAAAGTCACATGTAGAACAATACTCTTAATGTCTGAAAATGAGTTTCCCTGCTGACCAGAAGGGTGACAGTACTGTGAGACATTGGCTTCAAATACCAAGTTCTTGGTATTGTGGGGAAGAGAGAAGCATGAGTGAAAATCAGCATCTCTTCCGTTTCTGCAGTCAGCAAGTGAAAAGGTCAACAGTGTATGACAAGAAGGGAAAAAACAGATAAAGTAATGAATGAAGTGGAGGAATTAAGAATTAAAAATAAGAGTACAAAAGTCATGAGGGCCTGAATCGCTATATCTTATCTGAAGCACTTAATTGTTCTCCTTCAAATCCCTCTTTAACTTTCCATTTTTATTGTGCCCATGAAGATCCTGGCAGCAGATAGTCTGTAGAAACCACTGGTTATCACACTGTCAACAGTTTTTACTTCCTTCCCTGCCTACATGCTGGTGTTGTCACTCCTTTTTCTTTGTATTCTACTCTGGAGTTATTCATTCACGTATTCACATGCTCATTCATATGCTTAAGCTTGGTCCTGCTGCAGTGTGGTGCACTCTTTGACAACGTGAATATTAATTCTAAGATCCAGATGAGTGACCTGCTAACTGTCAGTATCTCACTCTATTTCAGAGCGTTGTGCGTTGCCTTTGGCATCCCAAGCTGAACCAGATCATGGTTGGTACCGGGAATGGTTTAGCCAAAGTGTACTATGATCCTGTCAAAAGCCAGAGGTATGCAATCATGATTTATTATGTTTTTTTTCCTCTAATTTAGCCTTATTCTGTGATTCAGTGATTATACTAAGAAATGAGTAAAATAGGTTTGGTAACATTTGTTTTGCAGAGTTCTACTTATTCAGCAGCAGTAGAAAGAGAAAAAAATAACCCAAAATATTTGCTTATGAAGAGTGTCACTTTTTCCATTGGGCTTCTCCTTTTGCAGTATGCTGGCTGTTCTACCTGAATTTACAAATGCTTTAATTTTTTAATTGCATGAAATCTGCAGTAAGAACAACCTTTCATCCTGTCTGTTGGAGGTTCCTTCTGCCGAGGAAGTATTAGTGAGTCGGTATTTATTGTATTTAGGTTTTTGTATTGCATTCAGGTTTCTTAATGCATAGTTTCTTCCTGAAGTAAAAATCTTGTTTAGAAGTATGAGACTTCAGTGCTAATGAAGTAATGCTGGAAGACCGAATTTGACAATGTGCAAAGCAAGGAAACACATCCCTGCCTTTCTTTTAGTCTTCTTCAACACCCTCATTTATCACATGAGGATTTTGTCTGTATGTCTAAGGGAAAGGTGGTACTGATATATCAGACAGTGACTTGCCAACCTAGGATGAAGAGGGCTTAAGTAGAGGGCCTATAAATACTTCTTTTAATAAGAAGTATTTATAGGCCCTCTATAAATACTTTTCTTTTTTCAAAAGAATAATTTTCTTTTGTCATCTGGGTTGTCTGGAGAAGTGGGGCATTCTTCCTTCCTGTCAGTGGGGAGGAAATGTACAATTCATTGATACTGACCAGAATAAATAAGGTGTTCTGCCTATGTATGTGGTATCTTTGTTTTGCTGGCATCCGAAACCAAACTGAGTTCATGTTTTCTGGATATTTACTGTCACCTGGGCACTTCTGTGTGAAGATAAACTCTGGTTTACAGGATTATTAGAAATAAGTTTTATTTTTCTGATTTTGGCAGTTTAGAGAACATGGGAGTTGGGAATCATTTTTTGGGCCACAGAGTCCTAGCACAGTTTTGTGCCTGGTTTATTTCCTGGTATTTACCATGAGGAGGTGAATACCACTGGTTTAAATCAATCTTGATCCTGCCAGGCTTATGCAGTCTTTCCTGCCTCAGTGTTACAGGCACCTCTGATTTGTTAATGGCCAACTCTGCTGCCTAGGAAGAATCATATCAGGAGCAAATGAGTTCCCAAGTTTGGAGAGCAGCACTTCCAATGTGCACACTAAAGTACTGTGGACAAATGAAGTGTGAAATGAATCTTCTACCCTTATTTCTGCATGTCATATAAACTGCTCTATAACAGAAACACTAATCTCCCTACCCTCCTTCACATGAGCACGAACAGGCAAAGATACACACATTCATGAATATTTAGAGTGCTCTATAATTTTGTTGAGACTGTCTTGAATAAAAACTGGTTTCTGTTTGGTATAAACAGACTAACTGAACTGCTCTGTTTCCTCCTAGGGGAGCAAAATTATGTGTGGTCAAAACAAAACGAAAAGAGAGACAAGCAGAGACTCTCACGCAGGATTACATTATAACACGTAAGAAATTTAAACATATCTTTGTAATAGAGTCCTTAGCTCATTCTTAGGTTTGAAATTATTTTCAGATTGTTTAGCTTTATTTTTTCCCTCTGAAAACCAGTCTTTCATTAAGCATTGATCACTGGTGTCATATAGTGGTTCTTCATAAAAATTTTTTATAGTGTTGCACAAACAGAAAGGTATATCTAATCTGTATGCTCTGTAAAGTTGTTAATAATAGTTGGTTTCTTGATTGTGATGCTCCTGAAAGCCTCAAAAATTTTGGAGCATTTTTACTACTTTAGTTTTCCATAACTTAAATGTGGAATGTAGATGGGTTTAGAAAGAATTTTGTCACTTTGAAACACCAGTGACAAAATCAGAGATGGGAGATAGGTCTTGAACAAATAACAAATGATTTTTCAAAATTTGTAACTTACCAAAGTTATACAGAGTTTTAATAGCTTAACCATCCCTAGCCTTGGGGATTTTTGAGCGCTTATGTTTGTAGTAAGGATCACTGACACATAAGAAATAGTCATCATTGCTACTATAAAATGTTCAATGACCTGCCTTTTCCCAACGACAGATTTTTACAATGGAGTGAGGGAATTAACTGAGAGATCTTGACCGTCTCCATTAGCATTGCCCTGTGTAGTGTTTCCTCATGAGAAATGAGAACAGTCACGTGGTTGGGGTGCCCTGCTTCTCTTCATCCTCTTACAGTTCCAGGGTGTTCAGTTCTGATTTCTAGTAGTCTTGGTTTTACACATACTAAAACCACTTCCCTATAAAACAAAGAAGTTGTTTGGCAGCATAATAAACAAAAACAGGTCTAGAATGAGGAAATTTGGGCGGTCTTGGTAACTAGACCCATATCAAGGCACTTTGGTTCCAAGTTCCCATCTTGGGCACTTTCCAGCCACAGCTGTCTCCAACCTACCTTAACTGCTACAGATGTGCAGCTCCAGTTTTTGGGACCTTAAACTTATGTAGCAACTACCAAAAATCAGGGGTATTTATCCTCATTGGGTGCTCTTAATGCATCCTTACAACATTCTTCACTGTTATGCTTTGTGAGCACTGTCATTAGTGTTTATATTCTAAAGAACTTCTGTGATTTTTTAAAGCAAATTCTGCTTAAAATCCAGTGGAACTTTTGTGTTCAATGGCATTTATTAATGTCAGTGAAAGATACAGGTCCCAGTAATGCAAATTTTTGGATTTTATCACTGAGTTCTAGCTGATTAGCTGTTTCTTCCCATAACTTTTGAAACTAAACAAAGATACTTCCATGTACCTCAATGCAGAAAAACACTGTAAGGATTTGCTCAGCAAATTTTTAATTTTTTTTTGCGTATTTTGGAAACTTTTCAGAGATTCCCTCTCTGTCTTTTAAGTTTACAGATAGAGCTGGGAAGACCTGAAGATCTCTGAAGTGCTTTTGCAAAGTGAACTGACCCCTTTTTTCTTCTCTTTTTTTTCCCCTCTTTTTTCTTTTAGTTTTTTTTTCTCCTGATCAGATTTCTTGTTGCTCTTTAATATCAGAATTGCCTGTAATGGCTACTTAAAATGCAGGAATGTTGTTTTAATGGATTAAGTGTCACTTTTAAAACATAGGATTACACAGCATGGTTTTCCCTTAGACAACCTTGACTTCACAAATGGCAAAGGCTTGGATCTCTGCATTAGTGACCTCAGATGCTCTGTGGAAACTGATCAAGCTTAGTGCCTGCCAGAAAATTGTCCCTGGCATTTCATACTTAATGAAATCTGCAAAAATAAAATTTAAACATTTGTTTCCAAAGATATGCTGTGTGTCACCAGGCTGTGACTTCATTCAGTCCAATCAATTGAACAAGCTTACAGAAATAAGCTGAAAACTCAAGTTGATAAGTGCGTGAATGCTCCCTGACTTTTTTTTTTTTTATTCAATATAGAGATGATGTTCCTAAATTTAAGATTTGTTTGGCTATTTTTTGTCTTTATTGGATCATTTGATCGCTACACAATTTCCCAGGCTTTGGGAAACAGCAGCAATGAGCACACCTGCATGTGAGATCTAAGCCTCTCTGCAAGAAAGCAAAGCCCATTAACATGGTGTTTCTCTGTTGCTGGCAAATGACTCTCTTGTCTTAGTGGATCAAAGCCATTACTGTTACTGAAGATAACACTTTTATGAGGAAATAGAAGTTTTAAATCCTGACAATTTAGCTTGGCTTTCACAGTTAGGATATTTTTCCAATGGTGATTAATCCTATTATTTAAGAAAGAACATGATTGTGACTTCATGTGCATAAAATTGTATTTTGAATCATTGAGGGGTTTCTGCTCCACTCTTTGTCATATCCAAGAAAATATCAAGCGCCTTGTCATGCTCTTAGAATATGAGAAATCTGAAGAAACGTGGGAAGTTCAGAAAAGAGTAACTGATTGGTCACAATGCTAATGTTGACAGAGGTATGAATGAAATATGCATAAACTGTGCAAAAAGTATTTCAGATGAGAGGCTCCTGCCTGAAGGAACCCTGATATCTGATTGTTTTCACCTGCTAAAAGTTCAGCAGGAAAAAATGCCTGAAAGTACAACTTGGATATGGGATTACTGGGAGGCTGCTCCTGTCACGTCTTCTATTGCAAAAAAGAATCCAACTCTTTGTATTTAAAATGTTAAAAAGAAAATGGAGTTTCTAATATTTCATTTTGTCCAAACTGTGACCCTTCAGCCCATGCGCTTCCAATGTTCCGTGAACCACGACAACGAAGCACGAGGAAACAGCTGGAGAAGGATAGGTTGGACCCCATGAAGTCTCACAAACCTGAACCTCCAGTAGCAGGAGCAGGTAATCTAGGCATAATCATTTTGAACTGTATGCCAAAGGGGCCATCATGTTTTGCTTCTACACTCATTTGGATTTGCTTTTTTTGGGTGGTGACTCTGTAGATGTATGGGCAGTGTCCAGCACTTTAGACATTGATGTCTCATTGCCTTCAAAAAAATTAGTAATTACAATGTCTAACTTTGAGTTACATAGTCAGTAAAACACCCACCTGACTTCAGCTCTCAGTTAAGCCCTTCCTATAGCATTAAATAACCTCTTTGTATCAGGCCACCATTGCAGGCGCTGCATGTTTCTTGAATATATTTCTCTTCATGCCACAGGTCGTGGTGGCCGTGTTGGGACTCATGGGGTCACCCTGTCATCATATATAGTCAAGAACATTGCCCTGGACAAGACAGATGACAGCAATCCTCGAGAGGCCATTCTACGTCATGCAAAGGAAGCGGAGGAAAATCCATACTGGGTGGCTCCAGCATATGCTAAGTAAGGAAACAATTAAGAATACAAGTCATATTTCTGGACGCCAGTAGGAATTCAGTTAAAATAGACGTTTTTAATGCTATACTTTGCCTTTTTTGGATTGCTGCCACAAATATGTAAACAAGAATAGACTCTTTTATAAAGATATGAGTTTCCAGGAGGTTAAATTGTTGAAATTTCACATTTCCACTTCTAAAATGTACCTGCCAGTACTAGAAGTTATTTTAAAGCCTTCAAAGTTGATCTGTATTTAGAATCTTCTTGAAATCAGGTGTCTTAAACTGCAATATACCTTTTAATACGGTATATATTTAATATTTTAATAGGGTATATATATTTAATAGGGTGTATATCAAGATACCGTTGGTATATTAAGATGATTTTCCAACACGTCCTCTAGTTCTGACTGATTCTTAGATTAAACCTTCAAAATATTTATGTCATGTTATGACAGGCTAATTTCTCAACTGTCCTAAGTTTTTATCTGAATTTTTCTTGCATGAGGACCCAAGTAACTGCCTGAATTAACTTGGTTTTGGATGTACAGCAATATTAAAAATTGCAGCTGATAAAAATTAAAAGTTAATGAAATCTCCTACCAAAAATTCAACATAAAGAATTAAGTTTTCAGTTGTTACATAAGTTAAAGAGCCTTATCAAGATTTTTGTGGTAAAACCTTGGTAACCTCACAGAATCACAGCCTTCAGATGATGACATTTGTTTTCATTTTCACAAAGATAACAAAATAGCAAATCCAAAGCAGCTTGAGATTGTCAGCCATCCAGCCTGGCTTTGAGCAGGTAATTAATAAGTATGGTACACTGGTAATTGATAAGTATGGCATTAGGTGTTATACATCAAACCAATGCATTATAGAGTATCACTCTAGGTACCAAAGATGGGATATTTGAAAGCCTAATTCTGTAGCAATTGTTATAATGAATATGTTAAATATTGATTTTTAATTGTTTGATTGCAAGAGAGGAAATATATTTGGAATGTGTAGGCATCTGATTTCATTTGAGGAATCCATCCTCAAAAGTAAATACAACCACACATTGCATCAGCTAGATAGATAGGTCAGCATATTTTTGGCTTAATAACTTCATTGATTGTATATTAAGTTTCATCCCCAACACCTGCAATGTAGTAGACATGAAAGTTTTAAAACAAAGCTGTGTTAGAGGAGGCTTACTGTGTCAGGTGGCCAGATCTCATTACAGTTCCTTGTTAAAGATGTGGCTGCAGGCGAAGAGGAGAGCTGGCTGAGAAGTGGGCAGGATGCAAGTCCAGACTGCTATTAACTTACACACCAGACGGTGATGTGTATGTGGGGGAATTGGACTGCAGCCAGCAGCACGCTGCCTTGATGGCTTTGTCAGCTGATAAATCTCACCCTGGTGAAGATGAGAGCCTCAAGCCATTAGAAGCTTCCATTTCACATGCACTCTCTGTAAAGAGCATTAAAAAACTCCCAAACAATAACAACATTTTTAACAATAACAATAGAATAGTAGTAGTAGTCGTAGTAGCAGTAGTAGTAGTAAATAATATTAATATTAATATTAATATTAATATTAATATTAATATTAATATTAATATTAATATTAATATTAATATTAATATTAATATTAATATTAATATTATAAAACAGCGCTAATAATAATACTAATAATATCTAATACAATTAAATGGAGAAACTTGATTGTCATGTTCTTAGTTTTCAGAAATTCAGCACTACATTATCAGTCCCATAAGGCTGTTTTATTATAATACAATATATAGAAAACAATAATATATGCTATTATAATCATATTCTACATCTGATTTTATGAAGCATGGATATTTGACCTGTACATAAAATGCATTTTACACATGTACTTACAGACTTATATTTAATAAAATATGCAAATTGCAGGTAATTGATCCAGATTATCGTGCAGTACTGGTTTGTATACAGGACAGGTGCTTTAGCTAGAGCATAAGTTACACTATAGATTTGGGAAAGGTGATATTCTGATACATTTTAAAAATCGTATCTTGTCTTAAGACCTAAAAGCCATACATCCAGTATGTTTCTTTTTTTTTAAATAGTGTTTATTCTTTTACTACTCTATTCTTCTGCTACCAGTTTTTCCATTTCTTGTAGTAGATTCTTACTTAAACATGGCATAAAACTATCCACTAGATATATCTTTTGTTTGACAAGGCTTTTGGTCCTATGCTGTCTGTGCACATAAAGTTTTCACTCTCCTTCTTCAGAAAATATGTAAGGAAACTATAGTTACTTCATTTCCTCCAGTGTAGTTATTAAATAATTTTCAACAGAAGATTAAGAAATGCTCTTTTCTGGTTAATCAGTTTTCATTACTTGGATTATGATTACTGGATTGATTTGTCTGTTCCTGATATAGTGGCTATATCGTTCTCAATCAGTTAACAGATTTAATGCTTTTTAAATTGTATATGAGGGAGAGTGACGTTTGTGCATGGGGCAGTAGTGACTAGACAAGAGGAAATGGTTTTAAACTAAAAAAAGAGAGATTTAGATTAGATGTTACAAAGAAATTCTTTATTCAGAGTGTAGTGAGGCACAGAACAGGTTGCCCAGAGAAGCTGTGAATGCACCATCCCTGGAACTGTTCAAAGCCAGACTGGATGGGGCTCTGAGCAGCCTGGTCTGGTGGAAGGTGTCCCTGCTTGTGGCAGGGGAGTTGGAACTGTATCATCTTTAAGGTCCCTTCCAACCCAGACCATTATATGATTCTGTGATTTTCACTTCAATAAATTTTCTAAGAAATGCATGACTTCTGTTAGTTTATGCATTCTATGTAAAAATCTATCTCTTTTTTTGGAGTTAAAGGTGCATAATTTATTCTTGAAGCTGAATATTCATTTGTCTTATTTATGACTTGAAAAATTTTTTAAGCTTGTTATCATTAGCTTGACCTTTCTGTTCCCCCTGACATTTGAGCCAAAAAGGAGGGGGAAGTACGTAAGAGGCAAAAGAATGGGTGAAAAACAGATGCTGCTGAAAAGGATACTGGGGATGATAAGAAGTACATTCTGAATCAGGAGATGACATGTCACAGAAGCCCAATGTGAATAAAGTGTCAAATAAGATGTGATCAACACAGCAGAAAAGTCATAATGGATGGGGATAAGGGAAAGATCTTGAAATTTCTCAGGAAAAGGCTTGTTAGAGTCCTTGGCAAGAGCCATTCTGCTGGAGTGAAAGGAAAGGAAGGACAGATTGAAGATTTCAAGTAAAGAACTACAGGAAAGGAACTTGAGGCATCAGTTGTAAATGTTTGAAAATTACATTCTTTGTGAGCTGTTTGTTTTAACACAGCTGTACAGATATACTATAATGACTTCAGATGTCCCTCTGAAGGATCAGCAGGAATTACTAAGCGTTGTAGCTGAGCGCCTAATCAGATGCAGCTTTCTTCTGTACCAGAGAGAAAGTGAGGGTGAAATTTCCTTCCTCAAAAAGGTAAACTGGAGTTAGTGGAAACACCTTTCATTTCACTGTTGTATCCCCTATTTTGCAGCTTTTTCATTGCTGCTTGTCACTGTCAAAAGGGAATGACTTGAAGCAAGTGTCTGTAGCTGTGTTGTGTTCACTGAACTTTTTCTCAAGGGCAATACCAGTATGTGCAGTGTTAGTCATGTAATGGCTCAAGTATCATTAGATGAAAAATCAGGACTAAGCAGAATATCTTGTAATAGCAGCCTTGTTGGGATGCATTGTTATATTTATCCTAAATATTATTTCGTAAATTGGTAGTTTTGAGAGGGAAGCCCCTGAGATTTAGAAAAGAGTCAGGCTGGTTGGTGGGATGAAGAACAAAAAAGGCTCCTGATGCTGAAAACCTTAACTTTTCCATCCGGAAGTGACCTTTATGACATTATTCTGGTTTCCATGCATGCTTGAAAATCTTTTTTCTTTGTTTCAGTGAAATATAAACACAAATTTCAGAAGTTACTTTGACATGAGTCACATGTTGTCATATGCAGTTGTCATCTCCAGCTGGTTGTGCTGCTGCAGTGTTATTTATCTGTTAGTCTATGATCCTCACATGTCAGTGAGCTACTTTTACTTCATCCCTGAAAAGGAATTAGAGAAAAACAACCCATAACCAGAGGGATTATGGTGACTAAAGCAGTCTTCATGGTCCCTGGAAATTTTCTAGAGGTCTGCATATCTGAATATCTTGAAAACCACTGAAGTAAAGAGAAGCATATAGTATAAATAAATCATGCTAGTTTGTTTTCCCATTTTTGTTTGCAGCCTGTTACCCATAACTGACAATAGAAATGCATTTTTCAGTGTATGAGATACTGGTTTCAGCTGACAGTCATGTGGAAACACAGGATCATAGAACAATTCAGGTAGGAAGGGAATGCCTGAAGTCATCTAGTCCAAGCTCCTGCTTAAAGTGTGTTCACTGCTCAGATAAAGTTATATTTGGGTTGTTCAGGGGTTTGCTTAACCAAGGTTAATTATCCTCAAGGATGGAAATTCCCACACCTGTCTGGGCAGCCTTTTCTCACAATTTGGTGGCCAGGCACACTATGCCCTAGCTAAGTCCATGCTGGCTGTTCCCTGTCACCTCATGTCCCTCATATATCTGGAAATGCCTTCCACTGTAATTCATTATTTAGGTTTCCTGCGAACTGAGGTTGCATAATTCCCCAAATCCTCCTTTTGCCCCTCACAAAGATGATAATTACTTTTTCTAGCCCTCGAGACCCTCTCCCAGTCACCATTTCATCTCAGTGATGACAGAGTGCCCTTGCAATGACATTGGCATGACAGCTCCCTCAGTACCTCTGGATCCGACAATGTGATATGGATTTTTACATGTCCAATGAGCTACAAACTCTGTCTTCCTCTTCCTGTTGGAAATGTCTCAATCCCTACCAAAGACTCTGCTATAGTGTAGGAGTGCTTGCGGGCCTGAGGACATACCTTTTCAGGGAAAATGTAGCCAAAAAAAGCACCGAGTATCTTGGCTTTTTCCATATGCTATGTTAGTGGTTTACCTGCTGAATAAAGCACATTTTCCTTCACATTCCTTTGTCTGTCAGTGTAGCTGTAGAAATCCATTATTCTTGCCTCTCACATTTCTTTTCTGTTTCAGTTCCATCTAAGCTTTGGCTCTCCTAACTCTGTTCATCTGTGTTCATGTAATGCCTACTTTCCTTTCAGTTGAAGGTGTCTTTGCCTCCTTTGTGTTCTTCCCTTTTAGAGTTTATGGTTTATCACAGTCAGATCCCTATGCATCCATGCCTGGCTACTGCCAGGCTGTACTTTCTGCAGATGAAATGTAATCTGTTTTGAGATTTCCTCAAATATCAACCAGCTTTCCTTGGGCCCCTTTGCCCTCTATAGTATTCTGCCATGGGATCTGCCAAACAGATCCCTAACAAACTGAAATAAACCCCAAAGTATAAATAAAACTGAGAAGTTTGATGAGGAAAAAGAACACAGCCCTCACAAATAAAATTACTTAATAGAAGAAAACTTGTTGTGATGATTTTTGTAAGAATTTTAATCATACAGCAAACTCCTACATTTACTGCAGTTACTAAGCAGAAAAAAAAATTGTGTTTAAATTAGATTAAATGATCACTGCTGATAAAGCAATTACAAAACCAATATTTTAAAATGGTCAGGCATATGAATCACCCTAGGTGCCCCAGTTACAGCTATGTAGCTTAGCTTGTGGAGGTGGAACGTTTACATTTCATCTGAGGCTATAGTTATTTCATGGTAATTTTAAAAAGTGAGGTAGCAAGCAGACTTGACTTCCTCTGCATTTTTTTGCTTTAGCTGAATACCTCTAGATTGTGGTATGGTTTCTCTCTTCTTTTTTTCTTTTTTTCTCCTTCTTCCCCTACCTCAGCTTTCCTATACTCAGTAGACCTTTACTGAAGTCTGTGCCTTTTTCATGCCACTCATATCCTGGAAAAAACTTAGGTTTTGCTGCTTATTTCACAAATTTATTCATTCCTCTAAGTTGGAAATGTTTTTCTGAATGATGACAGTTGCAAGTTTGTGGTCAGAAATTGTGGGTTTCCACTTGATAAGTTGTGCTTTACTAATTAAACTCTTTAATACGGAGGTCATCCTAGAGGATGTTCATCTGTTGTGGTGAAAGGAGGGTACATTGCTAAAATGAATTAAATAAACCTTTGTCAGTATGTCTTTGTCGGAAAGAGAAGATTCCATACATTTTTCCTTTTCAGCAGCTAGCAAAATCCAGTATTCTGCCAATAAGGCCTTCATCCCTGGTGTCTGTTTTAGATTCAATGTTGATTTTTTTTCCCCCCCTCAAACTTCTTTCTTCAGCAATGGATTAAATAGAATTTATATAAGTATTGTATAATGAAATTTTAAAACTGGAAAATATTATTTTAATCTCATTTATGCTTTCCATGGACAGTAGAAGGACTCATGTAACTTCCACAGTATAGGTCCTTATCTGGGTGAAAGGTCTGCTACAGCCTGCACCCAGGGACCATGTGCCAGTTGGAGTTCTTCAGTAGGGCCATCTCTGGAATTACCAGCATGATCCTTTCCTCCATGGCAAGCTTGGAGGATGGAGGGGCAGGCAGGGCAATAGAAAGATCATGCATGTAAGGGGAGTTGTCTTTGACTAGTTTTGGTGATTTTGAACCTATTTGTGTCAGTCACATGTTTAACAAGTGGAGAACCTGCTCCATAAGAGCTGATGGCTTGCTATTACTCTTTGAAGTCAGAGGCAACATGGGATTTTGCCTATTGTGCTACGTAAGGCAGACACAATTTTGGTAAGGTTTATGCATTTTGTAGAGCTTGCCAAATAACAGTTATTATAATAATAATGCTTCACATCCTTATACTGATACAAAAACACTAGTTGATATAGTAATGAGATGATGACTGCCTTGGGTGCATTTTATACTTTGTCATGTTGAGAAGTTGAGCACAACCAGCATCAGAAATCTGATAGTTTCAGCTCTGCAGTGACTGTGCTGAGAGTTAAGTTGGAAAAGGGGACCATGCAGTTGTTAAAGTGAAAAACAAGGGATCTGAATGTCCAAACAATTTATTGAATTGCTACTTGATACTGTGCTCATTTAGAAAGTAATCAGTAATTACTTTTGTAAAGTGTAAGTGGTATTTAACATTCACACAAAGAGTGGAGGAATTGATACCATCAAGCTTGTCTGTCAGATACACTGTGTTCTCATATGAAGATCATTACATTTTTTATGTTACAGTAGTGTTAGATAAAGTCTCTGGGGAAGAAGCTGTTTTTTTCATGCATAGGCTTAGCCAGAAACCTGGCTTAGCTGTTCTGTTTTCACGTACTGACTGTTGTTGTTCTACAGTGTATCAAAATGGAAGTTTCTTTTCAAAAAGTCGTGGAATGAGGAGGCCAGTGGCTCTGCTTTTCTAGTGTGGAATTAAATGTATTTGTTCCTTCCTCACTTCTGTCTTAATTTTATTAATGGGATATACAGATATTGATTGTAAGCTAATGAGGAAATAATACTTGCAAGACGTGTGTTTGTTGTGCTTGTTTGTCTGTGAGCTGCAGGTTTCTTCAGTTCTGAGAAGGTTAGTTGATAAGTTATTGTCAAAAATAAAAAAATGGTCAAGCCTAGTAAGCTTTTTTTTGAAAGTGTCTTAATGTATCTATTTTGTTGGTGTCTAGTGCCTGTCTAATACAGTTTCTGATAAAGTTTTGTAGACTGACCATTGTTTTTATCTTTTTAATGTTTTCTAGAACACAGCCAAAAACAGTTTTTGCAGAAGTGGAACCAGAAGATGATGAAACAGACAAGCCAGAGTGGAAAAAACGTAAAATTTGAAAAATAATTTGTTGAAAGAATGATTTTGGAGCATTTGAAACAAGATGAAACATTTATTTCTTTATTTGGTATAGTGGGTCAAAATTTGAAAACAAACATTACTTCAATTTATAAAACTTGCTTCAGTATAAAAAGAGATTGTTGAATTACACTGGCTTAATCCCACATCTGAATTTTGTAATAAGGAATTACTTATATTGTGCAAATAACTCCTGTATGTCAGTTACTTAGCTTTGTGAGTTAAGTGAAAAATATTTCTTTATAAATAGTAAATTCATTATATTGCCAAATGTTGGGGTGTTGTCGTGTGAAGCTATATCCTGTCTCTCAGGTGTGCCAGCTTATTCCTTCCCCTCCCCCTGCCCCCTTGCCTTCTTCCCAAGTGCTGTCTGTCAAGTTCCACATTCCAGTAAGGGCGTTGTGTGATTGGCAGAAGTTCAAAAGATGCTTCTCAGACCTGGGGTCATTGGCCTGTCCAGGTGTCATTGTCCCCTGAGACCCTCCCCCTCCCACCTGGTTGGTGGCTCACCTCTCCTCTCCCTCCCCCCTCCCTGTGGGCTTAAAAGGCACTGGAACCATGCGGTTGGGATTCTGTTGGAGTTGTTACCGAGATTCAGAGCTCTGTCACCCTGGAATAAACTCTGGATTTAACCCTCTGGCAGAATCCGCTCTTTCTCTTCACCATCACCTGAACCTTTTCCACTAGAGCTAAACTGAGTTTCTACTTTGCTTGGACTCATTCTGAGTGCCTAACTGCCAGCCAGCTAAAGGCGTCTCTAAGGTGAAAAATCACAGCTGATACTTTGGTTAATATTTGGCGCCCAAACATGAGGCTGATTGAACCTGCAACCCCAAGAAGTAATCTCAGAACCTTGGAAAAGCTTCAAGGCAGCCGAGCACCCACTCAACGAGCTTTGGCTGCATTGCTTTCAGTAGAGACTTTGGGACTAAACCCACAAAAAGTCTCTAGGACTGCTCGGAGCCCCTGGGAAGTGTAGCTCCTTTCTGGTGAGCAGTTTTCGAGGGGAGAATAGGGGAGCCCCCTCCTGCCCATGGGGGTCCTGTTCCGGTGAAGAGACATCCTGCCTGACCTTGCCAGCAACTACTTCGATTTCGGTGAGTATTTCTGCTCTTTAGAGGGGGTAGAACCTCAATAAACAGTCTCTGCCATGAGTACTGTTCCCCTTTTAAAACAGTCTCTGCCGTGACTACTGTTCCCCTTTCAAAACAGTCTCTGCCGTGAGTACTGTTCCCCTTTCAAAACAGTCTCTGCCGTGAGTACTGTTCCCCTTTTAAAACAGTCTCTGCCGTGAGTACTGTTCCCCTCTTAAAACAGTCTCTGCCGTGAGAACGGTTCCCTTTTGCTTTTGCACTTAGGCTACGCAGCCCTGTGGAGCAGGAGCGATATCCTGTTCGACGTAGCTCACTGCGGCGTGTTTTTGCCGCTTTTATAATTTGCAGCGCCAGTGGAGGATCGGGAGACCTCTCCCTCGGCACTGTGGCGTTCTCAGGTCTGTCAGCACGGGGGGGGCTGCTCTCTCAGCACAGTGCAGGGCAGCTCTCTACACGTGGCGCGGGGGGGAGGCTGCTCTCTCTTGGTGCAGTGTTGGGGAGCTCTCTACATGCGGCGCACGGGGGTTGCTTTCTCGGCTCGCTACATGCGACACGGGGCGGCCCCAGTTTCGGCTCTGCTACGTGAAGCCGGCGGGGGAGGCTTTGTCTATCCTCCGCAGTGGCAGGTTCCCGATTCAGAGTTGCTGCCGCGGCAACTTTAAAAGCAGTGTACGCAGCTGCATTGTGAAAGGCTAACGTCTGCTCGTTATCACTTCTGATCTGTAGTTTTTTTTAGAAATCAGTAGTTGATTTGGCTTTGTTTTTGGTCGGCGGGACTTTGTGTATTGTGCCTTTTACATCTAAAATGGGCTCAAATTTAAGCACAGCACAAAAAGGAGTGTATTATCATATTGTTGGAATTTTAGTCCGTGGTAATGTTAAGTTCTCTAAAGGAAAATTAAAACCGTTAATAATGTGGCTTTTTCTACACTTCCCACAAATTTCTCCTGAAGAAGTCCATGATATTCATGTCTGGGATAAAGTAAGAAATTAATTGATAACCTGGGGACAGTCTGGAGATATATCTTCAGCTAAATTTGTGTTCTGGAATGTACAAGTTCGAACCGCTTTGCTCAAACAAAAGGAATGGAGAAAAAGCCAAAATACAAGCAATGTACCTCTGCTCTCTCAGTCTCTCCCCCTCCCACTTCTAAACCTCTTACCCCTAAACTTAGTAAAATGCCTAACTCCCTCTCCCCACAAAGTCCTGGCCAGACTGCGTGGAATCCCTCTCAAAACCCTGCGTCCCCTGCTCTGAGTCCCAGAGCACGTGTTAGCTTTTCGGAGAGCAGTGATCCCCAAAATGGCCCCCAGTCCCTAGGGGGTCCACAAGATGGAGGATGCCACGTGGCACCTTCCCATACCTGGTCGTCTTCTTCCCAAGATCCCCCTAAGTATCCCAAAATTCCTTCCGCATTCCCCTCCCCTCCTGCTCCTCGTGACACCTCCCCTCCTCTTACCTTACCTGCTGTACCCTCAGCTCCGCCCCCTACTCCTCCCAGGGGGCGTCTGCCAATGTGATGTCACCAGGTGTCCCCTCCCCCTGTTCCCACAGTGTCCCCGCCCCCTCCCCGGGTTCCCACGGTGGGGGCACGCCCACTGCTTCTCTCTATAGCTGTATTGGTGTTTCTAATGCTTCCGATTCAAGTGATACAGGGCAGGAAACTGCAGACCCAATTCAGGGTCCCACTTTGTCATTTGCTCCTGTTACATATCAGCCTGCAGCACAAGGGGGAGCAGCCCCAACTGCTAATTGGAGCTCTTTTGGACGACAATTGATTAAAGAAATCTGTAAATCTCATAAAGAGTATGGCCCACACAGTCCATATTTCTGTGGCCTTTTAAATTCTGAACTGAGTCGGACTGTAGTAGTCCCACATGATTTAAAACATCATTTCTCATGCCTCATGACCTCTACAGAATTCAAATTATGGGAATTAGCATGGAAACAACTGCTAAAAGAAGCCCTCCCAGGCTTGCAGGCTGATCCAAACACAGCGAAAGATACCAATGGCTTGCCAATTACCATTTGAGCATCTCTCCGCTGAGGGCTAATGGTCTTTACCCTCAATCCAAGCTGCTGTAATTCCTGTAGAAACACTCGAGAAAGTGAAAGATGCAGCTGAAAAAGCATTCTTTTCACTCCAACCCGAGAGGTCTTTTGACCCTTATAGTAAGATCAAGCAGCTACCATCAGAGCCTTTTTTGAAATTTGTAGAAAGGTTAACTAGGGCTATTGAAATACAAGTTAAAAAAGAAAATGCAAGGGAAGAGGTTTTAGAGGAAATGGCATTTACAAATGCAAATGAACAGTGTTGAGCAGCAATTTTGAGTCTTCCCCTAGAACCCCCCCCTATACTAAAAGATATGCTTCTAGTCTGTAACAGGAAAGTGCCTCTGATGAGTGTTGCTGAAGACACCAGATCAAGGCTGCTGCCAAGACTCCCTCAGCGTGCCGCCATTGCCAGCCCTGCGCCCATTCCCTCAGAACAGCAGCACCCTGGGCAGCAGCAAAGACCAGCAATGGTTGACCCCACAAAGCCATGCCTGCTTTGCAACAACCTTGGGCACTGGAGTAGCCAGTGCTGCCTGAAAAAGCAATTTGATGAATTTAGAAATAGCAGGGGAGGAGAACTACAAGCACTCCCAGAGAGTCAACAACAACAAAAAAAACCTGAAAAGGGAGTACCGGCCTACCAGGCACACAGACACAAAAGGAACAGGCCAAGGGAATGAGGGAAACAAAATAAACCAAGCGCGCAGTGATGTTACTATTTCTGAAGCAGATGGTTCAAAGACCGTGTCTGCTGGTCCATTGTTGCAAGTGAAACAAAATAACCTTTGTCATGACTTAAGTGAACCCGTGTTAACCACATCTTCTGTCAATGAGCCTTACAGGTTGCAGCTGACAGAATCACTCCACCTGAAAGACACTAACTGGCATTTTGTCTCTGTCAATCCAGAACAGGAGGGTACCTGGCACCGAATTCGCTGTAAGTACATCGTCATTGGGGACACCAAACACACACCACAAGAGATTGAAATTGCTCCGGGAATGACAACATCAGATCCTGAGCTATTCATTCTCGGGCTGCACTGTTTTCACCCACCCCTGTTTCTTCCCAAAGGACAAATTGTTACTCAAGCTATCCCTGTGCCGTGTTTACCTGAAGGCACCGAGAAACAAGGGCCCACAGTCACCCGGGTCCAAGTTATTGGGAAAGACATACCCAAAATCTGGTGTAATGTCAGTGGGGGTAAGGAGTCTAAACGCATTGAAATGCTTGTAGACACGGGTGCAGACTGCACAGTGATCCCAGTACAAGACTGGCCAGCACATTGGCCTTTGCAAGACGTTGCCAGTCACGTTCAAGGTGTAGGAGGTCTGCGTTGGCTAGACGATCCAAGAGCACCATCCAAATTGAGGGACCAAACGGACAATTGGCAAATATCCGTCCATTTGTGTTAGATTATTTGGAACCATTATTAGGGAGAGATTTAATGGCCCCGTGGGGTGTCACAATTGATATTCCAGACTCTCCACAGGATTTTTGTACAGCGGTCATTGAACAGCGCCCTGCCCATAAACTGAAGTGGAAAACAGATGAACCAGTTGAGGTGAAACAATGGCCGCTCAGTAAACAAAAAATAAAGGCGCTCGAGGAACTAGTGGAAGAGCAATTAAAAAAGGGTCACATTGTGGAGACCATGTCCCCGTGGAACTCTCCAGTATTTGTCATTCAGAAAGCTGACAAAAAAGATGGCTTCTCCTCCACGACCTCCGACAAATTAATGATGTCATTGAAGATATGGGTTCTCCCCAACCTGGTATGCGATCCACAACTATGCTTCCCCAAGACTGGAAATTATCTGTTATTGATATAAAAGATTGTTTTTCCAAATTCCCATACACCCTGACGACGCGCCGCATTTCGCATTTTCGGTCCCTACCATCAACATGGAAGCCCCTATGAAAAGGTGCCATTGGAAAGTTCTTCCTCAAGGACTAAAAGTCTCGCCAGCAATCTGCCAACAGTATGTCTCTTCTCTGCTTTCCCCAGTGCGTGCAGCCACAGAAAAGGCCATCATCTATCATTATATGGATGATATCCTTGTGTGTGCCTCCCAATGATGATTTACTCACACATGCGCTTGACCTAATGATCGATGCATTGATTGTTGGAGGGTTTGAGCTCCAAGAACAGAAAATTCAAAAGACGCCACCTTGGAAATATTTGGGCCTAAAAATTGGAAATAGGACCATTGTTCCTCAAAAACTAGAAATCAATCCAAAGATCAAGACCCTTGCGGATGTCCACAAGTTGTCCGGGTCTTTAAACTGGGTAAGGCCATGGCTGGGTCTGACAAACGAAGACCTTGCCCCTCCTTTCGACTTATTGAAAGGGGGAGAGGACCCGGGTGCTCCTAGGGTGTTACCCCAGAGGCACGGAAAGCTCTAGAAAAGGTTCAGATTGCAATGTCCACAAGACAGGCCCACCGATGTCAGCCTGACCTGCCATTTAAATTTATCATCTTAGGTAAGTTGCCATACCTCCATGGAATCATTTTCCAGTGGGAGGAAGAACGAACACCTAAGGCAAAGGATACACCAAAAGAGGACCAAGACCAGAGGGACCCTCTCTTGATCATAGAATGGGTTTTCCTCAGTCACAAAAGGTCCAAGAGAATGACAAAGCCTCAAGAGCTGGTAGCAGAACTGATCTGAAAAGCAAGGACCCGGATCAGGGAGCTAGCAGGATGTGACTTTGAGTGCATTCACATTCCAATTGAGTTAAAATCAGGCCAAAATACTATGCAAATATTGGAACATTTGTTTCAAGAAAATGTAGTGTTGCAGTTTGCTCTGGACTCCTACTCAGGACAAATTTTTGTCCAGAGGCCTGCCCACAAAGTGTTTGAATAAGATGTTCAATTCACTCTGAAATTGAGAAGCGCTCTAAGTAGGAGACCTGTAAAAAAGGCTCTGACTGTCTTTACAGATGCATCCAGGAGGTCTCACAAGTCCATTATGACTTGGAAAGATCCTCAAACCCAGCAGTGGGAGACGGACATTGCTGAGGTGGAAGGTTCACCTCAAGTTGCGGAATTGGCTGCAGTTGTTAGAGCTTTTGAAAAGTTCTCAGAATCATTCAATTTGATTACAGCTTCTGCATATGTGGCAGGAGTACACAGGAGATCAAGCAATACTGCAAGAAGTGTCTAACATCGCACTTTTCAAATTGCTCTCAAAACTTGTAAAGTTAGTCACCCACTGAGAGCAACCATTTTATGTGATGCACGTCAGGTCACACACTGACTTGCCAGGGTTTATCGCTGAAGGCAACAGAAGGGCAGATGCTCTTGCTGCGCCTGCAGAGATGGCCACTCTCCCAATTGTTTTTGAATAGGCAAAAATCAGCCACCAGCTTTTCCACCAAAATGCACCTGGCCTAGTTCATAAGTTTCACATCACTCGAGAACTGGCCAAAGCGATTGTAGACACATGCCCAAATTGCCAACAACATGCACTCCCTACAGTGAGTACAGGAGCAAACCCAAGGGGATTGAACAGTTGTGAACTGTGGGAAAGAGATGTTACGCATGTCCAGTCATTTGGACGGCAGAAATACCTTCACGTTAGTGTAGATACCTTTTCTGGAGCGATCTATGCTTCTGCCCACACAGGAGAATCATCTATTGATGCCATTAAGCACCTCTTATTACAAGCCTTTTCTTTCATGGGCATCCCCAAGGAGTTGAAAACTGATAATGGGCCTGTTTACAAATCCAAGGAATTCAGAAGCTTCCTGCAGCAATGGGGAGTGGGGCACAAAACTGGCATCCCCTACTCCCCTACAGGTCAGGCCATAGTAGAAAGGACTCACCGTGATATAAAGAGAGTCCTAGACCAGCAACATCAGGTTCTGAAAGTGGAACCTCCCCACATCCACTTGTCCAGGGCACTGTTCACAATCAATTTTCTGAATTGTTCTTTTGACAGCCTGAATCCACCCATCCTACTCCACTTTGGGGGGAGCAGTCATTTGTTGATGAAAGAAAAGCCTCCAGTTTTAGTAAAGGACCCTGAGACTTGGAGAACAGTGGGACCTTACAAACTGGTTACTTGGGGACGTGGATACGCCTGTGTGTCCACCCCCTCTGATTTAAAGTGGGTTCCTTCCAAATGGGTAAAGCCCTATGTTCCCAAAGTCTCAGAGAAATCTACAGAAGCGCCCCAGGTTGCTAATACCTGGAAAAGAAAACGCCGCATGTGTTCTCTGGAAGAAATTCCATTTAAGCCTCCTATCTGGAATAGTTTGTAATATGTTTGTTTTAAGTTTCCTTGTACCAGTGTAGATCCCGCTGTTCGTGTGCAGTCTCGAGATGCCATGAGACCAAGCCTGCTCCTCGTCCTACTCACGATCATTTCTCCAGTGTCTCCTGGATAGTCCCTCAACCCAAAGCAAACATACATCAAGAGAGAAACGAGGACTGGCTGAGTGGACTGTTCAAAAGCTGGGGACTCTTGGGCTGGTTGGGATCTATTCTGAAAACTCTGTTTTTAGTACTGTTTATTTTAGTTACTGTTATTGTAGTTGTTAGCATTGTTTTTAGTCTTATCAAACGCATGGTTCTCAAGTTGATTTCAAGCTCACCTTCCCCTCCTGAAGTCTACCATTTAGAAGCCCTTAGTGCTCCAATAAATGACATAAAAGCCTCAGTTGAAAACACTGACCCTCCTGTAGAGGAGGAGCCAATTTACCAACCATGGTTTGGCAAACATTCTGCACCACAGACCCAGTCCTCTTCTTTTTAAACAAAACTAGGGGGAGATGTTGTGGTGTGAAGCTATATCCTGTCTCTCAGGTGTGCCAGCTTATTCCTTCCCCTCCCCCTGCCCCCTTGCCTTCTTCCCAAGTGCTGTCTGTCAAGTTCCACATTCCAGTAAGGGCGTTGTGTGATTGGCAGAAGTTCAAAAGATGCTTCTCAGACCTGGGGTCATTGGCCTGTCCAGGTGTCATTGTCCCCTGAGACCCTCCCCCTCCCACCTGGTTGGTGGCTCACCTATCCTCTCCCTCCCCCCTCCCTGTGGGCTTAAAAGGCACTGGAACCATGCGGTCGGGATTCTGTTGGAGTTGTTACCGAGATTCAGAGCTCTGTCACCCTGGAATAAACTCTGGATTTAACCCTCTGGCAGAATCCGCTCTTTCTCTTCACCATCGCCTGAACCTTTTCCACTAGAGGTAAACTGAGTTTCTACTTTGCTTGGACTCATTCTGAGTGCCTAACTGCCAGCCAGCTAAAGGCGTCTCTAAGGTGAAAAATCACAGCTGATACCTTTGGTTAATATTGGGGTTTTTTTTTCATTACTGCCAACTTTACAAATGCCATGTCATGACAATGTTCAATGAATTTAAGTATCCAAATAAAATAGTACAATTTCTAAGACTCCTTTTTATTTTTTCCAGTTAAGAGCTAACAGATTACTGATTTATAAATGCAACAAAGTTTAGATTCATTATTGTATAATATTCAAGTTTAGTCCATTTGTTTGCTCACATGAGTTACAATTCAGTTCACACTCTGTGTGACTCTTAGAGCACGTGTCTGTACTTCTTTGCATGATGTTCTTTTTCAGTATGTGTATTATCTACAGTAGCATTGTATACAGCTTATATTTTTTTTTAAATGTGAAATTGCAATGGACAGTTACATAATTTAGTGTAGTAAAAAAAATGTGCTTATTGCCAAGTTGATACAAAATTTCGTTGAGGTTTTGTTATCCCTCCTAGTTTGTATGAGTAAGTTTTAGGATAGAGCAGATATGTGTATTTAATACCAGGTCTTTGTGCGTATTGACTTTGTTGTATACCTGAATTATGTATATCCTGCCTCACATTTTCTGAAGACCAATCCTATTCTTTATAAAGTAGCTTTCTAAATATGGAAAATTGTCATTTTTTAACACAGAATTGCAGTTCTGAGTGTCATAAATGGAAGGACAGATTTAAAACTAATGAATGTTCTTTAGAGGAGAATCAAGAATCCAAGTTAGTTTTAGGCCTTTATGTTGTGATTATAACCATACACAATATGCTAAGTATTGTGATTATGATAATACACAATGTAACAAGCAGTGTGCATTTCCTCTAAGAGTAGAGAGTAATGGACATGATAAGCAATCAGGCTTTCTAATTTATGAATAGAACCTGGAGGCATATTTTAAGACTATATTTAGCAAAGCCCTTAATCACCTTCCTAACCTCAAGACTGTGGTCCTGATAGTGTGCAGAGCTTAGACTTTTTATTTAAGCATTGTTCTGCATCACTGTTTCTTTATATTATTTTCTTTTCCAAGCTTTTCACTCTTTTTCATTTACTATTTTTATACTTGAGTGAAAACTAAATCTGACTTCAAAAGGTATAATGAGAAGCATTGGCATAAATCACTCACTACAAAATGTTTCCACTACTTTCAGTACTGTGGTCTTTTGATAAGAGAAGTACTTCAGTACATAGTCAGCAACTTGTCTTTGACCCTTGTAAAATTATTTTAATACTTGCGTATAATAGCAAATCAATGTTTAATTTAAAATTGCAGCTGTAAAATGTAGGATGAGGGACTGAGTAGATGGGTGGAAAGTAAGTGGAGGAGAAAAAGAAATTCCAGATGGAGAGGAGTTGTTCACAAAACCGGCTAAAGACCTCCCTATGCAATCCTCCCCGCAACAAAAATAACATAAGATGGCATTGCTTCATTTAAGGCTATTTTTTGTCTTATGTTTCATCCAACTATAGCCCTACAAAATAAAGTATTTTTAAATAAATTTCTCTAAAATCTTAATTAATAATTTTAAAAGATTAGTATGTTCTTCATTTTAGTCTGAATATTAGCATTTTATCTTTTCCTTTGTTAGTTGTTCACTGAGGCAGTGTGTCTTAGGGAGCAGAGCTGCAAGGAAAGGCATATGAGGAAAATGCTGCAGCTGTTCTCTGAGAATGAGAGGAACTTCTGCTTTCATGTTGTTATTCATATCAGCTAGATCTTGTTTCCTAATTCTTAAAAGAATTAGTTCTGTAAGTGAACACTGCAAAAATTCTGTTGAAATTTCTCTTAAGTGTTCATCATTGTTACTTACAGTAATTGTCTTAAATGACTGTTTTAGCAGCCTAGAATTTAAAGCAGTTCTTGTGCATATATATATATATTAAAAGTATTAAAACTAACTTAAGTTTTATTTATACTTGAAGTTTTGGATTGGTTCATTTGGCATAGCTCGTAAACTGGATTTCGAGGGATGTTCACCAACAAGGGGTTGTTTTGGGAAACATCTTTAACATTAAAAATATCAACACAAATAAATGTTTGCTATGACAGATGGAATTCTAGGTGCAAACTAGAACATGAAAACTCTATTATATTAATTTTTTTAAAAATCTAATTTTCTTATAAGCTTATCGAAGCTTTTAGAAATTGCCAAGCTGTAATCTTGGTCCTCTATGTGTCTGTGTTTGGTGTTAAAGTGGTCAGAGTCCAGAGAGGAGTTTGTTTCTGCATTACTGAAACAAGGTGGGCTTATTTTGTTTGTTTTCCTTAGAATTGTTTATGGATGCTTTCACATTATCCAGAGTCTGTACTGCATTAGTACTTAACTCTGAACTTCACATAAAATGTTAGCAAGTTTTCTTCTCAGTTTACTTAGACAAAACAATCCTTTTCCAGCCTGAGAACCAAGGATGCTACTTTTTGTTTGTACTTTTTTCAGGCCCAAAAAGTACAAAGAACAGCAAATTGTGGAGAGCAATCTGGGAGGATGGGACTTCATAACCTGAAGCTTAATGGGACAATTAACCCCGATACATAAATGGACCAAAACTTATAAAAGTGAAAACTCATGACTCATTGTCCATCTTGGGTGCAGCCTCAGCCAGGCCCTTGTACTGTCCAGTGGGTACCCTTTGAAGGCCTTTCTAAAGAATACCTACTTTATTCCTTTAACACTGTCCAGCCTCTGTTCTAGGTAGCCTCTCAAGGCATCAGTACCACAGTCACTGCATGCAGAAAGGCTTCCATGGTGCTTTCTCCAAACCTGGATTTTTCTGTGCAGCCTCTGGATGTTTCTTTATAGTAATTTCTGGTCTTTATCCCTTTGTGCTAATGACAGTTGTAGACCAGCTTTTAGGTACCTCTTGCCCGTCCACAGGGCCCAGGCATTTCCCTCCAGACCATTGCAGCCCACCAGCTATCAGTCAGCCCCACTTTTCACTCATTGTTGGTGTTGCTGCCACTGTTACAGAGATCTGAATTTAACTGTAGTCCTTTGCCTTTTCCTGTCATCCTTATTTATTTTCCTATCTTATTTAAGTCTTCTGCAACAGGTGAGAAGATTGACAAATCCTAGCACTTTCCTCTGCCTGATTGCAACTATTTGGTGACTGTTCTAAGTTCCTCTCTGGTCTCCTTCCTATGACTTCTAACTTACTGAAGATGATGCTTTTGCCTCTAGTTTTTGTGATTGATAGCAAGAATTGTGTATTTGTCCCCAGAGGGTCTAGTTTTTGGCTCCATTCTCATGAATCCATGCCTAATTTCATGTTCCTTTTCCCAACTGCATTTTTGTGTTGTGGAAAATTCTGTATTATGGGAAAAGAAACCATGATCCTTTCTCCTATCACTTCCATCTCTGCTGGACGCTGAGGAGTGTTCTGCATTGCTGACCTGAAGCACCATCCTCTTGGTTAGGTGTTTATCCAATTTCTTTGGACTCTGATGACTTTAGAGTTATCCAGCTTGAGATATTTGTAGCTCACATCTTCCTTTAATACTGAATCATAAGAATTTTGATGTGTTAGTCTGTTAGTCACAACAGTGTTGCAAAATCCCTCTTATGGTTTTTTTCATGTTAAACTCCTGTATGCTCTTTTAGCCTGTCTCTCAGCAATGGGAATTTACTGGAAGTCCTACAGTTACCGCATTAAAAATCAGCAGGTTTGTTTTCACTTCTTACCATGGGCAGTCTGGGAGTTCAGAAGGTTCTGTCCACTGTTGTTAATCCCTGGGCGCTTCTCATCTGTCAGACTTTCATGCATGCACATGAATAAAGAGTTGGATAGCTGGCTAGCAGAGATGTCCTCATGCTTGCTGGAATTAAAGCATAGATGTATCTTATTACATCAGTTTTTAAATCTCCTAGGATTTTTGGCTAATCCCATTTAAACTCGATTTCGGATACAATATGCACTCAGTATGTACTTCATCCACTGGGGCTTCAGCACCTAATTGCTTCGTGCAATCTGGATAGCTCTGAAATGCGAGATATTTGTCTGCAGCATATAACTCCAGAAGAAATTTACTTCCCATCCTACATACAAAGGTATTCTCTCCCACTTTGGCAGCAGAGTCTTAGATCAGCTCCTTGGAATCTTCACAACCTTGGTGTCAAACAACTACAGCACCTTTGGCAATAGTATGTGATTTTTTTTTTAATGGCTGATGACCAGACAGTTCATCTTGTTCTGTGATAGAGGATTTAAAACAAGTATGATTGAGAAAGCATAGCCAGTATGTGTCTCAGGGTTTTGGTTTTTTTTTTTTGTCTTAGCTGTCCCATGAGGCTGTTGTGTGTCAGGCTAGTGCAGTTTTTGTTACTCTTTCAAAGAAGTATTCCTGTGGGTGCTGAACTATTTCCTTTTTCTATCATGAAATAGAAGATACAACAGATCAATACCTTCAGTAGATAAACAAGGGCCAGATGGGTCCTTGAGAAGTTCTTGTCTCAACTCATCTATACCTGAACAAGGTCTGGCATGTTTACTGGACCTTTAATTGTTGCCATGCACAACTGCCCTAAGCAATTTGTTCCGGTGCTTCACTCTTAGCACTGGAAAATTTTTAGTTGTCTCTAAGAAAAACACTCTTGCAACAATTTAAGACCATTATTTCCTATCCTGTTCCCAGCAGTAATTGAATACAGTTTATGATGTTCCTCTTTGCTGCAGCTTTTTATTATGTTTGAATTTTATTATCTTCTTGTGTCCTCTCTTATTCTTTCAGTTTTGCTTTATGATTTATGTTTCCTGGCCTGTCATCAGTTACTTACTTTTCTTTGCCTTGTTCTGACTCCCCATATTTCCTGAAGTGCACTGCACACAATTTATACAGTGTTTTAAAAAGCTTCTTTTTTAGCGCTACTAAGTAAACAGGAAAAATGTTTGCATGTTGCATGTCTTATTAAAGTTACTTTTTTTTTTTTTTTTCCAGTTTGGCCAAGCAGATTTGCGTTCAGAACCTGTTCAGTTTTAAAGTCCTCTGGCCAAAGTAAAGTGCAAACAAGACCAAATGCCTATTCAACAACACTGACTTTATTTGATAACATTTAAGTGTTAAGAGAAGGAGAGAAATATTGCAAGCAGAACATGGTCACCACTGTGGATCCAGCACCTTTGGTCCTTCACTGCCCTGGGCTTCTTTGTGGTGGTGGGGTGGTCATTGGGGGTCTTCTCTGGAGGTTGTACAAAGCAAGTACCTCCAAAATCGAGTGTCACATTTCTGACCCTGTTTCTTGCACTAGTGCAGTTATTTCATGTATAATGAATACTGCAGTTGAATGTTGTGGAAACTGTCAGGGTCAACCCTGCTCCCAGCAAGGTCAAAACTGAAACTTTGGTCCAGTTTGTGCAGAGGCACCTATGAAGTTTTCTATAAAAAGTTTTCATGGTCCTGCTTGTTTAAGCCTTATGTTGCAAATGTCACTAATCCTTGCCTGATAGATCCTAATCCCATGAAGTCCAGAACCCCCACTGCAGAGCTGCTGCCCAGTCAATTCACCATCTAGTCCTTATATATGATTCTTTTGAGTTTCGTTCTTTGTGCTGAACTTCACAGTGAAGACTCAGGCAAATAACTCATTGAGTACCTCAGCCTTCTCTGTATCAGTTGTTACCAGTACATTCTTCTTGCTTACCAGCAGGGGTACAGTTTCTTTGCTCTGTCTCTTCTGACTTATATCCTTACAGAATTCCTTCTTGTTATTCTTCACCTATCTTGCCAAGCCCAGTTCCATCTCTGCCTTGGATTTCCTCATGCTGTCTGTACACATCTGAGCCATATCCCAGTGCTCTCCCCAAGTCACCTGTCCCTTCTCCACTGGCTGTGCATTTTCTTCTTTCTTCTCAATTTGAGGAGCAGATCTTTGCTCAGCTGTGCCATTTTCTTGCTTGCCTGGCAAGATTTCCTACACATCGTGATGGTGAGCTCTTGTGCTCTAAGAAAAATGGCCTTAAAGTGCTGCCGGCTTGGGTCAGCCCTGTGTCCTTAAGGACAGTTTTCCTAGGCATCTCATTCACCAACTCCTTAATCAGGTCAGAGTTTTCTCTTCTAACCTTCAGGGTCCTGACCATTCTCCTTGCCAGATCCACGCTCCATGAGATGACACATTTCACCAGGGCATGGTCACTACAGCCCAGGCAGTGTCCAGACTTAACCCCTCAAATGAGCTCATCCTCCTCAGTGAGCACCAGGCCCGGCCATGCTTCTCCTCAGTTGGTCTGGCCAATACCTGGACCACGAAGTTGTCCTCTGCACACTCCAGGAGTGTGCTGGATTGCTTACAGCTGGCTGTATTGCTCTCCCAGCAGATGTCTGGGTGGTGAGAGGTAGTGAGGATGATGTGCCCTGCAGCTAAACCAAGAAGACCTCATCAACAGGCTTCTCTGGATCAGCCTGTAATAACCTCCACCATCATTTCTTGGTCCTGTCCTTGCTTTTTAGCCACAAGCACTCAGTCTGTCCATGGCTGTTTCCCAGACACAGCTCTTCACAACCTATCCCTTCCTTGATATAGAGGGTAACATCCCTGCTCCTCCTTTCCAGCCTATCTCGTCTGAAAAGCTTGTACCCTTAATTACAGTACTCCAGTTATGCAACTTGTCCCACCATTTCCGTGATAACAATTGCATTACAGTTTGCCAGTTGCAGAAAGGTTTTCAGCTCCTCTGACTTTTTATGCATGCTATGTGCATTGGGGTAGAGGCCTTCAGCTGGGCTGTTGACCTCTTCAGCCTTTGGGAAGAGTCCTCCTCCTTTGTTTTCCTTTGGGAAAATTTACAGGTATTTTGCTGCTGTTCCCTAAAGTCCTATTGTTTCGTGTTTCCTCACTGATACCTGCTAGAGAATCGTTTTCCTCACTAAATCTAGTTAAAAGCTTGGCTGTAAGTCTTGTGAATTTGGTCCCCAGACCACTCTTACCCTGCTTGGTCAGGTACTCCACACCTGGTGCCAAATGCCCAGTCTCTCCAAGGCAATTCCACACCACAGACTCAAAGCCCTAAGTGTGGGACTGTCTTGCAGCCAGTCACTCACCCCATCCATTGCTTTCACTCTACCAGAGTTCCACTGCCTTATCAGGAAGGTAGAGGAGAATGCTACCTGTGCTTCAGATCCTTTCAACTTCTTTCTGAGGGACCTGAAGTCCCTTTCGATATTTTGGAATCTCTTTGTCCTGGCATCATTCAGTCCTACATGAAGGAGTAGAAGCAGATTATAGTCCTCAGCTTCCAGGTTTGGTAGCCTCTTTCCAACATCCTGAATATGGGCCCAAGGTAAGGAAATTCCATTGTGTTTTCTCAGAATGCGTCATTGTTTAGGTCAGATTATTTTGAGTTTTCTCTTGCATCTAAAGTGCTGCAAATTTATACAGCTTCCAGTTGTCAATGGATGTAACAAATATAGTCCTTGTTCATTCAAGTAAGCTATTATTGAAGTTGGTGGTTAGTAGCAAATCTGTGAGGTTTCCCATATGTGTGGGAGGGAAATGTTTCATATATGGTAATTTTCTTTAGGGTTCATAGACTTAAGTTAATGTACTCAGAAATTTTTGAGGAAACAGTTAGCTTTCCTTGAAATTACTGGATAATTCCCTTAATGTTATTTCATTTCAGGATTTCCCACTTTGTGTCTGGTGGGAATCCTTCTGGCATTATTAGTGTGAGATGTGGAAGACCTCAAAGCCTCCTTGTGCTCAGCATTTCAATACTTATCATTCTAAATATATATCTAGCCTGTCTCAGGTGTTTTGATCCTGAATTCTCCCTTACTTTGATTTTTCTAAAATAAAAAATGCTATCATCTCATGTAATTTGTGAATCAACAGTGGGGCCAGTCACACCCCCATAGGTGTGCATGTGTTCTGGTCTGTGATAGGACTGAGTTCCTACATGCATGCCTGGCAAGAGCTGTGATACTGCAGGGAGATCTGCAGTTGCCTTTTTTGTGGTGATTGTGCTGTGTGCACATGGACTTTCTAAAATATTTCACTGAAAATCATAATCTTTAGGTTTTCTTTTAGCCTTGGCAAATGCTTGTCAAGATCACCAGGACTGCAGTGCAGCTGATTTAAGAAGATCGGAGTGTACATGACAGCTAAGAGCTTGCTGGTGTTGGGTGACCCTTGGTGTGCAGGTGTCCATAGTGTTCAAATGCTAAGGATCATGGAGCATGTTAGAGATTTCTGGAAGTCTGTCTTTGGGCACTGTCTGTACTGCTATTCCTTGCATGCTACTGATCACCTAGTATCCCTGTTTCTCACACTCTCTGAGGCAGCATTATTCCTAGACTGGATATTATCTTATGCTGTTGCTCCTTGATTTCTGCAGTGTGCACCTGCCTCTGAAATCTGCAGTTCTGGTCCATCCCTGCACTGTGTTACTTAACTCTGTGCAGCTTGGGCTGCCCTTTAATACAGAGTTGCTATTGCTGGTAACAGGTCAAGGGATGTGTTAAGCTAAAAGGCCTCAGGACTCACCTGGATCCAGACCTGTCTTGGGTTGCCAGCACCTTTGCCTGAGCTGCTCTTGCTTCTGTATCTGTTTATTTGAAGTATTAATTTTTGTAACAATGGCAGCATGGCGTCCAGACTGGCAGGGAATCTAAACCATTTATTCAGAGAAACGAGCTGGTTTTGTACACTCCTTCAAGGCTTAGTATTTCCTCACATGGTAGTTCTCACTACGTGACCTATCCCATGTTGCCACCTCAGCAAGATGCCTCTAAATGTCCTTCTGTGGGCACCTCCTCCCACCAGGGTCCTGCAGAGACAGCCTCTCTGTGCTGCCATGTGCTTCTCTGTGCTGCCATGTGCTCCTTTGTGCTGCTTCTGTAGGTGCATCCCACAGCCCGCAGCTCAACTTCATCCCATCTCTTCCCACAACTCCCCTTTTTTGTTTTATATAAACAAGAATCATGAAACAAATAATTTCCAACATTAGAACATGTTTAGTCCACTGCCCAAACAGAGCCCAAAACAAGCTCCGTCCATCTTGTTCCCTCAGCTTCCCCATGAGCTGATGATAGAGCTGGAGTAACCAGGGCTGGTTGGATCATTCTTGCAGGTACCCACCATGGGCTGGAATCTGTGGAAACACAAATGTATCTTCAGCTCCGGATTATCAGTGGAAAGGGTTTTTCACATTTCCCACTTTCACAATTCTTAGTAAGTCTAAGTGAGCTTGTAACTTAGAAAAATGCCGTTGGACAGGAGTTAGGTCACTCTGAATATGATGTAAAATATTAAGAATATATAAGACTTTCATGGAGGGTATATCTCATTTCTGCACTCCTTTTTTTTTTTTTTTGTTTTGTTTTAACAACTCTAACATGGACATTTTTCAACCCAGTAAAACAATGCATTTAACAAAGCACTACCAAGCAAAAATAAGCAAGGTAATATCTTTAGCTGCCTAAGTAGCTTACCATCACCAAGAGTCTGCAACTGCTGGGGAGCCCTATTTCTCAGTAGGGACATGGAAGAACCTTTTCCGGTCTAAGTTTCCAAGTTTACCTCAAAAGGGAGTCCAGCTTTTGCATGACCAAATCCGCAAGTCAGAATTACTTGATTATACTTTCAGTGCAGTAACCCTTGGGTCTGATGGCATATTTTCCCAAGCAGCCAGGGCCATGGCCTGGCCAGGGCCTAAACCTTGGCTGAGAAGGTTTCCCTAGAATACCTATAAGCAAATTTTTGTTAATATAACTAAAGGAATGCATAAAAGTAACATTAAATACTTATCTTACAACTAAATCCCTTTATAAAAACTATGTATTAACACTATTTGGATCCAGAAATATACTACAATCACACAGCTCACCTTGAATTTCCCTAATAAACAGTAATTTACTGGAAATATAAAGTTACCTTTAAAAAAAGGCAAAAATACCTAAAAAATACCTAAATTTGTCAACTTTCCTTCACAGAAGGTATATAAATCCAGGTCGGGACATTACAATTATATTAACATTATCTCCCTAAGTAGTTTCAAAAGATAACAAGCCCTCAGTCAGAAGTTGCTTCAGGAGGAGAGGGTTATGGTCTTTCATTCCAGTAGTAACCTTTTCCACATCAATGCAGTAGCAAGGCGGGGGCCATTCTTCCAGTTTTTTCAAGTAGGAAAAGGGTACTTTGAAAAAAGTATCAGTTAATTTCCGCTTGAAAGAATGGCTCATAAGCATCCATTGGAGCATCCATTACAAAAAGCAATTAGAACAATGTGGGGATCACAAAGTGTTGGGGTCACGAGGTGGTGTGGTAAAAAAGCAATCTTTGGGATATGGTCCAGGGTTGTGGCAACATTCTAAATAACGAAAACAGGAGAGTTTCACAGACCAGCTGCAGGAACGGCATGCTGAGCTTGCATCTGCCCCAAGGAAGGGGCCGCCCATCTAGCCCAGTCTTCTCTCCAGAGCAGTGTCAGCTCACGAGGGTCTGCAGGAGACAGGAGCCCTCTCTGCAGTGGGAGGGGTCGCTCGCAGGGCTCCACTGGCACACAGGATGGCAGCCGCGCCTTGCCGGGCACATCCTGCCATGTGCAGGGATATGGCACTGCCCCTGCCGGTGCCACCAGACTCCCTGGGTCACCTGCTCACTGTCCCCATGGAAAGAGCTGCGCACATCCTGCCATCCACCCGCTGTGCCACGTGCTCACTCCCATCTGCTTGGCGCCATGCACTTGGTGCCACCACTGCAGCACCGCAGCCCTGCAGCCCCGCACACTCCCCTCCCACTGCCTCTGCCACCACCACTCCAGCCTCGCAGAGGGCAGGCAGAGAGGGAACATGCTGCAAGGATGGGTCCCCCTGGCTCCAGCCACTTGCTGCTGCATGGCTCTGCTGATGCTGGGCAGCACGACCTCTTCTGCGATAGCATCAGGGTCCCCTCCAGGATCAAATGGATATGGGGACCAGGGGTCATCTTCTGGTTCTCCTCCCACAGACCCAGCAGGCTTACGGTAGATCGCTGGTGGCACAGGAGGGGCTGGCATGGCTGCCGCAGTGGCACTAGTGTCTTTCTTTGTCCAGTCTGCAGGTGTTGCATGTGCCATGAGCACTTTGCACACAGTCCGCAGAGACACAAAAGCATTGTCAGCGCTGGATCATCTTGTGCAACTCAGTCCCACAAAGTGTCCCTAAAAGCGTGCCATGTCTGAGGATCAAAACTACTGCTATCATCTAAAGCTGGATTACAGTCTTTTGCCCAGAACAAGAGTCTGTAAAAATCTGTAGATTGAACTTTCATGCCATGTTTCTTCAAAATCTGTTTTAACATCTCTGTGACGCTCTTTTGTTCCTGGGATACACCATCCCCCATAGTTCTTGGCTGCTACCTTCTATCCTGCAGAAAGGTTGATTGGTGCTACAAGCTTCCTTTCAGCCCCCTGTAAAGTTCAGCTGAGCATCACTACCAATGCAACCACCAGTTGCCAATCAAGTCCTGATTTGGGACACCATTTGTAACAGCTGCGGCACAGGCCCAGGCTGGCAGGGAATCTGAATAATTTATTCAGAGAAACAAGCTGGTTTTGAACACTTCTTCAAGGTGCAGTATTTCCTTACATGGTAATTCTCACTATGTGTTGCCACATCAGCAAACTGCCTCTAAATGTCCTTCTGTGGGGTGATCATGCACTGTTCTGTCAGTTTCCAGAAGGCTCCTCTCCCATAGGGCTCTGCCATGTGGCACCTCCTCCTACCAGGGTCCTGCAGAGACAGCCTCTGTGTGCTGCCATCTGCTTCTCTGTGCTGCCATGTGCTCCTTTGTGCTGCCATGTGCTTCTGTAGGTGCATCCCACAGCCCGCAGCTCAACTTCATCCCATCTCGTCCCACATATAGGCACACTTCTCCATCCCACATAAACTACACAAGTGGTAGTGCAGCTATTCTAAGCCAGTTGAGGATTATTCTCCTTCTGTCTTGTTCCTGTCCATTGCCACTTGGCATGTCCCTAATGCAGTGAACCCTAAGTTTGCAATGGTTGAGCGAGCAAAAGACTTCGTGTAATTCTAATGCAGTATATGTCTTAGCTAATAAATTTCAAATTTTTTAACACTATGTCTTTGAACATCAACAAGGAATCCCCTCTGTGAGTAAGTTTATATATGGTTTGCAGCTGACTCTTCATTTAAAATTACCTGACTAAGACGAGGCAAATATCAGGAATATTCCAAATACAGAGTTCAGTGCCTTCAAAATAGCCTTTGCAGGCAGGGTTATCATCAATAGCTCTGTGGTTTTATGGTATTTTCCAGTAAGATCCCCATAATTAGTCATAAAATAATTTCAATGTATATATATATATATATATATGCATTTATATATTAATTAACAAAGTTAATAGTGAGAAAATTTACCATTTTTGGGAGAATATGAAGTACCTACTTGGTTGGAGTAATACCACTATAATTTGTAGCAAAGAAGTGTCTGTATGCATGTCTCCATATTTTACTAGTGCATCACAGAACCGGTGCAAAACTGTTGCTATTGCAAAGGTTCAGAGAAATTTAGTTGAGTCTTTAAATTCACTGTGTAGCACTCAAAGGAAAAACAGAAGTAATTCCAGACTAAGAAACCAATGCCCAGTAGCACAGGAATTTTCACCTGAAAATTTTATACCGTATTAACAAAGTGTGAGCCCTTGCAGAAGGCGAGGAAACAGGGCATGCTAAGCAATAGGGCACAGAGATGAGTGGGAGGCAAGCAGTGGGCTGCTGCAGGAAAAGGGAGTTTGTGTCCGGTTTTATGTAACATAATTTTAGGTTACCCCCTTCAAGATCATCAAACAGTGTGTTAATGAAATTAACAGATGATACAGAAGAATACTGAAAATGCCATTGGAAAAAGAGAAGCAGGAAATAACAAGAAGTCACTCTGACAAATGCAAGATAGTACATCTGGAAAATGATTATTCAAAATGCAGATTGTTTTTTCTTCTCTGGTGGGATGACTCTCAGCTACACCAGAGATAGTGGATGACAGTTTGTGAGTCTGAGTTTCCTCTGACAAGGCAGACAAAAAAAAAAGCATGTGGAGCTTTTGCCAAAAGGATTGCTCCTGACTGAGCAGCTAGAGTGACACCCAGGCTGGGAACATAGCACCTTCTGTCTCACAGCCACTGAGGAGTACAAAGGTGGTTGGGATGGCTTTCCTCTGAAAATCAGCCTGGTAAATACAGTACAGAGGCATCTCTTTCTGTGAGCACCGGGTGCTGATGTCATATGTACTGCAAGTTAAAAGTGCCTCTTTGTGTTTGCAGCCTTGCAAATTCAGCTGTCTGAGAGGAAAACTCTTGTCTCCCATCCGCTTTAAAGAACTGCTTTCTTTCTCCTGCCCGTAATTACAGTTATTTGCATCTTCAAACTCCTAGGGATTTCAAGGGAAATTGCAGGAAGAGACTCTTTCTAGTCGGAAATTTTCACATTTCAGAAAGCAAGTCTGCTGATCTTTTCCCAGTCATGCTGTTACCCAAAAGCATGTGCTTCAAGTTCTCTGTTTTAGAGTTTCTTGTGATTGTTGGACTGGGGGACACATTCTTCCCTTTTCCCCTTAAAGATCAATTTTAAAACATTTTGAGATTTGATCTCTTCACCCCCCCACCCCTCCCACCCTCATCCTCCCTGCCCCATGTAAAACATGTATAGAGATTTGAAGGACACATGATAATGAAAAAAAACAAGCCTAATATTGGACTTGCCAGCAGTTATGGTTTAAGCCCAGCCAGCAGCCAAGCCCCATGCAGCCCTAAGCCCCAAGCTCACTCACTCCACCAGTCACAGGGATGGGAAAGAAAGTAGGAGGGGTAAAAGAAGGAGAACTTATGGGTTGAGATAAAGACACTTTAATAGAGAAAGCAAAATCCATGCACACAACAAAGCAAAACAAGGAATTAACTCACCACTTCCCATGTGATGGCAGGGTTCATTGTCAGGTTCAGTCATCCCCAGGACAGCAGGCCCCCATCACTTGTAATGGTTACTTAGGAAGACAAATGTCATCATGCCAAACATCCCCCTCCTTATCCTTTTCTCCCCATTTTTATATCCTGAGAAGGATGTCACAGGGTCTGGAATATCCCTTTGGTCAGTTTGGGTCACCTGTCCTGGCTGTTTCTCCTCCCAGTCTTCCAACCACTCCCAACTTCTCTGCAAGTGTGGCAGTCTGACACGCAGAAAAGGCTCTGGGTAATGTCTGCTCAACAATAAAAAGACCTTTTATTTATTTTATTTATTATATTATCAACACTGTGTTCAGCACAAATCCAAAACACAGCCTCATACTAGTCACTGTCAAGAAAATTGACTCCAGCCAAAACCAGCACACCAGCCCATTATAAAATGTCCATATGTAGTAAGGTGGAAAATAGTTCCTGCATTTTTAATTTACGAAACAGCCCATGCTTGATTTCCAGATCCATGATCCTTGTAAAATTTGGTGTTTGCATAATATGAGTGCAGCAGGCTCCTGATTCACAGGAGGCTCTTCCTCCTGCAGAGACTGCCATGAGACAGATAATCCTTGAACATTAAGGATTGTCTAGAAAATTACTCTGAAAGGAATGTTCTGTGTTACACTGACAAAAAATTACATGACTTAACCCAATGGTTCAAGCTCTAATCCTCTTGCATGTCACCTGCTAAAGTAACTGAGATCAAGTTGTCTTTAATGTGACAAATGTGCGTGTATATATATTGTTTCTTTTATTTATGGGGACAAGCAGTTGTCTAGGGGGATATTCACCTTAATTAAGGCAGTGTCTTGTATGAAATGTAGAGAGCCAGAGGAACTGAAGCTGGCCATATAATCAATGAGAAGTACAGCATGTGAAGGAACAAGTGGAAGAGTCTGCACTAAGTCTCAGTCTGAGAGACATAAACCTCAGGCCAGTTAGAATATGCTTAGGCAAAATGCTGATATTAACCCTTTGCAGAATGGAACAGTGTACTGGAATAGCCCTTAAAACAAAACAAAACACAAAACAATACCCAATAAACAAAGAAACAAAAACCAACTAACATACAAAAAGTCCCAAAAGAGGATTTATATGGTGCTGAAAATTTTCTTCTTGCTGGGATTTCCCCTAGTGCTGAGGCATCCAGTTTTAATTACCCTCTGCTGTGAAGTTTGGGCTTTTGGGATGCCATTGCACTGATGCTGTCTTAGGAAACCTTTCCAGGAGTGATGGGACTGAGAGATGGGCACTCCAGGTGAGCTGTAGGATGAAGGTGGGGGATGAATATGATGCACACCCATGCATTACACCCATGAGCGTTATAAAATTGAGTCAACTTTCAAACACTCTATTAAATAATCAAAAAACATTGCAAAATCATCCTGTAATAAGAAAGATGGCAGAAGAAGAAGCTTTCAATAAAGATAACTATCACATTACCAAACACAGTGGTAGATTTTGCTGTTCACAAGATGGCAATTTTTTTGTTTTTTTCAGGCTCTGTAAAATGTCTATTTGTATGATTCCTTTGTAAATTTCTACTATCTTATTTTTGCACAAAACCAAATTGTTCTGGAAATTGTATAGGTACCACAGAGGTATATATTTTTTCTGTGTCTTTTAACCATTTGTTTTACTGTCATAATAGTGTTCCACTCTGGCATACAACAGAGTTTAAACAGGACTGTAAGTGAAGTAGCTTTTCTTTGAGTGGGGAGGGAAGTAACTTAGTTGAATTCTTGCTTTGCTACAAGAACTCTCTCAAGTTCAGACTTTTAGTCTGTTAGGTTCTTCTCAAACCTACAATCAGAGATGGTATCATTTGCTTTAATAATCTAAATGGGAAAAACAACAGTTGCAGCAGGATTGAAGAATAGAAATATAAGAAATATAAGATGGGGAGAGCTAAACAAAGTCAGGTTAGCGGCAGATCTAGGAATATAGTTCTACTACTTCAGTGTCCCTCTGGTGCTCTTTAATAGCATATCTTTGCTGCAGGAGAGTCTGTAAGCCAGCTTTCTGAACCAGGGAATTCCTCTTAGCTCATGTTTTGTGCTTGTCTCTCTCTGCTCCTTGACTCACTCCTGGTGCACTGCTCCATGTGTGCTCAGCTGAGGAATGCTGTACTTCCTTTGGGAAGCAAGGGTGCTGCACTGGGTCTCTACAGCCCAGTCTCGGCATTGATTATGTTTATTACTGAATCACACTACACTGGGAGCCAGGGGTTTTTTTAAATCAAAAATGTTTGGAATCTCAAACATAGGGCACTCTGCCTGCCAGAATGAATGCAGGGGCTGCACTCCAACAGTCCTGGGCAGAATCAAGCCTTGCTGTTTCACTTATGCTGTTTATAAGTGCCTAAACAAACAAACAGGACCCCAGTAGAACAGCTAGACTCTTCCTTGTCCGGAGGCAAAATCAGCATTCCCATTTGTTTCACTCAGCACTTTTGCACAGTAGGGATTTGGTTTAATCTAGTAATTAAATGCATTCTTTCTTTTTTTTTTTTTTAAACCAGGGATTTTTACAGTCAATATTTACCACATGGATAATTTTTATTGTTGATGACCATGGTATCATTAGACACAGAGTCAGTGTTGACAGTGGTGGAGGGTGGGGAGGAGCTGTGCTCAGCTATTGCCCTCTGCAGCCTAACATTCAGCTTCCAACATTAACATGATTTGTTGGACTCCACAATCAAAAATATTGTGCCAGTAGCACAGAGTGAAATGGAATTCAGGAGCCAGCACCTCTGCCAATGGAAATGAGCACCAAGGAGCTGCTGTGACTTGAGCCAGCAGATGATGTTGTCAGCAAGTTTTAGCCTGCTTGTTTTTCCCGAAATTGCCACAAAGACACTAGTTTTAACTGGACAGAAAGCCAGCCCAGAGTTCTGTCTGCAGATCAGAGCGCTGCAAAGTGGAAGACGTGAGTCTGAACCAGCACAATACAAGCATATCTCTGAGGTGAGCTAGTTGATTACACAAGGGACAGGAGCCAGCTGCCAGCAATCCTGGCTGCAGAGCAGCTCCAGGCAGCAGTGATGTGTGCCGAGAGGGGAAGTCAAATGTGTGGTACCAGGGTGGTGGGGATTAATAGAACTGTGATCTAGGGATTGTAACCTGTGAGTCAGCATCTCCTTCTGCACACTCCATAAGAGAGGATCTTGTTATAAGCACTGCTGAGAGTCTTCTGTCTTTTCTTTTATGTAAGTGCAAAGTAATCCACCAAGTCTTCTTAATAGGTTCCTACAGGCAGAGGAATGTCTGAGCAATTATGAATTGCAGGTTCTGAGATTTAGTGTTTTAAGTCATTCTGATGACAAACATCACAGAAATAGGGAGGATTTTGAAGCTACAATTCTCATTGCTTGAGCATAGTTGTGTTAAAATATCAGACAGAAAGCTGAAAAAAGGTAAATTGGATAAAATAAAACCATTTGGTTTGTATATGGTGGGATCAGGGGAGCCTGCACCTGCAGCACACAAGACCCAGCACACCTGGAAGGCACACACAGTGCCTGGGTGCACATTGTGCCTGGGATTCCTGCAATGAGAGCTCTGTTTTCTTGGTCTTCTCAAGTGAAGCCTCCATCCCTGGGATTTCCAATCCTGCTGCTAGCATATCTAAGCTATCACATTTAAGTCATATCTGGAATTTGGACCAATAAATAGTATCAAATATGCACGTCTGCTGTGAAATGATTGCAGGGAATAGGACTTCAATATGCTCCTGTTGTAGCCTGTAGCAAAAACAACTCCTTGGCCCAAAATATTTCTGGTTTAAGAAGTATTTTCATATATGTTTTGTAAAACGGCAAGAAACCGCTACTTTTAGCAAACCAAGTGCTTTTAGTTAAGTATGTGTGTCTCTGGAGCTTGCATTAAGGCTTGTATCAACTGCTGTTTTCTAGAGCTGTTCTTGTTGACAGTCATTATGAAGTGCCAAGGTCCTGGCCATATAGTAGTGCCATGAGCACATTACAGCCACAATGATCAGCTAACCAGGTGTCAAGGTGAACAAGAGCAGCAGAAGCTTGAAGTTGTTTTGAAGAGCGGGTTTGTTTAAGGGAAAATAGCACCTAGACATTTGCACAAGGAAAATAAAATAGCACCTAGAGATTTTAAACCAGGAAAATAAAATAACGTTGGAAAAAGCATCTGGATATTAGGCGGTTATCCAGAGTTCATAATACACTGTGGTACTGTATGCAGCTCTCTCAGTATCTAAAATTAGGTGATTATGTAAGGAGACCACAGCATACATCTGAATAGCTACTGTATTGGGTTAATGATGTCACTCATCTTTATTGAGTCACTGTGCTATGGCTTGGCCAAGAGGCACCATGAATTCAGCAGCCATGAAATCATAGCCAGTGATTAAACTTAAGTGAAGTAAACACAACAGAAGTTTTATGAGAGGAAGCAAAGCAATTCTCAACCAGAGATCTCCCGCAGAGAGTCCCAGGTGACGTTGCTGCCAGCTGTTATTCCCTGTAAATCTTCAGGAAAGACCTTTTTAAGCTTTGAAACCATAATAGAAATTCTACAATGAATCTATCAGTTTATTATTGATTTGGAGAGATCATGTGAGCTATTGGTCTTAGCATTTTAACTGCTGGCTATGAATTTGTTATTTTTGTGTTGAGGTCCTATCACTGAGACAATCAATGAATGCTGTACTGTACACGTTGTTGACATGTGAAAATAAATGCAGGTATGCCAAAAGTAAAGTGAGAATTAAATTTTATCTATGCATAGTAATATGCCTTAGTTTTCTCACCAGACACAATCCAAATTGATCTTCCTGTTGTATTCTTCGTACAAGTGATTTATTTCCTCACCTATGATAGGTACTGTAGTTAGGTACTGTTTTTCATGTTTAGTAGTGATATACATGCCACACATTTCTCCGCATAGTTGTGGAACGTTTTTCTGAGTAGTTGCCAATTTTATGTCAGCAAAGATTGAGGAAGATATAAAGGTGAAGATGCAGGAACAGGTTGGTTTCCTCAAATTTTGTGTGACTGTGTGACCCTGATCTGTGTTGTTTCTCACTGTGATGGCACTGATGCCTTCATCTGGAACATGCCTGTTAAGATGAGCTTTGGAACTGTCCCCTAGAGTTTTGCTGTGAGTATTTTGCTTCCAGTGGTCTTGAGTGCTGGTATCACAAGCTGTGGCATGCAAAGTCTCTGCAAGGAAGAAACCTGGCAGGAAATGAAGGCTTGTTTATTTCTCAGAAGGTGCCCAGGCCTGCAGAGTCACAGGGCTTTAAAGTGCCAGAAGCAGTTATTTTGGGGATAGCTTGGTGTTGAGCAATGGCATGGGCATTGATGGTGGCCACAGTCTGCAGCCCTGGCAGTACAACTGTGACTGCCCATGCTGTACCTGGCAAGAGCTCTGCTTTCCCAGACCAGAAAGCAAAGGCTGCATTTGGAAACTTGTTCTTTTCCTATATATCTGCTCTTTGAAGTAACCATTCCCATGCGTTTCCTGCCAGGGCCCTTCAGGCCCCCAAACTCCTTTTCACTCTGTTTTTTTTTTCAACCCAGAAAGCTGCCTGCTTTGGGAAAGTTTTCCTGGGATTGCACTGTATCCATTTGTTTGCAATGAATGAGAAGCATTTTTCATTTTTGCTGAATTATTGTTGCCAGATACCATGTGTACACATGTTCCTGGCCATCTTGCAGAGAGAGCTGGCAAATCTGCAAAGCTGATGTGAACTGCTCCAGCAACTGAAATGGCTCCTCTCAGCCAGACCCCTGCCGAGGTCAGGAAACACATATGCTTTGCTCTCTGTGAGATCTCAAAAAGAAGGCTTTCTTCAGCTGGATGGAGATAGTGGTACTGCAGCCCAGCCTCCCAACTCCAAGCACCTTTCTGCTTTCTCCCTGCATTCTCATTCATCCTGCTTGTTAACCACTTTTGGCAATACAGGCAGCCTACAGCCAGAGCCTTTGGGGAACACTTAGAAAACACATGGGACATGAGATTAAAATTGTGTGCCTTAATGCAGTCTTAGGACTATCTCTTCCAGGGATTTTTTTTTTCCCTCTAAAGCTAATGATGTGAGGGTTGTTGTTATCTTCATTGCCTTCATTGGGAGGGTTTTGTAGTGATGAGTTATCAGAAAGGAGTAGCTTTTTTTGGCTTTTAGTTTCACCATATCCCATAAGTGTGTGTGTTTGCCCTTATTAGCATCCCATTGTCTGGCTGATCGTGGGACTTGTCAGGATGGACACGACATACTTGCAGACCACTGTAGGAGATTAAGTGCCAGGAGTTGGTAGCTAAGGATTTATTTCAAAACCTGGTGGGATATTTTGTTCCTGCAATGCCAGAGCACTTTGTTGGACCACCTGATGAGCTGTGTGGGGTCCATGGAGGAGGTGAGCTGAGCTCCCTTTATGGCTTGCCATAGGAAGCGTTGGCTGAACGCATGAGTTATCACAAAAGGTTTCCGTTTTGCTGAGCTGACTTCTTCTGGTAGAGAAACTGCTGAGTTTGAAAAAGCCTAGGAAAAACAGTCAATCTTTACTGTTCTTTTTAAAATATTTGTATGTGGAAATGCATAAAAGCCCAAGAAGCAGAGTATTTGCTTTTTTCCTCTTGATAAACAGTTATCCATGTGAAACCGTTAAGTATAAATGATGTTGGTAATCACCAAAGCAGCATCACTCTCCATGATCCTTATGTGTTATTCCTTGGATATGACTCAGAGGACTTGCTTTAACTTTGTCTGCCCTGAAATGGTTGTTCAGTTGGACTACATGATCCTTTTTTGTCCCTTCCAACAGAAAACACTCTTCTATTCTATTCTAGTCTTTGTATGGACAAGCCCCACAGCATCAGTAAATCCTGTGCACAGTGGAGGCCACTGCACATTTACACAGCACCAGTTGGCAGTGCCATGCCACTGTGGTGCTCTGTTGGGTGTGAATGTGGACAAATGTTTGTATTTCTGTACTGAATTAGCCTCGTTGCCCTTGGTTACAGTGTCTGTGCTCAGGGAGGGTGGCAGAGCTCAGTGCCATGGACCACAGCAGATGCAGCTTCTGAGTTTGTGTTACTGAGAAGAGCAGAAAAGAGATTTTCCACGGGACCTCTCAAAAGAAGGCAGAATCACTACACTGAGTTTTCAATGCTGCTTATGTTTCTTGGATGGGGATGGATATAAAGATCAAGACATCAGCTGGACTACTTCTAGTGTGTGGGAAATTATTGAGCCAAAGCACTAAAAAGTGAAAAAGAGGCTCTGCTGTAAAAATATGCTATTTCTTGGGGAAAAAAAAAAAAAGAAAAAAACCAGCTATAAATGTCATCAACAGGCTAAAGAAAAGGCAATAGTACCAAATGATGAGTGGGACTAGGGGAATGTGTGTTACAGAAAGCATATAAGGAACAACTCTTGACAGTCTGAGAAGAGCTGACAATAAAACACATGATTTAATGAGCGCCGGAGAGCAGACTCAGCCATAAAACTATACATTTAATGGCTGTCCTATTTACTGAGTTATAATGCTGGAAGAGGTGCATAAACATGAATAAGTCCATGTGGGATTGCCCTTGCAAGGCTTTATCATAATTATTTTATAGTCTTCACACAGTAATTTTAAAGTACACTTCTGACTTTGGGGTTATCAAAGAAGACATGGGAGATCATTGCTTTATCATGAGACAGGTTAAAACAGTATATTAAACTTTTAATTAATTTCCTTGTCCTAAATACAATACACTGTTGTGGCCTTGACTCTGGACACTCATATTTTTCATTTATCCTTCAGAGGATGATGAAACAGTTTTAGGCTGTGCAATATTTCACCTTCTGCTAAAGGGCAGGGGAATCTCTCACCATGTTACCAATGTCACGTAAGAAAAATCTGTGAGATCTTTTTACATTAACTATGGCCAGTATCACATCTACTCTAAAAGAACAGACAAAAATGTCAAGGTATTTAAAACAATTTTCTCAGAGTAACTATCCTAAAGATGAAAGAGAGGTGCTTCACTGGTTCCTACTAGCATGTAATACACACTCACTCACAGTCTAATACAAACACAGTCTTGCACTGTCCTGTACCAATCACTTGTTACCGACACAAAGAAATCAGCCTAATGTGTTACCAAGCCTTTCTCAATATATTAGCAGAAAAAGTTCCAAGACAACTGTTGATTCTGGAGAACATTTTTAAGTATTCCAAATTTTGTTTTGCCAGTTGTCAGAATCAGAAAGGGAGGTTTCTGTACTCCTTGCAAAAATGTCTCATTATCGCTGACTTGCTCTGGCTTTTAAAATGAGATTCACATTTGTAGCTGAAATGAAACCAGATATCCTTGACAGGAAAACATGTGCTGTAAGCAGAATTTGATGTCCTAGATAAACACAAAAAAATCTGCTGCAGGGTTTTCTTCAGCTCCTCCCAAACCGTCCCTTGGACTGGCTTCATTTTTTCCTTTTGGTAGGCACCCTGTCTATGTGCGAGCCATAGAAACTTTCGTTTTTGGATACATTTTTGCATTTACCCTCTTGTTTCCTGGCATAACAGAAACCCTGTTCCATTGATTGTCTCAGTGAGGGAGTGGGTGGCATGTGCCACCTTCTCCCTGAACCCCTTGTGTACAGCAGCACCTGGTCACTGCTCACACTGCATTCACCTCAGTATAAAAAAACCTTATTTTGGCTGGCACATGATACCTTGTATAGACCAACACAATTGGAGTTAGTCAGGTTCAGACCTGATAGCTGGCAAAAAGTTCTGTGTTAAATAAAGGGGATTCCCAAATAGATGTAATGTGTTGCCTCTGGAGTCATGTTCCTAATGAGTTCCTCACCTAGCACTTGAAAGGAATTTTTGGAAACAGAAAAGAAAATATTTCTGTGCCTCTGTGGAAATCCAGGTATTTCCCCTGCATGGCATCCTGAAGGCAGCATCTTGTGCTGCCTTCAGGAATATAGAGAAAAGACAAGGGTGATGAGAGATATGAGGGTTCCTCAGGTTGGACAGATCCATGTGGACCACGAAGGTGGAGGTCTGTCAAGTCACCGGGACACCAGAATGGGTAGGTAAGAAATGGAGTTTCAGTGGCAGCAGAGAAGCTCTTGCTTGCATTGCACAGAATTAAGTTGCCCCAGAGTACAGGGGAGCTCTAATTCACACTGGGCAAGTTCTCAGCAAGACAGATCTGCCAAGGATTGTTGGACACCAATAAAACATATGGCTCAGAATGTTCTGAACTGTGAACTGTTGGGTCTGAGATGGGATTCTTAGGGAAAATACCACTCCCAGTTTGCTTTTTCATTCTGCTCCTCTCTTTCCCAGCTGAGGGCCACTGTAAGAAATGGGATGCTGAGAGATCTTCACCCTACCCTGACTGTACAGTCACTTTCACCCTCAGAGAACCTGCCTAGTCCTCTGCAAAAAAGGGGAAAGGAGCCTCTGTATCTTACAAAATTGATTTCCAAGCTGTGAGTTTTTTAAAGAAAAAAATTCATCTTCAGATAGAAACTTCTGTTAGAAATAATACTGGATGTTAACAAGAAGTGCCTGTTGACCCTGTTTGGATCAGAGGAAAATTATATTAACCTGAAATAAGAATTATGGCTTCACACATGTTTACAGCATGCCAGAGATTAATGTATGAGTCATGAGGCTGTCCAGGAAGAGAAAACTGTGGGTGAGTGCCAGTGGGAAAAAACCCGAGGAGTTAGCAACATGATCAGAGCAGAGTGAAATGTGTTAAAACTCTGGAAATCTCAAAAGACATGAAGATGATTGGGGGGCTGGAGCACCTCTCCTTTGAGGACAGGCTGAGACCATTGGGATTGTTCAGCCTGGAGAAGAGGAGGCTTCAGAGAAATCTTATAGCAGTCTTCCTGTAACTAAAGGCTTACAGGAAAGCTGAAGAGGAACCTTTTATGATTGCATGTACTGATAGGAAAAGGTGGAAGGGCTTCAAATGGAAATATGGTAGACTTAGGCTGGATATTAGGAAGAAACTTTTAACTGTGGGGGTGCTGAGGCACTGGAACAGACTGCCCAGAGAAGCTGGGGATGTCCCATCCCAGTGAGTGCTCAAGGACAGATTGGGTGGGGCTCTCAGCAACCTGGTGTAATGGGAGGTGTCCTTGCCTGTGGCAGAAGGGTTGAAATGAGGTCACTTTCAAGGTTGCTTCCAACCCAAACCATTCTATGATTCTATGAAACAGAAATAGAAGGAGTAGGGGGGGGGTTGTACAAGGATACAGTATTTCTATTTGTATGTGAATATTGCTAAGAAAGTAACCAGCTTTGATATACTTATTCAGACTCCTATGAGGCTGGAGTAACTCCACAACAGCCAATGGAGTAGTGCTGGTGAGGATGTTGGTGGCTTTAGTCCTTCCAGGACCACCTGGGGATAATGTGTGCAAGTCTGGACCAGGGACTAATATTTGTGCCTTTCCTAAGGTGACAGAGAAGGAAGCTTTCCTTATTAAATGTGCCAGCAGACAGAAAAACAAAGATTTGAGGCAGAGGGAGGAAACCTGCACATGTGGTAGGGCTCAGATTGCTGTCAAAAAGCTGGAGAAGTTGGGGACAAAACATCAGCTCTTTGGATAATTACAGCAGCCCTTTTCAGCCTTCAAAAGCCCATTGTTTTTTCTTCACTTCACTTGTGAGTGAACATTCTGAAGAAAAGTGAATAAAATGCTGCAGTTTCAGCAGTGAAAGAAACAATGGCAAGTGAAGACACCTCAGTGTTGACCTTGAGTACTGGAGCTCGGTGCCTGACAAAGGAAACCTCCCTGCATCAGGCTGACCTGAGCAGGATGTTTCCCTCACTGGCTTCTGCTGCAACTTGTCTGAAAGCCAGTGGGATTTGTGCACTGGAATATATATGGTTTATTTAGCTACTCTTACTGACCCATGAATATACCTACTGACCATGACTATACCTACTGTATAATTTATTGGAATGTTAGTAGTTCAGTCCTGTGATGTTTGTGATAGAAAATCTTCACTCTGAGCCAGTGGGAAATTTTGTCAGGGTGAGGAGTGCAGGCCTGGCCTCTGCTTTGCCTTTTTCTTTTCCATTGCAACACAATTAACCTTTTCATTAGAAGAGCTCTGTTCCAAATAAGCAAACTTCTCAATGTGTATTACTGAGCCATTTCAAGTTGTCTCTTGCTTTGAAACAAAACATCTTTGTTCCAGCCATGCATGACATTTGAAGACCTATTTATACAATGTGTCAGCTCCATTTGTTTTCTTCATCCTGATATTTTCCTCTGTATTTTTAGTTAGCCATCCAGATTGCAACGAACGAGGTTGCTTCTGTTTTCCTCCTGTGCTTCTCCGGACTCAGGCACTGGCTGCCTTTGTCTTTGTCCACTTTTGTGAGTAGAGGTGAAATAACACAAAATCAGACACAGTTCTGCCTACTTCATCCTCTTTGTACTGAGACCAGCAGCACCAGGCTGCTGTGGGATGGAGAGATGGCAGAAGGACCTGCTGTTATGACAGTTTCTCTCCTGATGTCCTGCTTGTGGGAAGCACACGGCTGCAATCCCTTCTGCTGGAGGGATCTCACTGTGGGACAGACTTCCAAGCTGCATCAGTAAATAAGCCCTCCTTGCAAAATACCTGCCTTTTCCTTAGACAGTCATAGTTTGACTTAAGTCTCTATCCAGTCATTCTTGTTTGGCAGCACTATGCTAACTGATCCAAGAAAATTCAACACAAAATTGAAAAACAAAAATCAAGATATTGGGTAATAAATCTTTTAACATCTGATTTTCAGTAAGTGTAAATAGTTATGGTGCTTGCCTCATCCTCTCTCTTTTAAAAATTTTATCTATCCTAGGACATGTCTTATCTTCCAGAAGGGATCCAGGGCAGGGTTATGCCTGCTACTCAAGCAGCAACATAATGTCTACCCCAGAACTGGCTCTTCCTAGGCACATATGAAAATCCAAGTCCTTTTTTGAAATCTTTTACACAACCTGCCAGCTGAAGGTTTCAAACTGCTTTAACACATACAGGGCGCCAGGAAACTACTTCAAGCCTCACTTTTTAACCAGAAAAGGAGCCTGCAGCTGCCAGCCCAGCAGTGGTAAGCCTGGCTCTTGCAGTAGCAGAGCTTCTTTAGTTCTCTCCAATATTGCCTTCACCAGGCAGGCTGGGGATGAAGGGTGAAACAGCTCCATGCAAGCAACACTGCTCCTGCCAGCTGCTTCATGGCCTACTCAGAGCCTGATAAGACCAAGGAAGGCATCTGCATTGACCTTCTGCTTCCCCATCCCTATAATAGCAGACAGAAGGGCTGTAAGAACAGAGATTAAACTTTGGAGCACCTCACAGCTGTGTTTGACACAGACACTCCCTCCAACTCTTGGGAAAGTGCACAATCTTCTCTGAATGTGGAACTGCAGGTCATTCCCATGCCAAACTCTTAATGTGTCCAGCTTTTGCATGTGATGGATGGGCTTCTGCGGCAAGAAGTGGAGGCAGTGGCATGTGGGGAGGAATGCCTTCGGTACTGTGTGCTTCAAAAGCCGGGCTGGCGAGTTTCGCTGTGCGTTCCAGCAGCTGGGGCAGAGCTGCGTGCATGGTCCCCGCCAGCACAAATGAAACCAAGACATCCATATGCTGTGCATTAGGAGTGTTTGATCTCCTGCACTCTGGCTCGCTGTCAGACGCTCCCTCTTCCTCTCTGCAGCAGTACAGAGTGCAGTGTTGAAACCTGTAAGTCTGCGTGTGTTTATGGGCTCTGTGATGGGAACTGCAAAGCTTAACATGAAACAGTTGAGAAAATGTTGCTGGCCACAGCCACAAAACCTGTCCTCATCTGTTCCATAATCATGGCGGAAAAGAAAATTCCTTGAGTTTTATTTTCCTGTTTAAAGACAAAAAAAAAGAACTGACAAAGTAGATGGAATTTAGTCCAACTGATGTGACACCTGGATTAGCAAAGCAAAATGCAATCTCCTCGGAGGGGAGGAATTGTGGCCATGAATAACCATGGCCACATGGACAAGGGACAGCTTCAGAAATCCCAGACTTGAAGCCTGCCCCTGTGTAGATTACTGTCACTGTTCACCGTGCATTTTCAAGTCAGTTATTGCAGTGACTCAGCTATGTTTAGCTAAGAAGCAGCAGACACCTCTGATCCACATTAAAAGTGTTGGTGAGAGAGGAGAGGAAGAATCCACACCATGGAGGATTTTCTGGCATCGCAGCATTGTCTCATGCAAACTGGGAAACTGGGCAACACTGTAACTTGGAAACTGTATGATGGGGAAGCACAAACAACAACCATGTAACAATAGAAATGAATTTTATTTTGTAAAAAGTTATAAAATGAATATTGTACAAAAATAAAGTCTGTAGAGAACTTTGGTTGATTAACACAAATGACTGAGACATATAATTGCAGGTGAAGTAAAAAAATCCAGAGAAGCACACTCCTGTCTTCAGTAAGGTCTAAAAACTAAAAAAAAAAAAAACCAACCAAAAACCTAAAAAAAAAAAAAAAATCACAAACTTTACCCTTTTGTATTTTGAACATAGAGATTTGCTTTGGTTGCAGCCTCTTCAAGCTGCACAGAAAATGCTTTGAGGCAAGTTTTCATCAGCTGGGGCGAGAGAAAGCGCAGCTCTGAGCGCTGTTGCCGACCAGCTGCCCGGCAGCGCAGCTGAGCCTCCGCCTGGCAGGCGCTCGGTGCCACCTCGTGCCACTGTGGTGGTGTCACCACCCCCGAGCGGCACGGGGGGCACGGCGTCCCCGGGGCAGTGTGAGAACAGACCCTGTGGCTGCCTCTCCAGGTCTGTCCTCCCTCCGCCCGGGAAAGCGGCGGGGATGAATCACGTGCCATACACCTGGTACACCTTTCTATGCCTGTTCTGGACTTTCTTGACCTCTAGACCCTTCTTCAGTGGTGCCCCGAGGGGCCCAGGGCAAAATGGGTATGGAGAGCCATTACATGCATGAGATAAAAGGCTGGACCGTGGTTTTCAATAAGGATGTTTTTCTCATGTTGCTTTTGTGGGAGTTGATGCTTCACTGGTTGTCGGGTATGTCTAGTGACCTGCACTCCTGCTCTTTTGGGAAAAATGTCTCCAGAATGAGAGCTTGTGTTAGCGGTCACGTACCAACACCTTTGCTGTACAGCCTCCCTCCTCCTAAGGAAACTTGGACTGTTCTGCTGCATGGGTATGATCCTGTAATGTTTCAGCAAATTATACAAAACACTCTGGTTATTTAACACAACTGTTTACTTGCAGGCTATATTAAATCCAGGGCTAACAACTAGTAAGAGGAATTTAACCTCTTCTATATGGAAGTATGGAAGGAAAAGCTTAAATAAATATAACTAGAAATTATAAGGCTAAATGTGATTATTTTCCATTTGTCAATAGTTATATGAGGTCAGTTGGCATAAAGTGTGAGAAAACAAAATGTGGCTACATTTAAAATATGACTAAAATTAGTTTTTCTAACAAATTGCTAATGTTGAGCCAAGTCCTGCAACCCTCACTCGTCCAGAGCCATTGCTGCTCCTGCACATGCATGACTGCAGTAATTTTCAAAAGGCTTAGTGACAGGAATAAGGGCTGCAGGCTTCAGCACTACCTTTTGTGAACATAATCAAGATTTTGTTTAAAAGAAAAAAAGGTAAAGTAAGTGATTTTTTGCATTCAAGTTAACATCTTCAATCAAAAGCATGGACCGTTGTTCCCAACGTCTTTGTCTCTCTATATCCCCAAGTGCCATCTACTTTGGCACCTTTGAAAGACACTTTAATAAATAAGGAGACTCATTACTGAACTGTAATAAATAACAATAACTTAATCTCAATAAATATCTTCTGTATAGTTATGTCTCTGAAGGGATGCATTGCATCAAGTAGTCTCTCTCAATCACAATGACCAAATAGAAATGTAGTTATGCAAGTGACGTTAGTCCTTTGTAAACCTAAAGAAACGCATTTTGTGTAGGCTGGGCTTTTTACTTCTCTTACTGTACTAGGAAGAAGTGCTTAAAAACTCAACTTGTTTTCACAGGTAGCAGAACAAAATTCTGCACTCATTTCGAAGAAAACGCAAGATGGAAATAACCAAACTTAGCCAGTAAGCGGAACTGTTTTGCTTCATAAGAACTTGAGCCTGGTCATTTTGGTATTTGCCCAATATCATCTTACTTACAAGGATAATCTTATAGCTTAGGAGTTGTCCTAAGCACTCGGGAACTGCCCTCAAGTGAGCAGTAGCACAATGTGTCTTTCAGTAGAGCTGAGGGCACAGGGGATTAGTAAGGGACTCCTAAGCTACTTCTTAGCTAAGCTTCTTGGTATAACTGGTATATCATGGCATAACTACAACACAGCGTGGTATGGCAGGGTTGTGTTTTTAAGCACGTTCCTCATGGATTGAGTCTCACTGATGGTGGACTGAGTCAAACAGGAAAGGTAGCGTGCACATCATCCATCCATCGTCATCTCCACCTGAGCTTTTATCTAAATCCCCATAGGACGCCAGAAGTCTCCATCCTTCTGCTCTGCCGCATGCCTCCTTATCCCCAGGCTCTCATGGCTCCTTAGTCTGTGTTCTTGGTCCTTTTTCCTCCACTTGGAGCAGACACTTCCCTGGGAACCTTGGTCCCTCTCTCTGCAGCATAGCAGGAATGGAAAACTGGTGCCACCTCGACATGCAGCCGTCAGACGCATCCACACCTTTTCGCGGAATGTTTTTTCAGTATGTGGTAAACCAGGTTATCATCCAAAAAGGACAGGTCATCATCAAAGGCTGTGGGTCTGCAACAGGCTTGCCTCACTTTGTCAGTGACCAGTTTTTTCTTTCTGGTTAAGTTTTTTAAAATTTTGTCATAGGTGGTCTCAGCTGCATCACAAGATCCACTGCAATACCGGAAAATTAGCTCTTCTTTGGTTTCATATCCCAAATCCAAGTCGGTCACATTTAAATGTATTTCTGTTAAGACACATCCTCGATTTTTGCCCTTTTGATTCCTCCTTCCTTTTTTGTTGGAATTCTCTATGTTTGTGGCTGCATTTTGACGGTTTCTCTCCCGCCTAGAAAAAACCGGAGTCTGTTTATCTGGTGACCTCCTCAGTCTTTTAATAGTGGCTTGAATAAAGTCCACTACCTCATCAAACTGATCTGGATAATCCTCTGGCATATTAGCTGTTTGGGAAAGAGAGAAAAGGCTTTGTCACACATCAGTTATTATGAAGTTTGTCCATTCACAACTCAAAAATATTACGCACATGCAAGCTTTTGTGCTCATCACTTCCGAACACATGCTCAGGACCCTCAGAAATGAGAGTTTGGAATGGTTTAGGTCATCACAGAAACTCATTTGGGGCAAGATAAATGAGACATATTTGTATTTCTGTGTGTGCCTGCTGATGCTTAGTAGCATTTCAGCACATCTTTTAATATTGAATGAGCCCTGTGGAAATAGAGGGAAAGAAAACATGTCATGGTATGAATATTAGTTAAGAAGTGGATGAAGCCACTGTAAAGAGGTTATACAAACTCTTCCCAGCAAAGCAGCAACAGGAAGAGCTTTCTTTAAAGCAATTTTTCGATTATAGTTGTTAATTATTTTCTTTTCACACCAACAGCAGTTAGTATTGCCAAAGCCACCTGTCAATAAGGTTTTTGGGCATGACAGAAGGAGGATTTCCTGGGGTACCAGACTGAGATATTATTCCTGGATGAATGCCTGGGTTTTTACTGCTTCTAGGGGATAATTATTTTCATAGCTATTGAAAAATTTCTCATGTAAGTGTTTTGTATCACAAGATGCTGATCACACTGAGTAGAAACAGGTCAGAACAGAAGTATTATGTTAATTTTCAGGGAAATATTATTTTAGGGAAAGGAATGCATTTTCCTTTTATGAAAATTTAATTTTTATTCTATTTAATTTATCACTTGGCATATCATTGATGAATTATTCAAGTAAATTGTATGATGAAGTCAATTAAATGTTTTGATACTAGCAGAATGAACCTCTTCAAGAAGGGTGAAATTAAATGTGTTCTGAAATGGTTCCAAATTTTGCCATTTCATCATGATTAGGAAAAAAAAAATGCATTTTGAGATTCTTAATCTTCCCATGGACTAAAACCCTCAAAATTACCTGCTTTAGTGAATACAGAGAGCTAATGAAAGATCAGGCTCTCTGGACCCTGTGTGTGGATGCCCTTAGATCGCATTATTAATAACTGTATCCTAAACTACATTGCAATATTGTGATTTCTTTTTCATATTTATTGCCCCAAAAATTAAGACTTCTTCCTTTCCAGTAAATCCTAGGAGAATGGTCCTTTCTGTACTTAAATCCTAAAACCCAACATATAACAGACTGTGACACACCAGTCTTGCATATATGGGAATATCCATCTCCAAAACTCTTGCAAATATTGCAGGAACACCAAACATTGGGAGAGGCAATATCCAGGGCAGTGCATCTGGTCAGGAGCAGGCACCTACACAAAGGCTCCCACTGAGAGAGGTGCTGAGACTGGAATGGCTCCTTAGGCAAAGGCTCAGCACCACATTTCCCTAATGAGCTCGGTAAGACAGGAATCCCCGTGGGTGACCTGAGCACAGGTACCCAGCTCAAACAGGGCAGCACTGACTCTGTTAACAGGAGGCAGGAAGGCATGAGGCTGCCCCCACTACCTAGCAGAAGTCCACCCTCATCTCCTCAGATACAGAGGAGATGGGCAGCAGCAGAATCCTAATTCTGCCAGTGCAAAAAGCTGCTGAAACAGAGAGCATCAGCACATGATCAGGAATGGGGACTGCTGCCTGAAGTAGCCACATCCTAGAGGCCTCCATCCATCAATAGTGAGGGATCAGAGGTACATGTTTTCTGATGGATGGATCCAGCAAAATAGTATAGACTGGTAAAAGAGTAATGGAGGCTGGAAACCCTGTACCTCAACATAATGAAAGTGATACAAGGCAAACAGGGTGCTATAAACTGTAGAGTTTGGAACTGAAAAAAGTGAATTACACTTTGTTTTATCCATGCTAAAAACAACAACCTCAGAGAGCAGTGTTATATTCAAAGACACGAAAGAGGGATGGCTGCTATCTATACAGTTAGGTGGAAACTGAACCTGAACAAGGCAGGACCCAGCACCATATCCCTGCAATGCCAGTGGTAAGTACACCTTGCTTGCATTCCCCTGTCTCTGTAGCAGGTACCAAAATACACACTGTGAGAGGAGTTGCTTGGATGGATGTGTCCACTAGATGCACCAACCAGCTCCTTTGCAGAACGGGCTGGTCAGCTTACTCTGTACAAGAATTGCCCAACTGAGCAAGAACCAGGTCCAGGGAATAGGTGGGCTATGTTCCATTAAAGCAACAAGGGCTAGACATCTTTCTAGATGCAGTTAAAAAAGATGACCCACATGGAGCTCATACAACCCCCACTGCTGAAGTACAAACTTGGCCCTGACACAAGTAGCTGGCAGAAGGCACTTGTTGCTCGGGACTGAGTAGTTTCTAGATTTCCTACACAGAAACTAGTTTTCTTAGTCTATAACCAAATTAGAGAAGGATGTAGCCCTGAGGAGATGGCTCTAGAAGTGCCCTTCTCACTCTTGAACTTCAACTGCCCTCCTCTCCTATCACTGTGACTACCCCAGCCCACACCTCTTCCATGTGTTCCTAACACAAACAACAGTATGATGCAAGGAGACCTTGGCTATGGAGAGTGAAACACCATGGCAGGGAAACATACGAGGGCTTAACAAAATTAATGCAGTGATCATCAGGAAGGGGACAAGAGACACCTACAGGGAAAGCCAACCTGTATGTGGAGATTATTGTTTGCAACCTTCAGCCTTGAACTTATATCAAGCCTGGCACACTGCCAGTGCAGCGAGAGTTCCCTCTCCTAAGAAGGGAGGAACAAAACTGTGGATTAACTGGAGACAACCCAGCCCAGCACATCACTTTTAAATGGCTTGCAATTGAGGGGCAAAAATACCACCTACCCCTGTGAGAGTGCTACAGGCAGGAGTGTACTTTGGCTGAATACCAGTCAGACAGCTACAGGGTTCAAGCACTGTTCTGCCAACCATATCCTGGAGGGTAGTAGATCGGAGGAGGGCAGACCCGTGTGGTGGACTGTGTGTTCCTAATAAAAGTGCACGCTGAGATCTATCCTGGTTCATGTGTGATTCCTACTCCAGCTGCACCAAGGGAGGTAATGCCACAGAGAGCTTTCTGCACTGCGAGTGGCCTGTGATATTTCAGGCTGAGGAAACTAAATGCCACTAAAGAGCCCCATGCAATGATGGTGATGCAGACATGCACTATCAACCCTGCAGAAGGTGCTAGCAGTAGGGCAAAAAGTAAATAAAGTAATCAAACCAACAGCAACTAGAGAAGTCCTATACACACACACAGAGAAGCTGCACACAGAAAATGGGGTCATTGGCAGCATGACTGGTCCTGCTAATGTCATTAAGGCTCTAACATGATCTGTGCAAGAAGTGTTCCAAGGGTCTAATGGAGCTGAGGATCCCTGCTCTGCTCATGCCCTACTGCAACACCAGGATATTATTTTGGAGACTCACTGGGAGGAATGCCAGTACTATTATTAAGATGAATTCCAATTTCCTGCCTCCAGTGTGGACTTTCTCTTCAGCCCAGGGAACTGGAAACTATCCCATGCAGGTATCCAAATCTACCAGTAAGACTCCTGCAGTGGCCCCCAGTATTTGGAGATTACATCACTGGAGGAGGTAAAAGGCCTGTGGGTGGTAGATGTGCTGGTACAGGCTATATGGGTACATCATATCAACACAGTGCCAGCTGCATTACTGGGCTACTCAGTGAGACCTTGCAAGTTTCTGTAAGCAACACTCTCCTCTGCCTGTGGAGCCCCAAACTGGTTGTGAGCAATGCAGCAATGTTCTTTTTGCAGCTTCCGACATGCTGCCAAGGTAGCCCAGGTTTGCTTCCATAATTTAACAGTCTTGGCAACAGCTCCAATCCCTGCAATCAGCTAATTTTCTCCTGCTTAATAAATCAGTCATCAGTGTGACTACAGGCAGTCACTAGGAATGCGTCACCGGAAGAATGCTGGCAGAAAGATTGACAAGGACCAGGAGTGAAGGGAGACTTGTCACCCTGTGCTGAGGTGCCAGTCATGACTCCATAGGGATATTCAGCTTTCCAACAAGCATGGGTGTGAAGACCTAGAGCCTGAAACAAAACACTGTGAAAAACTGCTGGAATAGGACCCGGAGCAATCCAGTGAAAACACCAGCACTGACATCAGGCAGGATGGGTTGAAACCAGAAGTAAATGCTGAGGAAGCTACCACCAGACATCATACATGAATAAGCAATAACCTCTGTGACTAAACTCCGTAAAAGGCTAATAGACAGAAGGGAAGGTGGAGAAGACTGACTGTAGGATGTCCCCATCCTGATGGGCATGTGGTAGATGCGCTCCGGGGATGGTGAGACCTCTCTGCACCACAAACATCACATGCAGAGCACTTGTTTGGTCTCTGCACTGTTTTAGGTTCTGCTGGGGGCAGTGGGGGTGCTGAGTGGAGCTGTGGCCAGGGAACATCAGCACACTCACAGGGGCTGCCGTAGGGTGCCTCGATGGTTTGTAAGCTGAATAAAGCTGTCTGATCGAGGGGTACTTTGTTACTCTTCTGTCTGCAACCTTATTTAGAAAATGTTTATAGTCTCATAGCATCTTAGCTTCTCTCACACTGCATGGACTGTGCTGACTTGATTGTGCAGAAGACAGAGTTTGCTGGGGGGATTTCACACGCCTGCAAGGAGCAGATACACATTTTGCATGTGTGTGTATGTGTGCTTCATTCACACATATGCACACACAAATACAACTAATTATACACACACAGATTTTTTCAAAACAAACTAGTTTACTGACAACACTTGCCTTCTGCTGGAAAAGCTGAGAGAACAAACACATGACAGATGCCTGTCATGTTGTGCAATGTGCCAGCAGAAAATGCTGGGATAATGGCATTAAAGCAGCAAAGATGTCTGAGGAGTAGTCCCCAGTCTCAAGCTCAGGTTGTGAAGGAATTAGAATTTAAAAATTGAAAGCCTCCTAGGACAGGACAGGATGGGACAGGATAGGATAGGATAGCCAGAGCAGCATGTGCTCAATACAGGCTTGCAAAGGTTGTCTTGCATGTGTGATGAACCTCAAAATGTGTGTTTCTAAAGGAAAGGAACGTATGTCCTTCAAAAGTGAAATTCTCCCTCAGGGAACACGGGGTCTCTCTACGTCTTGCTCAGAGTGTGGGAGGAAGGCTCACAGACCCCACTGGTTGGGTGTGATGGGCTGAGCCCCACCACTTAAACTATGCTGCCACAGACTGGTGTGAAGTCATGAGGTTTTGTTTGAGTTTTAGGTCACAATTCTCAAAGCTGTTTCCTGACTGCCCAGCTCCCTGAGGAAGTCCCTTGGAGGCAGCCTGTGTGCAGGCATGTGCAGAGGTTTATGCACCACCTCTGCCTAGTGTCCCTGCAGCAGGAGCCTGGGGCAGGCAGCAGAGCTTGTGGGATCTGCATCCACCACGTGTGTCCTGCTGTGCTCAGCTCACTCTCCTGCAGCTCCTTTCCATGCTCCCTCTTTCATTACCATGCCACCCAGGCAGGAACAGGCAGAGCCTTTTCCTAGGGTTGCAACGAGAGTACAAGTTTGTTTTCCAGGGTCAGAGCACCAAGACTGTCGGGTATTGATGGCAGTCCATGTGCCACTGTGCCTCTGAGCACCTCCTCTGTATCCCTTGTCCAGCTGAACAAGGGCTGTGATATGTGAAGATTTCATCACATAACCAGAAAAATGAATAAAAAAGCAAAGAAAGAAAGAAAGAAAGAAAGAAAGAATGAATGAAATGTCACAAGACTGATACAAATAGGCATCTAGCAGAGTGATCAGGCTGGGGGCACAGCTGGTGAACACCTTTAACAGAGGGAGTGAGACTCACTTAAAATACTAATTTAAAAACCAACCAACCCCAAAAAAAAAAAAAAAAGAGAAAAGAAAAAAAAAAAAAAACAAACTCAAGAATATTTGCATCATCTGTTTGCTGTTTGCAAGCTGTTTGCTTGTTTTCTAAACACTTAGGGCACAGTCAGATCATAGCTTTGACCCAGACTCCTAGTTTTGGAACAACCTTCTGTAATGCAAACTGAAATTCTTGCCTCCAAATGTTCTCTGGAACCTGAAGTTTTGACCTGCCTGTCCCCAAGCACAGTCCCTGTCTCCTGGACACAAGAAAAGCCGGCAGCACACATGAGTGAAGGATCCTGCAGCCAAACAGTCATGGCACTCCCCATTAGCCCCTGGAGAAATCAGTCCTGAGTTCTGCTTGGAAGTGCAGGGAAATGTGCCTTCCTGTGGGCATCTTCCACACTGCAACCCCCCAGAACCTGTCCTTGCATTTTTATTTAATTAGAGACACCATGTGACACCTGGACTGGGATCTGATCCCTGTGCTTCTTAGAAGGATAAATTATAAAGTGTTCTGATAGACTTCTACATGAAACAGGTCTAAATGAACATGTCCCACTATTGAAATGTGCCCCATTACTGAAAAAAACAGCCTCCATAAAGTAAAAAGGGACAGTTTATTTCTGTCTGTTCAAATGTGATCACAATTATATTTTTTTAATCTATTAATTTGATTTTGCTATCAGCAGATTCACTTGAAAGCCAAATAGTCCCCCATGTGCAATGGCAGCAACCTAGCATGATAAAGCAAGAAATTCTCAGCTTCCACCTGATCTCAAACTGATGGTTTGGATCTTCAGTTTTTGAGATAAATATCCAGTTTCTTCTTTTGATGCCTGGTTATGGATTTAAAAGACTAACTACAGTCTCTTCTAACCATGCTGTCTCTTATGGCACACAAGAAAACCTTCAGCCCTGTATATTGCAGAAGAATGATTTATATAGGTGGGTTTTCCTTTTTTTTTTCAACCTCATAAAACCGCCACATTATTTGGCACTTTACAAACCCTCAGCTGAAGTGATGTAACAGAAGTCATGAAAGGTATATTAAACATTATGAAATTAGGTTTTACTTTAAGATTGTAGTTTTTATGCCTGCATTTGTGACAGTGTATAGCTATACATAAAAACATTAGAGCAAACACTTAAGTGAATTACTGCACTTGAGCACAATCTTTCAATTAGAGAAGTTCAAACAGGATCAGATCCTGAAGTATATTGAGAATGTGGAACTGGACAGACAGCCATTAGGAAGAGGGCAGGGGGGAAACAAGGAGAAAGCAGAGCTTCACACCACAACATTGAAGAATGATTTCAAAGTTCTAGGGATTTAGTCCAGCTCATTGTAATGGTAAGGAATATTTAGCAAATTTAGATCCAGATCTGCATTAGGATTAAATGGCCCCTTTTCAAAAGCAGTTCTGGTACTTTAATCTGGGACCTTTAAAATCAAATTAGTACTTTATAATCATTATGTAATAATTTTTTTAATATTTAGCTTGCTTTGCAGTACTGTTTTCAGGTGCTTATTACAGAGGATGTAGCCTGTCTGAACAAAGAATGCCTCCATCTCACACCACAGGGATGTGTTTTAGGAGAGATTTGGAGCCATTAAGTGCAACCTTATCCAGGTTAAATATACTAATGTGATGATCATTCTGCTTTACAAACTGAGAAAGTAGCAACTATGGTGCAAATAAAACATTTGTTTTATTGAAAATGAAATATTTGGTATAAAAAGACGATATTACATGAACACATTTAAGTGAAGGCAGGGGTTAAAAATAGTATGCTGAAATGTTTTTGGTATTTAAATAATTAAAATACCACCTCTCTAAGGCATGACTTTGCTTTCATGCCTTGCCTGAAAATCCATGGGACCAAGAGTGAAATGGAAACTCACTGGTTGTATCCATTAGGAAATAGAGCATCAAACATCATCAGGGTCAGCTCATCCTTAAATGTTTAATACAGTTCTGTATTACCTCACTCCCAGCCCATGCTGTGGCTCCCCCTCAGACTCAGAGAGCCCTTAGAAATGGAGCCTCTCCCTGGTGTCACTTGTCTCTCATCAAGGCAAGTGCTAAATAACCTGGTGGGTGATGCCAGGGCCACTGACACCAGTCAGGTACAATGAGGCAATGCTGGTAAAAGGCACAGGATCGACCTTCCTGGTGCTCTTGCTCCTGATGGAGCAGTCAAGTGTTGTGTTTGTAGCTCACTAGCTAACCCTGTCGCTTCCCACTTGTCGCTCATAATGACAAATCCACAGAGTCCTTTGTATTCACTCTGCCATGCTTGGCAGTGCCTCTCTTTCTCTACTTGGCTTGCCTTCTTGCAGGTAGAAATGCCAGTTCTCAACAGAGGATCAAAGTGGAGAGACAGTAGGACCACCACAGCTGTTGCCAGTGTGGGAAGTCCCTGAGCACAGGGGGAAACAGCAAGGTCAGATGGACTGTGTGAAGCAGAGGAAGTCATGAGCTGACCTGCTCACAGGACCCTGCCCAACAGTGGGCTGCCCTCCTCTGCTCACCCCCACGTCTGGCCTCTCTGGGGTGGGCAGAGGAACATCTCACCCAGCAGTCAAGGAGCAGAGGAGCAACAGGAGGATGCTCTTGCCTCTGGCACAGAGTTTGAATCACCAGCTCTGGGCACCACAGAGCAGTCAGCTTTTCAGCAGGTGCACCTGAGATTTTGTGGTGTCTCCTGCAGATGCTGCCAGAAGCCCATCTGCACTAGGACCTTATCCTAAGGGGTGGTGGGTACGTGAGCACCCTCAGAGCATCCCTGCTTTATAAGAAGTTACAGCACGAAGAGTGTAAGAGGGGAAAGATAGAAAAAGTGACAGTATCCTGCCTGAAGCCACCAACCAAGTAGGAGCCAAACCTGGGCAAGACACATACCTGTTGACTCCTCCCTAAGATCTGGTACCCTTCCACATCCATACCATGCTGAGTAAATACCTAACTTCCCAGAAAAAACAAGGTTTACTCCTAATATTTTGTTAAACTAGAACCTCACATCCTGAGAGCACCTCAGATGAGTATATATGAGCAACACCTGAAACCTGTGACATCTGTTAGCAAGAACACATGCAGCTAGCTAATACACAAGCACACAGGTTGTAATGGAGGAAATGCTGATGGTATTTTCTTCACCATCCCTGATGCAGAAGTGATCCAGCCCAACTCTCTTATGACAGCAGTAAAAGCCCACGATGGTAACCCAGCCCCTCTTTAATAACAGTTCACTGAAGGGCAAGAGCACACTTAAATCAATAACATCAGCTAATACTAGAATGCCTGTGCTCTTATGCTGCATCTCCCATTGGGTTTTAGAAGCATCCTCAAGGAACAACGACATGCAGCAAAGCAGGAAGAACAGACTCTAAAGGGACCCTAACCCAGTCTCTTCCCTGTGGCCATAGACTGGCAGAGCAGTCCAGCAAAATCTTGGCTGATGTTTCTCTTGTGGCAATCTCTGCTGCTATCAGATTTGACCTGATCTATAAATAATGCATAATCTTTCATTGTTGCCTTTCCATTGCCTGCATTTCAGTGTGTTTACAAAAGGAACAATATGGAAGGTTTTAATGTTGCTGGCTGGAAATTGTTATTGCTATAGTAATCAGTCCCTGGCTCTAGGGCAGGTGCATGTACTCGACTGCAGAAGGGCTCTGCTGGGAAGTGAGGAGTGGCACTTTGCCAGATAGATCTGGTGTGTGCTCAGAAGAGCAAGGTCCTTCCTAACTGCTACACTGGGTGCCACCTTCCTTCAGAAATTTCCTAAGTAATGGCTGATTTTGCCAAAGAAATCACATATACTTTGGATGGAAGCAGAGATAGTCCAGATATTTTTACACAGTTTGTTATTTAAAGGGGATACGACCAGCTTGACTCTAAAAGTGTGGCCACCAGAGAAGTTCTGGCATACTGCTATAACACTGCCCAGCCACAACACAAGAAAAAAAATACATGGATTTCAGTGTTGCTTATTTTGAAGAATACTCCTATCCAATAATCTTTAAAGTATTTGCACAAGTTCTAAAGACTTCAAAGAAATGTACCTGCAGGTTTCAGTTTAAGTGATGTATAATAGAGGCTTCACCTTCTTCTAGGCCAAATGAGTGGCTTTATTCCTTAAAAAAAATGATGCTGCTACATGAAATACCTCACAAAATTAATTTTAAGTCCTTGATCTTAAAACATATTCTAACATATTTTTTGTCTTAATATTTTATTTGCAGCTGTGTTTTTGATCCTATTTTCTTTCTTCTCTTTGCAATCATGATTGAAACTCCAAGAACAACTGAAATCTTTCCTGTGATTCTCTTTACCAAAGGATATTTTTTGATCAGAAACCGAGCTGGTTTTGTAAAAAATGACCACTCTGCAGTGCTAACCACTCTACCAGCACTAATGTGTCAGTGGCCTATTTAGATGTCTGATGATCCTGGACATGGTTATGCTGCAGGATTTTGTATTGCCTGTTTATTTCTACTTATTCACTTACTATCTCAGAAATACGGGAACGCACAACAAATGCAGTTATGTAGGGTTTGGCCAATGTACTCCAAGTTTTATGTTTTGATCTCTAGATAATGGTGGGGGGAGGGATGAAAGCTGGGTATTTGCACTAGATGTTTGCCTCTGAACACCTGCAATTGTGGCAGGGTGGGACCTGATGGCCCAAATGGCTTCTCAAAGCCTTTGTAACTTTAATTATTTTAAAACCACTTTTTGCAGTACTTACCAGGAACAGTATAATTTACAAAGACATTGCAACCTATCAGTCAGACAATCTTCTACTAGTGGACAAACAGTGCCTCCTCCACTGAATTCAGTGACAGTCCAATGAATATTTAACACAACTTAATTCTTCAGTTTTTCAAGGAATGTTTTGAAGCTCTTCATCTGCATTTCCTGAACACGGATATTTCTAAAATTTATTGAAGAGTCTTATGAAAGATAACAAAGAAAAGGTATGTCCAGGTATGTTATCTGTCAATAAACGCCTGAAAAACATCCAACAGCATCCACAGTACCACTGGCAATCTTTTGAGATCCCTAAACTGAAAAGCAGCAAAGAACTAACACTTTCAGCAAAGGATAACTCAAAATGAGAAATAGAACATTATTATCTTGCAATTCGGAACTTCTTTTCCTTAAGTCACAGAGTGTTCTTCACTGGAATATATTCAGTCTCATTTATACCTGAGGCTGCAGAGGAATTTACTTCTAGGGCTACATGCCTATGGATTAAACCACACCTGCCTGGATTCTTTATTTTTCTAGAATTTTGCCCATGAATGGACCAATCTGAATGCTTGGGATTTCTGAAAGCCTAGATAACCTGGGTGTCCCTGTGCAAACACACTTTAGGACACACATACACGTGCTGGCTCGGGCACCCAGGATGCGCACTGGCAGGATGCGCCGGCTGCGCCGGATGCACTGGCTGTATTGGATGCACTGGCTGTATTGGATGCACTGGCTATGCTGGATGCACTGGCTGTATTGGATGCACTGGCTATGCTGGATGCACTGGCTGTATTGGATGCACTGGCTATGCTGGATGCACTGGCAGGATGCGCCGGCTGCACCGGATGCACTGGCTGTGCCGGACGCACTGGTTGTACTGGATGCACTGGCTGTGCTGGGCACACACAGATCAGATGGCACAGGGTGACACCTGCTCGGTGTGGCTGATACCTCCCTGATGCACCGGGTTTACTGTGCAGGGCAGGTTTCCTCTGCAGCTTCTGGGTGTCTTAGTCTAAAGCACATACGCCACACTGTAGGTGTGCTGAGCAGGAAAGCCTGGGCAGAAACATGAGAGCTGTGGTTCGTGACATTGAATGGGCCTAATAAATATTGTAGGGAAGGAAATGCATTCAGTTGGAAGCATAATTAAATACTGTTTTTGCCTTAAAGAGCCCTACAATGCCACTATTTTTGCCTTATTAGTTGATAAATTCGCAGATAAAAGTAGTAACTCACCATTAAATACACCTTAGCAGGAGTAAGAATAATTTTTAACAGAGGTATAACACAAACACACACCATGGTGTGTCACAGCATATACCAAAGGAGCTCCCACAGTGAATGACCATTCAGTAGCTGTAGAGTAACTCAGACACCATGATGCAAAAATCTATCTTTTCTTTCACTAGGAGGGAAAATCCCATGGGGAGATGTTTCATTTAATTCTACCTGCTTACCACTAGTTCCTACTAAAGGTTCTCACTTGATCAAGAGAATACATATCATATAATGGATTTTAGGACACTCCAGTCCTCACGTACACATTGATTATGTGCATGCAACAGCAAGCAGTTACAAGATGTATTCACTGGCAACTGTGTATAATGCAAACAAGTGTTTGGCTCCCTCGCACTGTCATGCTTCTGAGGCTGCTGACTTAGTATTTGGTTTATAATAATATGGTTTATATTTGTTCTACTCGCATTTGGTATTTAAGCTAATAGTGTTCTTCCTCCAGAGCATTGTAGCATAAGGGAAACAATGAAACAGTTACAGACTCTTCATCTATTCTGGTTTTTGTGGGTGTGAAATAAGCTATCCCATGAATATCGATGCCAGAACACCTACAAATGCTGGATTTGTCTCCAATGCACTGCATTTGTGGAGGATACTCCAGCCTCCAGTCCAATTAGAAATGCAGAAGATTGCAATTGCTAGCACCCTCTGCCATCTCTGATTACTGCCCTGAACAGCAAAGGTCAGCACATTACACCTGATCAGCCCAGGAGGTTAGAACCCTGCCTGGAGCCTGAAATGAAGGGAGGTTTCAAGCCAGCCTGAAAGGGATGGGGTAATGTCAGGCGACCTCAGAGTACTCTGCAGAGAAAGCAATCCCATCAAGCAAGAACACAAAAAGGTGTCAATGGCCTGGGGAACAGATGTGTTCTCCAGCAAGGTGTTTGGCCTGCCCTTAGGGCTGGACTTGATCTCACCATCCTACTAAGCCCTGATGCAAGTGGTGTGTGGGAAACAACTTCTCTGGAGTAAGAGTGGTGGACCTTGGAGCAAAATGGCTACACTCAGCCTACAAAGGGATTGCTTTAGGGGACAGCAGTGCACCTCTCTGAACGCACACTGCACCCCGGGCCCACACACTGCCCAATGAATATGAGGCAACACAGGTGATGATGGTGCTCCCACCACTTTGTGAGCTGTCTCCTGCAAAAGCCCTTAGCAAAGCAGCAGACAAACAGCACCCACAGAGATGTGAATACACGGGAGCTGCAAGCACACCTCCGTGCTTGTGGCACATTGTGCTCTGATGGCAAGAGAAACCAAGTGGAAAGGGAAATGTACATGGTAAATGTACACACTGATTCCCCTTGTGTACTTAGTTCTATGTCTTTCCTGTGCTGAAGGGTGCATGCCACCAAATTGTAAAAGGAGAGAACAAATATGTCAAAGACACTGATGGGGGTGACTTGAGTAAAGTACTGCTGCAGCAGAAAGGCAGTGATGTGCCTGGGTAGGATCAGCCTCACAGCTTGTTTGCAGACTGTTTTCCAGACACTACACACTTTTAAACCAACAAACAGCATAAAAGGGCACCAGACTATTTCACTGCTCTCTTACAGTCACCTTTCTGCAGGACTCCCCTGACTCATCTGACTTGGCAACATAGAGATGAATTTCCAACTTTCAGACTCGACTGTTGTGTTAACTGCTGCCCTACAAAGATCATAGGAACACCCTGGGTTTCCCTCAATTTCTGATGTGAAGAACAGTACTGCTTCCTTTGCTCTTGCAGCCAGGTCCATTTGTTAGGGATACACGGAGTTAAAAAATCGAGACCAAACTATCAGCCCTTTCTCAAATGACGATCCTGGGCAATAACCTTTCAACCAGCTCTGCATGGCTAAGCCCATGTCTGTTCCCTGGAAACAGAGATAATATTGATACTACCATAGCTCAGCTAAAACACAGGTTGTCTTTCTTTCCGCTTCTTGTTTATCCAATCCACAGGAAAGGAAAAAAGAAGATGCAATGATGAGAAGTTTTGGATACTAGGAACTGACAGAACCACTACTGCTGCCTATCCCCTTGAGCTGCTGTAAAGGAATCAGCTTACCAGGGACCATATTCCCAGAAGGTAGTTTCGAGATAAAAGCAGGCATTGTACAAATACTACCACTCTGGAAAGATGGGCCATTAATGCCCTCCCACCCTGAAGTTTATGCGAGAGCTAACAAACTGACTAATGATGCTTTCCCCCAATGCTCTTCTTGCCCCCAGCACCTCAGCAAGCCTGTTCAGAGGGGAACAGCACAGTGGCCTGAAAAGCTGATCACTGCCTTTTGCAGGACAGCACTTATCCACCACATGGCTTGCCATGGAGAAGAAGATCACCATATGTGATAGCCCCATGATCCTGGCAGGCTGTAGCCCTGTGAGGAAACACTTTTGGCCAACCTCCCTGTGTGGAGGGGCTGAAAGGATGTCAGGGTTGCCAGTCTGTGAGCAGCAGGAGCCCAGGCTGGGACACGCGGAGGCAGAAGCCTAGGCAAGATTCCAGCAGGGGGGAAACACTAGCAAGAGAAAGGACGAGAGAAGACTAAACAGGCAAGGGCATAAATGTGTATGGAAGAGATGGGTGTTTGGGAGGGGTCAAAGAGAAGTCACAGCAAATGCTTAGTGCCTCCACACTGCGTTGGCCCGGCTGCTCCCAGAGAAACCAGAGTGTGGCTGCCTGTGACTGGAGCTGTGGCAGGCGCAGGGAAGGGACATGCCTCCAGAAAAGGAGATAGAAATGAATCCAATTACTGGATCCTGTCTGTATCCTGTAACGAGCTAAACAGAGAGGGGGATGAGCAAGGGCAAAAGAAGCAACCTTCAAACTGCGTCTGCGCCCTTTGCTAAGCGAGCGTCTACACTGTTCATGTGAGTATTCTACCACTTCTAACTGAGTCATATTACGTCTCTCTTTAAAAAGCCACCAGAGTTAACACAGAGCTCACAAACCACTGTGAAAATCCTGTACCTGCTATTGTAGGTACAGGACCTATTATTAGCAAGGCATTATTATCTGTCATTTGGATTGTAAACTGTCTTACTGTGAGCTAGCTTATGTGGATTGCTCTGCTTCAAGCTCCTAACCCTGCCACAGCTACTCTTCTGTAAATTTCCATGTGGACACACTAATTTCGAGATCAGAATCCAAGGAGGATTTAATGAAGCTCAGCAGTACGCCAGGATGTGTGCAGCGCCTCCCATCACGGAGCCAAACCTCCATCAGGACTTGCGCCCACTACAGGCAGAGAAAAACTGCATTGGCAGGTCTGAGCAGGGAGAGGAGGCCGAGGCTGTGGAGAAGGAGTTTCAGTGCCTGTGCTGCCAGGGGTGTGAACCAGATCCTCCTCTCGGCTCTTCTGCATACAACAAACTTGTACCACCCACCTCCCCACGTTTTTCAACCAGAGGGATCCTAAGACTGCCAGGAAGGTAGGGCTGGAGTGGGCAGGGGGCATTGCAACTGCAACTGTCAACCCCCAGCTTTGCAGAATGACTAAGTTTGGAGCTGCTCAAGCAAGACCAAAGCCAATGACACCGCATGTAGAGAAACAGAGGCACAAAATGGGAGGACCCTTTCCTCATCCTGATGCCTGAGCAAAAGGAAGCAAGTTTAGCAAGACAGACAGCAGTTGCTACAAAGGGGAATGTTTCTTACAGTCACTGTGAACAGCATAGGGAGGCAGCAGGCTGATGGGGGAGAGATCATCTTCAGGTCCCTCTACCACTGAAGGGGACCCCTTGGGAGGCGTCTTACCGGTGGGCAGGGGCAAGGTGGAGACCGTGTTGAGCAGCACCACGCAGACAGCCACAACATCCCATAACTTCATCTTAGATCTCCTTCCAACACGGGCCCCTGGCAGAAAGGAGAGGCAGGGTTAGCTCCCAGCTGCTATGTTCCCCAGTCCTGCCCCAGCTGTGCCAGCCCCGAGACAAAGCTAAGCAGTGTGACCCCAGATCACACTGGTTCCCCCAGGCCAGGCCTGAGGACACTGGATGGAACAACTGCTCCTCGTGCAGCCAGAGGAGTGAGGTGGGCTCTCCCCAGCGAGTGAGTGGTGTGGGAGAGGGAGGCACAGGATGGCCTCCAGTCCCTTTATGCCTGAGAAAGCTGCACTGGGGAAGGCAGGCATGCAGGCCCCACAAATCTGTTTCTAGGAACATGGAGTGTGACCATGCCCCTCTGCTCATGGGCAGGCAGGTCACCTTGTGCTTCTCGAGCACCTGGGCAGCACCAGGGCATTGTTGCCAGGCTGGACCAGGGAGGACTGGGCTGATCTGGGCGCTGGTCTGTGCAGATTTGATGTGCTACAAGCAAACCTTCCTTTCCCTTTCCCTCTCTTCCCCTTCCCTCACCTCTTTCCCTTTTTCCTCTGTCTTATTCCTTTTCTTCTTCCCCCTTCCCTATCCAGTCCTCTCTGCTCTTTTTTCTCTCCTTTTCTTTTTCCTTTCATCTTCAGTTGTCACCTTTTTTCCTTATACTCCTTTTTTTCCGTATACTCTCCTTTCCCCCATTCTTTCCTTTCCTTATTGTCTTCCTCTTTTCTTCCTATTTCCCTTCCTCCTTACTTCAAGATTTCCTTTTTCTTCCCTCTTCTCCATCCACTTTCATTTTTCCTTTCCTCTTTGTTTCCATCTCCCTTTAATTTTCCTCTTCCCTTGCCATTTCCCACTCCTTGTGGTCTTATCCTCCCCTAGTCTTTTATTCTCTTTCTTCCTTTTTTTCACCGATCCTCTTTCTTTTCCCTTCTCTCCCCTTCCCTTGTGCCTTTTTCTTTTCTTCTCCTCGTTCCCCGGCCGCCCTGCCCGAAGTCTGCCACGGCACGTACCCGCTGCCCTCTGCGCGCCGCCCGGGGGTAACAGCTGCCCCCAGCCCGGTTCGGCTGGGCCCGGGCGGCGGCACAGGGCAGTGTCCGGCCCGGGAGGAGCAGCCCCGCCGCGGGGGGAACCGCGGAGGTCCCGGTCCAGCGGCGGGGCTTAGGGCGCGGCTGCCGCTCGGTGCGCGCTTTCTCGCCGGCCGCTGCCTTCGCACCTCGTCGTGTTCGGGGAGCTGCAGGGTGCCCCCGGAGACACTGCCTGCCCGCTCCGCCCTCCCCCCCGCGCACCCATCCTCGCCCTCACCTCTGAGCTGGTCTCGACGGACCCGAGATGGACATTAACGCCGTGGAGTCGACCAGCCGGCCGGACGATTCATGTGGGCAGGTCGGGGTCCGACTTGCCGGCACCCTCTTTGCTCAAAGGAGGGGGGAAGGGGGACTCGTATGGAGGAGGGGGTGTAAGGTCGCAGGTCTGGATGGAGGCAGCGGGGAGCCGGCAGCACAGTCCCCGGCGGTCTCCCCGCCGCCGCCGCAGGTGCTGTGCCCGCGGCAGGAGCGGCGCCGCGGGGGTCTCTGCGCGCCCCGGCCCCGGAGCCGCGCTCAGCAGCGGCGGGAGCAGCCCGAGGCGCGGGGAGCGCCGCCTGGCAGCGGGAGCTGGCGCTGGGTGCTGCGCTTGGGACCCTGCCTGGAAATCTGAGAAAGACACTCCATCAACAACTGCGGGGAGTCAGATGAAGACATCAGCGCTCCTGTAACGCCAGCTCGTCCAGCACTGCCGGGAGCAGCGCGCCGCTCGGACACGCACACCACGGCGGGAGAAAAAGAAAAAGAAAAAAAAAAAAAAAGAAAAAAGAATACCAAGAAAAACCCCACCCCAGCGGAGGAAGGAAGGGGAAAACGATTAAAAAAATAAAAATCAAACCACCCCCTCAGCCTGCTGTGAGAATCAGAGGCCGGCACTGGTATTTGTAGAGCCGGTAGCAGCGGCAGCAGCAGTGAGGCTTCCTCCTCCAGAGCAGGGTCCCGTCGCAGCGAAAGCTTAGATCCAAGCGGGAGCGCGGCGGGAAGCTGGGCCGGTGTCGGAGCGCCCGCTCCGGCTGGGCCTGGGCGCGCCGGGCTCCCCGGGCGCCGGCGGGGCTGGGTGGGGGCGCGGGGCTGGGCGAGGCGCGGGGGGCGCCGCACCCGCGGACGGAGTGAGCGCGGAGCCGGACGTGCGGACGCAGGGGCTTTGCCAGGGCGACTCGGCGCCGCAGATGGATTTATAGGGCCCTTTGGCAGTGACGCGCCCTCCGCTGATTCGCTTTCAGACCCAAACACACGCTGGCCCCCCGCACCGGACCCCGCGGAGCCTCCAAATATCTCCCGGCTGAAGTCACCGGCCCGACATACCGTGGGCTGCGCGGCCGCCGGCGCAGCCCCGCGGCACCCGCTGGCCCCGCGGCGGCGGCGGGGCCGGGCCGGGGTAACCCAACACCGCGTCCCTCCCCAGCGCCGCTCGCCGCGCTCGCGCGGACGGACGGACGGACTGACGGACCGACCGACCGACCGACCGACCGACGGCTGGCGGCGGCGGGGAGGCCGCCCCCTCTTCGCCCCTCGCCGGCCGCAGGTGCCGCCACCGCCGCGAGTCCCCCGCGGAAGCCGCAGTGCGGGGTGCGGAACCTCCGCGCAGCTCGGCCCCTGCGCGGGGGGCGGTGGTTTGACTCGCCGAAGGCCGCGGCAAAGTCGCTGTAAACAGTGTCGACTTTCAGCCCTGCGCCGTGTATTTATGACTCACGCAGTTGTCCGGAGGTATGAGATCCTCATGTCTCCGGTGCTGCGGAATGAGCGCAGCGCAGCCCGGGCGGGCGGCTGGGCAGCGCAGGGCTTGTGCGGGCGGTCCGGAGACGGCTGCCGCCGCCTCGCGCGGCTTCTCTTTTAAAATAGTCTTTGCTTCTGGATATTTAGTTTTTGTGGTGGGGAAGGCACTCGGGTATGGGATGGAGAAGCGAAACCCCCAGGAGAGCAGGTCGGTCCCGGAGCCCCGCGCCGGCACAGCGCCGAGCACCGGAGCTGCGGGACGGAGCGACCCGCGCTGGGCACGGCCGGGCCGCCCCCAAAGTTGACACCTGGCTGCGGGTTTGTTTCGTACGACCTCCACCCCAGGTGTGCGTATGTCTGTGGTTACGGTTGTGCATTCATACGTGTGCGCACCGGCTCGTCTCTCTCTCTCCCGGGGAAGGGCAGCAGCCTCCAGGCTGTCCCTTCGGTGACCGCAGCCCGTCCCGGACCCCGCGGGCATGGCTGCCTGATGCAGCGACGGCGGCCAGAGCTGCACCCCCGGGCGAATGAAGGTCCGGCAGGGCGGAGAAAGAGGGGGAAAGGGGCGCCGAGCCCAGTCCGGACACTGCCACCGTCAAGCGGCACCGTGGGCTGCCTACTCCCCACTCTGCCCAACCGCCTGCGCCACCTCGTCCGCTGTACGCTACTTTCCCTCTTCCCATTCCCCCGTGTAAGTCCCAGGCCCTGCAGGGAGAGGATGCAGGAGGCAAGTGAGACCAGCTCCTGCTGCAAAGCCCTAGGCTTTGTGCACAGCCCATCCCGCACTGCTTGTACCCTCCCTGCTCTCCTTGCTTCCCTAAGGAATAGGGTGAGGACTCTGCGTTGTGGGCTCCAGAGCCAAGTGTGGGCGCACCAACAACACTTGTTTGCTCTCCATCAGTTTGAAATGTGCATAACCTTCCAAGCTCTTAGTGGTGAAGGAGATCTCAGGCCAGGGGCTGTAGCACAGTAGATGGGGTCACAATCAACTCACTAGATAGAATGGGAATGAGAATTAATCCCTGTGACCTCCAGGGGACTAGAGAAGGTTTTTGAGATGTTTATTGGAAATTTGGAGGGGTCTGCTGAATGTTGTCAGGATGAGCTGCCAGGACAAATATTTCTGAAGAAGGCATCTTCTGAATTTCTATTGGATGACAAGACGGAGAGACAAACACAAAATTTCTTGTGAATCCCTTTGGGCAGCATGGCTTTTCCATCCCTGAAGTCATCTGCCTACTGAGGGGAAATTTCACAACCATCTTCTGCTAAATGAAGCGTTTGTGATGAAGTGGTCAGCCTTTCTTGGGACCATGTCCCTGTACCTGTAGGAGCAACAGATTTGTGACTCAGAAATAATGTCTGAAAGAATTAGATTTTGTTTTAACCTCAGGGTATTTTTTTTTCCCTAACGGTGCCATTTGAAGAAAGAGTAATTTGCATGAAAGAGATTTCTTCTTAGTATAGGAGAGTAAAATACTCCCCAAAGTTATCTGCTTTAGAAATATTAAACAGCTTTATACAGAAATGTAAATGTTCACTTAAAAGTAATCTTAATTTTTTTCAGTACAGACAATCTAGTGATAGGTGCCTGGAATAAAAGTTCCTGAAGTACAGCCTCTTTGGAGGCAGCAAGTGGGACAATGACAGAACAATCTGTTGAGAAGAAACAGATTGAAAAGGGTATATGGTATCTGTACAATAAAGACACAGGCATCTGATAAATGCATCTGTTTATGTGTGTGTGCACACCAGATGGGATGGGAGAAGGTGTTACAAGAAGCAGTGCTTAGTTTGGCTCAGCAATACTTTTCAGGTTGTGCTACCTCCGTCACAAAATTATTTACATGTAGTTGTGAGATGGGTGTTGGATGGAAGTACAGCATCCACGGACTGCTGTGTGCACAGAAAGCTTTTCCTGGCTCCCACCCTGAGCGGAGCAGGAATGGATACAACTTGGTGCCTCCATTAAAGGTTGGGGACTTAAGTATGCTGAAATGAATGCCTTGGTTACACCATTTATGGTGACACAGAGTCCTAGTATTTTAAGTGGAAGATCATTAACTGAAACTTTACTGCACATATTGGACAAAATGAGCGTAACACATTATTCTTTTGCGTGGGTTTTGTCAGTGCAAAGCCACTAATTTTCTTTAAATAACAGAAAGTAATGAAGCCAAGACAGAGGTTGTCCATCTATAATACTGCAGGAGTTTATTTTTCCTTGCTATTAAAAGCTGCTGAAAGCCCATTTTTTAGCTTATGTGTTATTTAGCTCACATGAACCAGAGTGAAAGGAAATGTTAGGCAGATGTCTTAGCTACACTAATAGGATGGTTGAAATAAATGGAGAGCAAACCTGCTAGTTCTTAATCACAAAATAATGTACCTGCCTCTCCCTGTGCTGCCGGCACAAGTCTCATGGTAAGAAGTGTTACTGAGAGCCCTATGCACTCTTTCTTGATGGAAAGTAAAGTAGCTGCTGAAAGATTTCCATAGTTCTATTAAAAGCTAACAGAAACTACAAAACCTTCAGAATTTATTATATTTTTCTATGCAGATCATGAAAATTTTGGAGCTGCTTGAGATAAAACTCTTTTTGGTGAAGAAAAAGAAAAGAATGTCTGCTGTCAGGAAAAAAAAAAACAGGAAGAGAAAAATGACCCATTCAGACCTAAATAAAGTGTGTCTTTACATTGTAAAGGTTGCCTCTTTTAAAACAAGCTAAAAAGCTGCTTGACATTATGCAGTATGGTCTCATTTTTTGTTTATATGTGTCAACATGATGTATAGATCTCTTAAGATGTCAAGCGCTCCATACTGTAATTTCTAAGTTACCTTTGAAGTATGAAACATGATTTCCTAGTCACAGTATGACTGCTCAGTCAGTAAATGGTGGTTTCTTTGGTGTTAGTAACAGAGGAGATCGTGCTGTTGTTGAAGCAAGTACCCTCGGAAGTCATCAAGTACCAGGAATATGCACCAAGCGGCTGCATGCTTGGGAAGCAGCTGTGTTTTGGGCCACAGCTACCTGCTCCTGTGTGATGTCAAATGCCCTTGGCCATCCCTAGGTCTGCAGGAGATCCCTGCAGCATCTGGCCATTGTCTGAAAGAGCTTTGGGGATTGATTCCCTTTCTTTATTTAAGATGATTCAAGTTTGTGAATTCATTGTTCTGGGGACGTGGGTGGATGTTCTGGTCTGCACTGACATCCAACACTGGACCTGCCATTCCTGCATCCCATGGGACGTGTATTATCATGACTTAACTGGTGGACAGGGGGTGAGACGCTGATTTAGGTAACAACTGGAGCTGAAATCTGGCAGCTGCCCGGGTAGGGCAGGTTTGTTGGGGCCTAAGACGTGCTCACCTTGGGCTGGAACCCAGATAACCTGCTCAAGCAATATAGTTAAAGCTATCCCTAATTGCTGTGTTTATTAGAATTATTGTGAGCCAGTGCCAAGGTCTGTTCTTTAGCCTGGGGGCTAACTGCTGCCTCTTGACCACATCCTACTCACTCCTGCCAGAGAGGGTGGCTGCAGGGTGTGGCTCCTGGCCCCTGTGGACTTGTGCACCCATGTAGGTTGATGTTTCCTGGGACAGCATGGGTCCCAGCATGCCAGTGACTGTTCTACCAGGGTGATAGCATCAATGTTTGGGCCTGGCAGCATCCCTGCAGTGTTTATTTTCCTGGGATAGGTGCAGCCAGCATGTCTGCACGTGCTTCAGGCAGACCTCCCAGTGCAACAGAAACAAATCCTAAGCAGGGGCTCACTTCTTGCTGTGGTGGGAGAAGGGGAAGAGATACCATAATTCAAAAATTGGTGTAAAAATGTGGCAAGTAGGGTTTAAGAGCAACATTCTCTTTCGCTTGATATTTGGGCAACTTTATTGTAGAGACCTACTTGGATTATTTAGCTTGTGTATTTATAGGTGTAATGTAACATGCTGTGGGGAACGTTGTAAGCAAACTGTGTTTAAGAGTTCATCTGGGCAGTGTCCTGTGCCCAAATTCGCCCCATAGCTGAAGTGCCTTTATTCTTTACGAGCCATTTTCCCGGGAAATACCAACAGATCATGCAAAGCTTTTCTGGTAAAGCCTTTCATGTAGTAGCTCTCTAGCAGAAAGTCATTCAAAGGACTAAGGAATCATGAACTCATGACCTATTCTAGTCGCATGCTTTGAAGTGGAGCCTGATAAGAGAGGGTTTAAAACTTGCTAATTAACAGTAATTGTAACAGCTGTCACATGCTGCTACTGTTTTAATTGGCATTAATCACAGCTGCATCTCTATTATGCTGCCACTGTGATTCTGGTGTGTTTAATCTCAGAATGTGGCACCTTCTGAGAGATTATGAGATCATAAAAGCATGAGGGCAACATATTTGTCAGGGTTGAAGGTTACTAATCTGTGCTGAAAGCAGCCAAGAGGAGCAAGCCTTGCAGGGGGAGAAGTGGAACCAGCAGCGACACTTTGCAAAAGTGGTGAGCTTTACTGTTTGGATTCTCTCTCCCAAGGGCTTTTTCTGTATTTCTGAATTTGAGTTCTGCTGTCAGGTGTTGGCACAAGGCACAAGGAAGGTCTTTAGAAGTGTTTGTTAGCTTGTAAGTTCTGCCAGGAAAAGCTGTTTAAAAAAAAAAAAGCCTCAAAAACCCATACACCAAACCCCATCAAATTTTATGAGATAAGGAGCAGAAGCTTGATCCTTTTGGATCAAGATCCATATTAGCTTGTTACTAAGGATAGGAGGAAACATCTGAGTAATCTGAATGACCGTGATGCATTCAGCAGAGTATGTAGCTGTTTGCTTGTAGCAGTTTTGCAGCTCTAAGTGCATTGTCCTTGAAAACCACTGGAATGTCAGATAGCAGTGGTTATCCCTAGCTCTGGTGGTTAGGCAGATGTTTCTGTTAGGATGAGCAGAGAGACATTGTCACTAGGGTTGGTTATGAGAACAACTGGGCTATAAATCTCCAGCTTCTTGCTTATATGTAAATCATCATGTAGTGACAATTAACTGATGCTTTTTCTTCTTCTTGCTAATGTGGAGTTATGGCAGTGCTTGTTTTATTTTTTAAAATAAACTGGTTATATTGTGTGCTAGCTATGAGCTTCTGTTGCTTCAACATCCTGGTTTATATTGGGAAAACTTCACTACTGCTGAAACGAGAAGCACTTATGTGGTCTGTGTTCAAAAGGATACATTTATGATTACACTTTAACAGACCAGAAACTTTATGTCTTGTTACAAATTCAGAGAAAATAGATCACAGGCAAAATAAGCATAACAATGATTTATGAAGTCATTAACTTACCCATATGAAAATTTTCAGCAGCTAGCAAAAATAGTTCTTAAAACTTGGGGCTGTAGTCTGGGATGAAAATGCAAACTGGCACATTTTATTTATACCAGGCTACTTTTACAATCACTCAGTAAGAGCACTCTTGCCTTGTTTCTCATGAAATCTCTGCATGAATTGTGCATAGACCTCTCTCTCCTGCAGCAAGGAAAAGTGTGAGGGAACTGTACCTACGTGATCTTGCCTACAACCCTGAGCTCCCCATAGTTAGTAAAACTCGGAACTGCAATGATGTGTATAAGCTTCAAAGAAGTTAATCTGAAGATTAAGTTTAGGATCTCAGTTCAGCATTGAAGTGGAAGGTTGACTCTGAGCCAAGGATGGCTAGCATACTCAGATTCGTTGGAGCTTCTTGCAGAATTGGTTCCTGAATCTCTGTGTGTCTCAGCCTGAAGTTATATTTTCACTGCTTTTGTGCAGGGGAAGTGAAAAGGCTAGACAGTATTAATCAGCAAACTGAAACAGAGAAATGTAGAGGTGAGTAAGATGGAAGGTGGATGGTAGTGGAAAATGAGGAAAGGTATGAAAGAATCCTGAGTATGATTTGTTGTTTTTACCAGAAAGATATGGTCACTCCAAAAAACTGACAGAAACATTAACATTTGCAGCAAACACCAAAATTATATTGTCTGTCTTGGGATGGTAGGATGCTACAAGGCTTCTTGGATAACTGTTGGTAAATTTCCCTCAAAGTTTTTGAAGTACCTTCTCCCATGAAAGTTAATACAAAATCAATATTGGGAGCTCTGTCTGCTCGTCTTACTCCAGCAGTACTTCCTCGACTTCCTTGTGACAATTTCCTGAGTGACTGGTTGCTTCCAGAGTCAGTGTGGTGCTCCTGGATGAGGGTTTAGCCTCAGTTTGTGCACAGACTATTTCTTGTGCAAAATTATTATTGCCTTTGGTCAAATCAACCCCTTGCTTTCCATTTGTCTGTTTACAGATCCTCTCCCAACATTACTCTTTCCATGAAGAATCTCACCTGACAGTCTGTATCAGGCTTTTCAGAACTTATGGTTTGCTTAGGGGAATGGAAATGAGAAATGGAAACAAAGATAAATCCTTTATTTTCATAAGAATAAATTCACTCTTATGCTGTAATAAAGATTATATAATTATTAGGCCAGATCCCAAGGAATTAATTTTTCTGGAAGTGGGTAAAAGGGTAGATTCCCCACAGCTTTCCTTAATTATGTTTCCCTTTGCATTTTACTTCTAGGACCTTTAGAAAGGACCTGGGATAAACTGGCATTTCTCCTCAGGGAGAACGTGTGATATTATGGTGGGGGCTGTTAAAGACTGTTTGTTCAGATCCATTAATTTATTTTCTTGGAATTTTCAAAGCCAGACTTGAATTTTTAGAGTGGAAATGAGCACTTGCTTTGTTTGTTCAGGAAAAAACCTCAGAATCATCTTTTGCTATAGGAATGGGGGTCTTGTGTCAGAACAGTACACCATATGAGGGAAATCTGGGGAAGATTTGATCAAGGTAGTTTTTGACATCAAGCCAGTTTATCCCAAAACATCAACAGAATCCTTAATTCAGGAACAATCCCAGGGTACCAAACCATCTGCTCCTGAAATGAAGGAGCCTTCACTTCCTGACAACCCAGGACACAAGCCCTGTTCTGGTCCCAGTACCTTGTCAAAATTTCAGTGATGTTTTGCTCTTTCAATGCTCCTTGACACTTGACTGTGTCAGGATGGCCACAGCAGCTCTCACTTTTCCATACTGCAGTTTTCCCTGTTTCACTCTCTCCATGTGCTGCAAGCAGCCCCTGCCACCCACTCTGAGTGCCCCTTCCACCCTCTGCTCCTCACCTCTCACTCTGCAGGTTCTCTTCTGTGCTTAAAACCAGCTGTCCCCTCCTCTGCCAGTCTTTGGTCTTCAATGATGCCTTCACCAGAGGCATGAAAGGCTTGTGCCTGGGTGCTAGCAAAGGTGTTGCTGGGGACACCTGGCCCTTGGATCACGGGAATGGAAGGTGCAGGCACCACTCCTCTCTCTTCACAGCTCCAGCACTTACCTCTGTGCTGGCAATATCAGACAAAGCACCAATTTAAACAAAAACAAAAACCCAACACCCCCACTGTTGCCCTCCCCTACCTTTCAGATAAAGAGAAAAGCCAAATCCATGATGTTTACATGTTCCTCCAAAACAAAAAGGAAAGAAAAAGAAAGGAAAGAAAAAGAAGCCCCAAACTCAAATAACTATTTGGTACCAAATCTCCTAAACACATAATTTCATCTCTGTTCCCTTTATGGAAGTTCCAATAGCCCATAGCACATTCCTCACTGTGTACCAAGGTAGCTATAGAACTTGAAGAGTTTTCTCTGTGGTCTTTGATTTTGTTGTTTTTTTTTTTCCTTTGTTTTTTTTTTGTTTTTTTTTTTTTTTTTTTTTGTTTTTTGGTTTTTTTTGTGTGAGGGAGAGAGGGACCAGAGGAATGGAATTAAGGTAAATGTAGACATGCTTAACTCTGATACTCTTGAACCCTCTTACCCCTTTGATTTGCTTTATTTTGGGAAATTCCCACTGAAAGACGTTTGGAGAGGTATTGTGAGGTAATCCCTCTCCACCTAATTTTTGTCAGGCAGTTTAGGTGCCCAAGTGAGAAACCAGTTTGCCAGATGTCTTTTCAGCATTTCGTGGAGAGTACAGCCTCTCCAGAGAGCAATCTGACCTACCTAAGAGATGAGCACCAGCTTTGTGTGTCATCACTGGTGTTAGAGGAAACCAGAGGTGACCAGCCTCATGGAGAAGGCATCTCTGCTAGCAGGCTTGGGTGAAAGCAGGGTAGAGAGGACCTGTTTTCCCATGCTGGATATACGTTGGCAGAGCCCTCAGAGGCTTGTTTTTCACACACAGCATTGGTTCTGCTTTCTGGGCTGGCTGCTATAAACACTTGCATCCCTATAGAAACACACACACTTGACTCGCAGTGCCCTGTGGTTCAGAAAGCCCCTCCCCCCCAAAAAAACCTTCCACTGCTGGGAATGACTTGCTGACCTAGTTTCTGAGGTGTTTCTGGCCGAAGTTTTTGCATCTGAGCAATGCCCTGGGATAAATGCTCCTCTTGTCCAGCCCTTGCTCTGTGCCTACCTAGCACACACATATGCAACACCTATTCACAGGTATTCCTTCCTCTGTAGTTCCCCACAGTACAAAGGCTTGAGGGACTTAGATGTGCTTCTTCTGGTCTCAGTTCTGCCAGGTTTTCTTGGCAGAAAATTTGCAGGCAGCTTCTCACAGAAGATGATATAGCCTAAGGAGAGATGTGGATCTTGGCTTGTTCTCTGGCTCCAGGGGAAAGGCAGCACAGGTGCATGGGAAAAGGCAAGGGCAAAGGCCATGAGCATAGCAGAAAGCATTTAATGGTCACCAAGTTTAATGAATTATTGCAAAGCTGATGACACCTGAGAAGAAAAATGCTAGTAGTGGTGTTATGAGTGTGCAATCTCTCAGGTAAGGTTCCTTGGGATGTCATCACCTGTCTGACAGGCAAAGGGAAGAGAAATGCCTTCATTTTTCAACAGCTGCACTCCCAATAAGTGTCTGTACAATCACCAAAGCTGAAACAAACTCTGCATTTTTCTGTCTGCTCTCTGTGTTTCTACTGCAGATTGTGCTGACTAGGAAATGAGAAACACATGGGAGTAGTTCACCCCCTTGGCTTCATCACAGCTATATCTGTTTTCCTGAAAGATTTAGAGTTAACTTGGCACACACAATTTGAGCAGTCCTCCATGCAAGAGTTTTTCTGTGACTTGCAATCTGTGAAGAGGGAGAGTGACTGCAAAGATAATGATCTGTCTGAAATGGCTGATTAGTTTCTGGAAATTATCTGAAAGTTTGGTTAATAGGCAAGTTTTTACTGTCATCTGTGGTCATTAACTATAATATTAAACCAAAGTGTAAAACATGGTAAGCAGCTGTATTCCTGGTATTTTACTTCGGAAGACACCTAATCCTAGACTTCTGCATAGGGAATAAGACTGTAATTAAGTCCCTGAAATGTAGAAAATTGTTAAGTCTCTAATGACTCAGTTTAGACTGACAGCACAAGGAATCTGGGACAGTGTTCAGAGGAGCTGGCTTCTGTTTGTTGTGAGTTACACTTATTTCTCTGTGGTCCAGAACTTCCCTGGGTTGGGAATGTAATTTTTTCACTGCCCTGAATGTGGAAAATCTTGAAGCCCCTTGACTAACGATCCTTGCTTACCTGAGCCCCTTCATCCCCTTGATGCCTTTCAGGTTCTCCTTTGTGGGTCACACTTCAAGTTACTGTGTGTCTTCTAGGCTTCTGCTTTTACCTCTCTTCATGATTTTCGCAGGAAAATTTTGTGTTTTAATGTGGTGCTAGATGTTATTCATAAGCTGCTTTGTTTTAAAATTCTTATTCTTCCTCTATGCTGTATCAGGGACTAGATGATCTGGAAACTTACTCTTGAGTACATCTTCAGCAGTTGCTTGGGAATCTGCACTCTTTTGCCCATCTTCTCTCTTAGGTGGTATTTCTTAAGAAACTTTACCAGAGAAGCATAGTTGTAGGGGCAAGAGTGAATGTTTGAGAAAACCAATGAAACTATTGAAAAACCAATGAAAACCGTTGAAAAACCAGTGTCATTGGTTTTTTTTGGGATGAGCTCTAACCTTTTCAGAAGTATTAGCACTGTGTTTCCTGGACCCGCAGCCCTGTCATTTGAAATACTAGACTGTATTTGTCTTGTCTGCGTACCTTGTAATAAATTGGGCTGGCTGAACCGTCCTCCTGACACTACAATAGTAAATTCTTTGATTAGATGTTTTTAAATTATATTCAGTATCTGATAATTTTTGCAAGTTAAGTAAGTGTTGCATCCTCCACCAGTTGCATTAGGAGATTTAATTAGTAGTTTTTGTACAAAAGTGTCATAGTAAAACATAAATATCAAAGCAAGTAAATTAAACTCCAAAACAAAAGTAAAGGATTCTCATAGCTATTGACACAAAGTATCTTTAGACTTCTTAGTTTAGATATTTTCTAGACTAAGGTGAGTTAACAAAAAGTTATTTTGCCTGTGCACCTTTCCCTGACAACAGTTTGTTCACTTTAAACTGTAATGCCTTTCATGATGGTTTACTGCACAGAAAAAAATTGCCATAATTTGTTTTGCACATGCTTCCAGGGCTCCTCCAGCCACCACTGAATACTACCATACATCTTTGCTTACATTAGGTTTCAGTGTTTCCTTTGAGGTAATTTGCTTTCCACAGACTCTATGCAGCCCTTCAGGGTGTGAACCTGAGCTCTTTCTCTCTGTGCAATCTGGTCACACCTTTCATTCTCCAAAGGGCCAGCAGATAGTAGCCTGCTTGTCTCACCCGTTCATAAATTTATGCAGACTGGGCAGCTGCTACTTCATCCCTGAAAGTCCCAGCCCAAAGATGCCAGAGATACTGCTGCCCTTTCACTCTGTAAATCAGAAGCGAGAGCTTCGTTCCCACAGGACTCTCGTCTGTCAGCTGGCTGCTGCATGCCGAGCTATTCTATTGTGGATCATTTGGAAAGCATCTCTTGGCCCTGATCCTCAGAGGGACTGAGAGCCCCTCCTTGTCCATGAACTCCCTTTGGTAAAATAAATGGCTTTGCAGGGTAAAGCCTGTGCATGTCACAGGCTGAGATGCTCTGTGGTGCAAGGAGTGGCAGGTTTCCCACTGACCTGAAGAGGAGCAGGACTAAGTTGTTCCATTATGTTTTGCTTAAAAAACCAAAGGTCATTTGTGATCAGGATGTTTTAAGAAAAAATGTCTATTAGAGGAAAAAAGAGTTCTATTGCTGGGCACAGGTGACAAGATAATGCAGTCCAGGAGTTTGATTAAAACAACTTTTCTATTTTTAAGGCAATTTCTTTAAAAGAATGTTTGACTTATGTGTAGGTGATAAAATCCTGAAAACCTCTCAGGACAGCACTTGGATTTTGTTTTCCTTATGATAGGACAGTAACTATCATGCTTAACTATCATCACTGCTCTGAAATAAACCTGCTGGATTTAATGCATTCATTTGGATGAGAGATATTTTTGAGCACTTAAGTTTTACTCATTAAATAGAAAACCTGATACAAACTGACCTTTAACTCTCAATTGATTCCAAGCTGTTAGAAATTCAACAGTTATGTTTCCAGTGACAATGTGAATTGCTGAATGATCTGAGCCTGAGTTCCAGAATAATGCACATGCTCACACACGTGTTCCCCCCCTCCCTCTAAAATACAGAGGAGTGCAGATAGGAGCCTGGTAATGCCATAGGAGTTGCAAGATGGATTTTGTTGAGAGGTGTAGTTCCCAGTCCAGTGAGTTTGTTTATTCCTTCTGCTGTAAGTCAAAACAGTTTTGGTAACACTGTCAGCGTGCCACTGCTGCTGTTGACAGCAGGAATAAACACCACCTGAAGGGCACGAGAGAGACTGCTATGCCCCACTGCTGTGGGAGCAGGACTCTCTGTTCCCTGTGCAGGAAGAGCAGTGGAGTTCTCATCCTGGGCCAGGCTTCTCTAACTACATGAAGACAGAGGAAGGAGATGAGCTAGACAATATAGCTGCTGCTGGGATATTGTCTACTTTTATGTATTTAACTTAACAATATGTTTTGTGTGTTTGAAGAGAGAAGTCATTCACTTTTAGGAGTTCCAGTCAGACCTTGAATGCTAGCCCTGAAAAGTGTGCTGGAGAAACTGGAGTTCTTGATTATTGGCTGTGGTCATTAACCCTTGGTTTACCCCAAGCTTTCCTGCCAGAAAAAGCTCTGTTTCAAAAATGCATTAACTTAGATTCTCTTTTGAGCTGGACTCTCAACTTCTGGTGGGTTTGAAATATTATACCACCAGCAATCACATCGTAATAATTTACATTGTGGTGAAAAATTCTTGAAGGAAAAGAGAAATGAAAAGTAAAAAGAAGCTCCATTTAGATATGAATGGTGTTCACATCTGCATTTTGATCAACTCCATACACAGAAAGAACCCTTCTGCACACAACCAGTGTCATGTACTGACTCTAGATGGTGAAAACAGCTATTTTCTGCATGCAGGGAATAATTATTTCATACAAGTTACTGACCTTTTCCTTTTCAAATTTACCAGAGGTACAATCATCACTCAGTATATAGGATGTTGAATTACTGTGTCTGATGTGATCATTTATGCTGTATAAAAATTTGAGTTAGTTTTGTAGTGAGAGATTTCCACTTTCATTTGCAACTATCTTGGAATAAATTCTTATCTGCATCTAAGCTTGGTGCTTAGACATGGTGCTGCCTTGCAGACAGTGACTTGTGTGCTTGGTTTCCCACCCATGGCAGGGGAAACTGATGCTTGAAAATTTGGCTCTTAATTAAATGCAGGTGCAATTTGAATTTTGTCTCTACAAACTGTCCCACTGTGTGTGCAGGAATTTTTTTTCTTTTTACTTTCATATGCTAAAAGCACCAAAATGTATGCTGAGTTTTGCAACATGGCACAGATGCTGCGGCAAATACAGGTAGAAAGAGAAAAAGGAGAGGACAAACGAGTGGGGAGAACAGTAGCATGGCTGCAAATCCCATGGTGTTTCAGTCCCCTTGGCATGAGTGAGAGTGTCTGGAAGGGGGAGAAGGGAAATGTCTGAGAAGGGGCACATGGGCAGTGTAGCTGGAATGGGTGTGAGGTGGGCCCAGGGCCAAGCTGGATTGGGCAGGGGACTTCCAGCCTAGCCACAGAACTGTTAGTGTGACTTGTGGATTCGTTCTACTGCAGTTTTTTATATTTGTGTTTTTGCTCCTGAGTCAATGACTTTGTTTCCTACTAGACCCTGGGAGATGTCCTCTCCATTGTTGTGGAAGTACAGGATGATGCTGTGGACAGCCTCCAGAACTTTTGTTTCTTGCCTCTGTTATGTGCCCAACCTTGGTGCTGCTGAGAACCTGTCTAGAGCAGAAAACAGCCCAGAATAGCTCCTAAAGAGGAAGATGGGCAAGGGAGGAGTGCTCAAGTGAGCAGACAGTGTGGTTTTCACCACCCTGGGGGCTGTGAAATGAAGCTCTGCGAGGTGAGTGATCTCGGACAAGGTTGCAACATCACTGTGCCGGAGGATATTAATCTAAATTCTGCTTTGCCTTCATGTAAACTATTCTCCTCTGGAGCAGCTTGCACTGCTGCAGCTACACATTTTGTTTCACAGACCCCAGACTGTCAAGCAACCTCACACAAGCATGCGTTGAGCTCATCTGATTGAGCTACGTGTGTTTACTTTGTTATAGGTCAACCACTTGAGCCTACCCTCAAGATGAACTTAATGTTTGCAGAGGAAGGGCAGCAGCTATGTAATACTGGAACAGGCAGAAAACAGAACCACAGCTTTGAACAATGGGAAAAATGCTGTGCATCTCAACTAAGTATTTTATTGCCCGTGAGGATATACACCTAAAGAAAAAGTTAGCACACTCTTCTGTGGTGTTTGACCAGAATATGGAAAACTGCCTGGTAAAAAAGAAATTTCTCAGTGCCAAGTTTGCCTAAAACTTGAAACAAGATATCTACTAAGAAGTATGAATCTGATGAATATTAAAAACATAGAGTAAAGCACAAACAAGCATTAGTCTTCTCCCATTGAAGAAGATTATGGCTAAGCTTTCCACATGCTTAACTGCTTTATCTGTAGGGACTGATTGCAACCATGAGCCAGGGACTAAGTGGTGGCAATCCTTGCTTGGCATTAAACCTCACTGAAAATACAAATACAATTTATTATGTATCTAAATTAAATTCAGGGTAACTGTAAAACTGTTTTGTTGTTTGTTTTTAATGCCAGAAGAACAGTAGCTAGAGCTCTGGTATGACTTAAAATGTAGTACACAAAAAACCTTAATGAAACTCTGGTCTTAATAATGGAGATCCATTTGTTCTAAAACATTGCTGTTTTGACTTGGGGAGAAAGTATGTCTGTTTAATTAAGCCTTTCTGCTCATTTTAATCTCATGGGGCTCTAAATGGAAGAGGCAAAATGAGCCCTTACATGGACTAGTTTTCTCGTAATTAAAATCACAGAACTTACTAGTGCAAACAGACATTCAAGCTCATTCTATAAAAGCTAGCACAAGGATGAATGCTGCTCTCTCTGGTGAGAGCAGAGCATAGCTTTTATTATTTGCATCCTAGCTTTACAAGTACGAAAGTAAGGATTTGAAAAACAAGTTCCAAACTCTAAAAAAAGCTCATTCAAGCAGCCCTAAGAAACCAGTATAGATGAAAAATTCCACTTCTCCTAGGCCTTGGGCTATCTTTGAATGGAAAAAAAAAATAACGTGTAAGATGTTAAGAACATGCTTGGTGCTTTCAGCACAAGCTGCTTCATGGACTTTCTAGTCCTTCACTAGTCCCTAACATTTTAAAATTATTTGGTTGGTGACCTGTCACAGTGGTCTCCCATCTCCATACAATCCTAGTTCCTTTTGTCAAGTGGCTGGAGCAGTGTGGTGAACTTCCAGAGCTGTTGTGAGGGTGTGGGGTGCTCCCTGTGCAGCTCCTGCTGGGTTTGGCAGAGGGCAGCTGTTCCTGTGATGGATGTGGGAAACCAGCCCTGATGCTCCTGTTCTGAAGTGCTGCAGGGATAAGGCTGGCATTGTGTCTTGCTTGCTGGACAGTGGAGTGCAGCCTATGTGTAACTTTTAGTCAACACAGGCACGCACAGATAATAGACTGTTTCAGCTGCCTCTGGGAACTTCTGTTAGAATCTGCCAGAAGATTCTTTCTGTGGTTTAAACTCTGACATATGAGGAACGCCAATACTTTATATAGACAAAATGTCAGTTATGTGCCCTCAGGCAGCAAGCTAAAAATGATATTACCATGTTGATGGATCTCGGTTTAGATAGTTTCAGCTACAGTAAGTTGCTTGATTTAAACTCTGAAGATGGCTGTGCCAGTTAGCTAAAATAAAAATTGCAGGGTGTCATTGGTTTTCCACTGATTTCAAAGTGCTTTGAATAAACCAGCAGGGAGAAAAATAATTTTCTTACAGGGACCATCACCCAGTGCAACAATAATGGGCATCCACCATGCCTTACATAATGCAATGGGATGAATGAGCTGCTACCCAAACTCTGCTGACCCACAGTCTGATGGTGCTCCAGTGGCTTCAGTGGCATTCAATTGTGCAGTGTTAGAGTCTGCTATGGATAGTGACCCCTCAGTGTGAAAGCCCTTGATGTCCATGGCCAGCACTGCGGGAAAATTGCTGCTGCCCCGAGGGAAATTGTGTGTGATGAAGAACCACAAGCAAGGCTGGTGATGCACACTCTGGTGCCACTGCCAGAGTAGCATGCCCTGAGACAAGTAAAGTCAACAGAGGACAAAAGTCTCAATAGCAGAAGCCAAACAACCGCATGCAGCTCATCCAGAAGATGAAATCAGTGTGCTGTGGAGAATTGCTGACAATAAACAGCAAAAGAAATGCTACATGTGAAGTGCCCAATTCTTATTTACAGCAAAGCCAGTTTGTGTCCCTTGGGATATAAACACCCCTTGGGTGTTTGCAAGTGATCCTCAAAGAGGAGGATTCAGCAAAACTTACAGCCAGTGTGTAGCTGTTACAAACGAGATTTGGAGCCCAAACCAGTAGTAGGCTGCTGATTTTTAAATTATAAAAAAATTATAGCAACACTTTAGCAGCAGCTTTAAGGTTTGAATTGGAATTTAAGCTGGAGGTTTAAATTTCTTCACTCAACAGAAGTGTCTTGGGAGAGACAGCTGATATTCCATAGCTGGAAAAGACCATAGAGTGCCAGCCTCTGTGAAAAACCCTGTCTCAAGTTTTAGTCAAACTATTAGCATCCAGAGTTGCCTGATTGTTGAATTCTAATGTGACTGAAGAAACAGAAATTCTGGGCCAGGTTTTGATCTTACTCATACCAATGTAAATCCAGGAAAATTCTCCTCAAATCAGTGGAGTTATTCCAGGCTTACATAAGCTTAGCCAGTATCAGAATCTGATCCTTTTATTTTTGGACTACTGGAATTCCCAAAGTAAATAATGCAGACAATTGTTCAAATGCCTGTTATAGAATGAAGAAGTTTTCTAGTAATAACCACATCAGTCAGATCAGGAGGAAAAAGAAGAGACAGATGGTAGATAAAGAACAAGGGTAATGAAAAAAATTAGCTGGGAGGAAAAAAGACAACTCCGTGAAAATCCACAATGACATAATCTTTAAGATTGCAGCCAAGAGTAGCTTGGGAAGCAAAGACAGACATAAGAACTGTATGAGCTGAAAAAGTAATTTTCTCATGGTATCCCAGTCTGGGCACCCAGTGCTTGCATGTGTGGCACTCTTGAAGATTTTTTACCTTGTCTTCTCTAGCTGCTGGCTGTTGGGTTAGGTCTTAGCACTAGATGTGTACAAAGAACTGCCAGAGCCTGCATCCTTCCTTCCTTCTATCTAAACACAAAGAAATGTAATTTCTTCTCCCTGCATAATCAGTGTAAGTCACCTCAGTTACTGGGAAATCACTGGTAACTGCAGTTCTGTCCCTTAACTCTTAACTGTGGACTTAGAGCAGATGTAATACTAAGATAATTATTGAAAAAACCATGAATGTATTTTTGTCTCCTGCAGATCAATGTGAAATTGTCTGTCTGCTTCTCTTCCTCCTAAAAATAACATTTCTGAAGTTTGCTGTTCATCTGTGAATCAAGAAAATGACGAAAATATGCAGAACTGTATGTTCTAATATATGCTGAGTACAAGACCTAAAATTATATCTTCCAATAGTAAGTTATATTTTGGTTATATCTGTGGTAGTGTAGGACGTATTTGCATAACATTTTTCTTTTAATTTATGCAGAAGGACATAAGTAAAGCAGTGTTTCTCATGCTGCAAAGCTTTATCCTTCCTGCAGGGGTAAGCAAGAGCCTCTCCCTGGCTT